>NC_050443.1:2865575-3183075 GCF_903995425.1 Onychomys torridus
CCCAGAAATCCAACCACCCTCACATTCTACCATCTCAGGCCAAGTATCCAACCAACTTGCGCCCTGGCATGGCCCCTGAAGACAGATTGCGCCTATCCCCGTTCCTTGGGGACTCCAAGAGTCACTTACTCGTCTGCCATGCTGATCTCCCGAGGCAGAGAAGGGGATCAGAGAGTCCTGGAGGGTCCCGGAGGGGTGTCCCCGCTGACCTTGGAGGTCTCTAGCGGTTGGGTCCCCTCTAGGCTGCTCAAGCCTCGCGGAGGACACTGAGATAAGGGGCGAGGACAAAGACTAAATATACTGCTGGCTCCTCCCCTGCCCTGGGCGAGAGATAACAGGGTGAGAGGAGGAGCGTGCAAAGCCCCAGTTGGAGGACCAAGAGACCCACACCCTCCTCTTTCTGACTCTGACGCCCCACCTCCCTCCTCCATCAGACTCGGGAAAATCTGGAAGCCAGCTCCCTCTTCTCTCAAAGCCCAGAGTCCAGGCTTCAGCTCCCCTTGTCCACACCCAGAAATCCAGGCCCCTGCTTCCCTCCCTCACACTTAGGGGTCCAGGCCCTGGCCCCTCACTAAACTGCTGTCTTTCAGAGACCTACAACTTCCTATCTCCTCCCCCAATTTCCCGTCAGTTTCATTACCTTTCGCGTGTTTAATTTGAACACCCCAGGTTATGAAACAAAGCCAAGTTCACTTGTAAACCCACAAATGGGGCTTCTAACGGGCCCTCCCCCCGCCACTTCCTCCTGGCACTGGACACCGACTGACCACAGACACACAGAGGTGACCCTGCACTCTTTATTTGAACCACATGCAGGGGAGGAGATGGCCCTGTTCCTCCCCAATGGCGGCATGTCAGGAGAGAAAGGCCCAAGGCAAAGGAGAGGACCTGGAACCCAGGGTTGTGCCTCCAGCCTGCAATTAGCCTTGGGATAACTCAGAGAACAGTCTAGGCCACATACCTCCCCCCTCGTGCCCCCCCACCCCCAAATCATAGAGCTGAGAGTTCCAAGAAAGGAATCTCAAATTCTAGTTATACCACTGGGGTTGAGGAAGAACGCATAGTAAAACGCAGTGGGCTGAGGGTTGGCTTTATGAGCTACTGTCAATCCTGGCGCCTGCTTTAGTGGTTAACTTGGTCCCTGGGTTTGGAAGGTGCATTCATCGTGGACATTGCCACGGGTGGGTTTATCACTTCCGGAGGGGGGCTAGGTCAGTCTGGGGCAGGACCAAGGCAGCCTGGAGTGGGTCTGTTGCTTCTAGAGGAGGAGCCTGGTCAGCATGGAGTGGGCTCAATGCTCCTAGAGGAAGGGCCTGGTCAGCCTGGGGTGGGCTCATCGCTTCTAGAGGACGGGCCTGGTCAGCCTGGGGTGGGCTCAATGCTTCTAGAGGAGGGGTCTGGTCAGCCTGGGGTGGGCTCATCGCTTCTAGAGGAGGGGCCTGGTCAGCCTGGGGTGGGCTCAATGCTTCTAGAGGAGGGGTCTGGTCAGCCTGGGGTGGGCTCATCGCTTCTAGAGGACGGGCCTGGTCAGCCTGGGGTGGGCTCAATGCTTCTAGAGGACAGGCTAGGACTTTGCAGGGCACAGGTCCAGATTCCACAGCTGAGTCTCCACCACCCCGAGTTGAGTCCCCTAACTTGTAGAAACGTGCAAAGGTCTCCGAGGGGATGGCTCCAGTGTGAGGGCCGAACCCAGCCGCCCGTGCTATCTCCCCAACGCGGTCAGAGAACGCCTTCAACTCCTTGGGTCTCAGGTCCACCAAGTACCTGGTTCAGGAAACTGCATGTGAGGAGACCGGGCCCAGCTGGGACCCTCTCACCCCGCTCCTCTGACTCACCGAGCTAATTCCACAACGAGGTTCCCTCCAGGGGCCACACAAGCCCCAAGCTCAGGGGTGAGCAGATGGACCATCCTGCGGAGTGGAAAGGCTAAAAGTTGAGATGCACGGGTAGGGACGAAGGCCCTGAGGGGGTGGAGATTGCAAAGCTGAAGTCTCCAGGTCCCGGGAAAGAAGAAACCGGGCCCAATCCTAGGTCTCTATGAGCACCTTGTGTGTCCCACTTACCCACAGGCTACATAGAGCAGCTGGAACCGGCCCTTGTAGCAGGTCTTATGGTGGAGAGTCTGCGAAGAATCCAGAGGCAGAAAGTGCATAGTAAAGGGTTCTTGAGTAGGCGCTGCAAGAGGAGCAAAAGGTCAGTTCTGGGGCTGGAGAGATGGCTTACCAGCTTTAGAGACCATGAGTTTGGTGCCCAGCACCAGAACCCTTGTTGGTCCACTTATAACCACCTCTAACTCGTTTCTGAGGAGATGGCGCCCTCTTGTGGTCTCTGAAGGAGCCTACGTGTGCGTGTGCATACACATATAAATAACTATAAATCTTAAGGGAGATAGCAAAAAAGACACACACAAGTGGTCAGACAAATAAGTATTGGACGCCCCTTGTTCTCTACTTTTGTTTTTTTGTTTGGAGACAGGTTCTCATCTTGTAGCTGAAGATGTCTGGAATTGTTACAAACAGCAGGCATTTCCTCCTGCCTCAGCCTCCTGAATACTGGGACGACAGTCATGCACGGCCACGCCTGGCTTTCTTGGCTTTTTCTTTAAAGTTATTTTTGGTGATCAAGTGTTCCACAGTATGCGTGTGAAAGGTCCAGCGACAGCTTTGTGGAGTTAGCCCTCTCCTTCCACCTTTACTTCCGTCCCAGGGACCAGACTTGGGTTGCAAAGCCCCGAGGGCAAGCCCTTATCTTGTCGACCTTCCTTGTCCTTCTACAAGCCCCCCTTTTGACCCTGTCTCTGAGCTGGATTCCTGCAAATCTGGGGAGGTGGGCCCACGAGGCAGAGACTCCTTTTGAATAGAGGAACGGGCGCCTAGGGAGGAGAGAGGTAAGGAATGGAATAGAAAGAGAGACAGCCAGAATCCATGTGGGGAGGGTGTCTAGGCGGGAACTATTAGTTCCCAGTGAGACCTCTATAGAGAATTCTCCTGCTGATGGCGTCAGGACTTAGGAAAGGGAGGGCAAGAGAGAAAAAGAGAATAAAGGCTAACTGGAGGCCAACTGCCCAGGTATCCCAAATTAGCTCCATCCAAACTTGGGAACAAACAGCGCCTATCTGCAGTTTGCAGCTGTTGGCTATCTACCATCCGGCTCCGGCGACTTGGTCTCCTCCAGGTACCCCTGGATGGCTCTCGGGCCCCTCCAGGCGGCTACTTCCCTGAACAGCTCTGTAACATTATGCTGCGTGATGTCGCTCGCAGTCTGCACAGGAGAAAAGGGGAGGGGCCCGATGTTAGGCTGGGAACCTTGCTGGTCGGGGGTGGGGGTGGGGTAGATTGGCTGGGGCGGGGCTCACTGTGCACAGGTGACAGCTAGCCCCAAACTGGAATTCCTTCTCGCTTTTCCAGGGCTGGGTTTGGGACGGAGTAAGAGGACTGGATCGTAGCGCTCCCAAGTGGGGCCCAAGAGGTTGGGGACAGAGCCTGTTACTTGGAGACACCGGACCGAAATGAGAGGTGGAGCTCCAAAAGCGCCGGCGGGGCTCGGCGGAAGGGGCAGGGCTTGGAAGGCAGAGGGCAGGATCTTGCTCCCTGGGCCTAACACTATCCCCATCCACTACACACCTTGACCGGTTGTCCGTTGCTGGTCCGCAAGAGGCTCTGGTCGTCCGCCTCGATTCCAAAAGCCACAAAAGGGCCCGTGGCGATGTCCCCCCAGTACCCGCGCGCTGCTACGCGTTCCCCACGCTGGGAAAAAAAAAAAACCACAGAGAGATGAGATCGCAGGTGAGGTCCAAATTGGGGACCTTGGCTCATAGGTTGACCTAAATAAAAGATGCAGAGCAAGCCTGGGAGTAGACACGCACGTGGCTCAGGAGGCGACCCGACGCCAGGGTCCTGTTGGGCACGTGGTAAGCACTGGCGTCTCTGAGTTCAAAGGCAACACCTGTGTCCCGCCAGCGTCGGAATTCCTGGATGTGGATGACCTGGGCCTGGAATAGAGGGTGGGAAAGAAGGCCCTGGTGAGTCTGGTATTAGGAACCCCATCTCTATACCTATACCTCCTCCCTCAGACCCAGGAGTCCAGGTCCCAGCCTCCCTCCCTCAGACCGGGGGTTGGGGGGTGGGGGTGGGAGGGGCAAAGTCCCAGCCCTCTTGCTTCTTTCAGGACTCAGACGCTGGCCACCTGCTCCAAGCCTTCCTCACCCCTCGATCCTGCAGCTTCATGCGCAGATCCCAGTCGGCAACACCACGCCGGGCATCATAGCGGGAACCCAGGTAGTGGCGCAGCCTCGAGTCCCAAAGGCGACTCATGGGGAAGACCTCAGGTCCCTTCTCCCCACCTGACCAGAAGCGGAACACAGCCTCCAGGGCATCCCGCTCGCGGAACTGCGCAGCCAGGGACGCATGGAGAGAGAGAGCCAGAGATACAGGGAGGGTTCCCCTCCATTACGTGAGAATGATTATGGGGATGGGGGAGAGAGAGAGAGAGACTCAGAGAGAGACTCAGAGAGACCCAGAGAGCAAAGGCTTCCCTAACCCTGCGCCCCAATAGTAGGAGTCACAGAGGTGGGATTGGGACCTCCACACCCCAGCATGCTCCACCCCCTCAATTCCTCCGAACCACTCATTTCCATTCTTTTGCAGCCACCCAATTGCAGGCCATGCTCCCTCCAGCCCAGAGGTGGGTAGATCTGGCACCTTGAGAGGCCGGAGGCTGAGCCAGGGTAGTTGCTCCTCCAGGCGATCCGGTTCAGGGACCAGATGGGCCAGGCGGCTAGACTGGGCGCGCACAAAGGCAGCTACTGGGGGTCGCAGCAGCGCGTTCCCCCACAGCTCCAGGAAGGTCTCAC
The DNA here is from genome assembly GCF_903995425.1 of Onychomys torridus. Taxonomy (NCBI): domain Eukaryota; kingdom Metazoa; phylum Chordata; class Mammalia; order Rodentia; family Cricetidae; genus Onychomys; species Onychomys torridus. Next base: position 2,870,428 of record NC_050443.1, read on the forward strand.
ATCGCTCTGGAGGGAGGTGGGAAGGATGAAGCAGGAGGAAAGACATGGCAAACATCACCAGTTCAGGAACTGCAACCACCGCCCAGCATTGCCGATCGAAGCTGGGACTTCACAAAGGCAAGGCAAGCTGACCTATCTCCTCAAGTCTCTTTTCACATTTTGTTTTGGTTTGGTTTTTGAGACAGGGCCTCTCTGTGTAACCCTGGCTGTCCTGGAACTCACTCTGTAGCACCTGTCCTCAAACTTGCAGAGATCCACCTGTCTCTGTCTCTTGAGTGCTGGGATCAAAGGCATGCGCCACCACCGCCCGGCCAGATGACAGCTTTCAGGAGTCAGTTCTCTCAACCCACCCATGTGAGTCCCGGAAATCAAATTCAGGTCATCAAGCTTGATAGCAGGCACCTTTACCAGCTGAGCCATTTCCATAGCCTCTATTTTTTGAAATGACATTTTATGCATCCCACAGAGCCTAGAACTCTATGTAGCCAAGGACAACCTGAAATTTCTGAACCTCCTAGCCACCTCCCCAGTTCTGTGACAACCTGTGCCACCATACCAAAGGGTTACACCCCCAAAGTTTGTTTTATTTACTTAATTAATTTTATATTTTATGTGTAAATGCTCTGCGTGTACACATACATGCATGCCAGAAGAGGGCATCAGATACCATTACAGATGGCTGTGAGCCACCATGTGATGCTGGGAATTGAACTCAGGACCTCTGGAAGAACAGCCAGTGCTCTTAACCTCTGAACCATCTCTCCAGCACCCTGATTTTGTGTCTTTGAGACAAGGTTTTACTATGTTCCCTGGCTAGCTTGGAACTCACTATGTAAACCAGGCTGACCTTGAACCTGCCTGCCCCTGCACCATGGCCATCCCATCTCCAAAATGTTAAGTTCCGTCACTGGAAGGCCAGCGTCTTTGAAGGGAGAAGAAAGAGCCTTGAGTTTGGATGCTAGAGTCTCAGCAACTGACCTTGGAGCCCCATCTTCTCTGGTTCCTCTAGGGCTAGGCTGAAGATCAGCATGTGTCGAGCCACAGCTTCCAGATTATTCTCCAGCACATAGAACTGGAGGAATGGCAGACAAGACAATTCTGCAGGTCTAGAGTCCAGAACACTAGCTTCCTGCTCCGCCCCCGCCCCCCCCACACAGCGGTGGAACACAACCAGGGGCCTTGCACAAGCTGAGGCAGGGCTCCCCAACTGAGCTACAATTCCCAGCATTCTTTTTCTATTCCCCTTTCTGTTATGAGGCAGGATCTCTCTGGGTCATTCTTGAACTCCGGCCTTTAACTCTCTGTAGCCCAGGATGGCCTTGAACGTGAGATGCCTCTCCTGCCTCGGCCTCCTGAGCAGCTGTGATTACAGGCTTGAAACACTAGCTTCAGATTGCCAGTGCCTTTCTTCAGCCATAAGTCTAGAGTCCAAATCATCCCTCACACCACACTGGATACCTGGCCTTGGGCTCTCCCTCTTTCTGAAGCCCAGGAGCCCCAAACCCCAGGCCCTTACTTCCCCACAACATGGCTCTGAGGCCTTCAGCTTCCACCTCCTCGGATCCCACAGCCTACTCTCAAGTCCCTTTTTCCCTAGGACAGGAAGTTTTCATTTCAATCCTCTCTTCTGTCAAGGGCTGGGGAATCTGGGCTCTCAGTTCTTCCACCCCATCCACGACCCCCGAATCCCAGCTCACATTGAATCTCCTGAGAGGCCAGAGCGCCGCTCTGGACAGCGTCCGCAGCACGTGTCGCCCATCCACAGAGCCTAACAGCAGGACATCCAACTCCGGGATCTTGTGCTCTGTCTCTGCCAGTGACTCTGGGTCCACGGGAGGACCTGGCAAGAGGATAGTGGCAGGGGCCGGCTACCTAATACCTTCATTTCTTGCAGTGCCTTCAGAAGCTGCAAGAATCCAGCGGGCCTGGTACTCCAAGCCTGGGTTCAAAAGACAGCTGTACCTCTACATCACACACACACACACACACACACACACACACACACACACACACACACACACCATCCCCTGCCATGGACACAGTGCTATGAGGTGTGTGCACATGGGAGCTGGAAAGGACCTCTGTCTAAGACCGTGTGTAGTCCTAAGGTAGAGACTCACTTTCAGCCTGTAGATCCAGCGCTGGAGACAGACCCCACCAGGATACAGAGCCGAAGCCGGCACCGGAACCTGCAGGTGTGGTCATCGCCCTGCGGGGACAGGGATCCTGGAAACTCCACATTTGTCCACCCCATCCCTTTCTCCGCTGCCCCTCGCTTCTTGCCCCTTTGCCTCCAGGTTGATCACCTCACCTTTTTCTTTCCAAATATCCCTGGAAGTGGCTCTTCTCGCGAAGGGTGCTGGGCTGAGCTCCTGCACAACTGACTCCCAGAGGCTCCGCCCTCTATGAGCAGTCAGCCAATGGGAGCAGATGGACTTGCATCATTGCTATCAACTGACCAATAAATGTGAAGAGGTACTACTCACTACTAACTTTTGACCAATAGAAGCGCCGGTGACAGCTGCGACGTGGTCCGGAGCAGGACGCCAGACGCGGTTGTCATGACGACAGCCTAGCCGGAGAGGGTGGAATCTAGATCTGTCCAAATTTCTGGGAAGGGAAGAGCCTAGCTTGCTGCTTCAAATTAAATCAGAACTGAACGAAATCTTTTTCTTTTTTTTACCTTCTGTTCTTTTTCTTTCTTTTTTTGGGGGGGTGGGGACAAGGTCCCTCTGTATTCTAGTTACTCCAAACTCGTGGCAATCCTCCTGTCTCAGCCTCCTGAGTTCTGGGTTTCAAGGCATGAGCCACCACCCCTGGCTTTGCATGGAATCTCTGTGAATCCAAATTATAGCACGGAGCCCAGACTCGTGCCTTCGGATCTGTTTTTGTTTTTGTTTTTTTCTTTCACGCCTGGGCTCTGACTGAATACAGGCCTCACCGGGTGGAAAGCAGGACCCTGCTCAGTAAGTTTTCAAATTTAGTGATCAGGCTGCTACTCACAGTCATTACTGAATACTAACTCCTTAGCAGGCGCTGTGGTGAAAACTTGTAAGACCAGCACTGAAGGCGGAGGCAAGAGGATCGATGGTTCAAGGCCAGCCTGGTCTACATAGCTTATTCTAGGCCAGCAAGGGCCACATAGTAGGACTATGTATATTAAAAACAAACAAAACTCCCCCCTGGTGCTGGAGAGATGGCTCAGTAATTGAGGGCATTTGCTGCTCTCTCAGAGGACTGGAGAATTCAGTTCTCAGCACCCACATCAGGGGGATCATAACTGTACTTCCAGCTCCAGGAGAATCTTTGGGAACCCACAAACACTCCCCCGTCTCTCTCAGGCTTCACCTGCATGCCTATCAGCTGTTCTACAGGCTACAAGTTCACAGGACAACGATGACTCCCCATATCAATATCTGTCCCTGCACCCATGTTGAGAGCAGGAGGGCTTAGCACATGGCTTAGCTCGCAACTAATTTTCATCTCTCTCTCTCTCTCTCTCTCTCTCTCTCTCTCACACACACACACACACACACACACTCGCACAAATAAATAAAACAATTTAAAATATAAATTAAAAGAAAACCTCCCTCCTGGGGAGATACCTAACATGGGTCTCTCAGACCCTAGCACTGAACAAAATTTACTAGAACAAAGAAAAATTAAAGGAAATGATGCTGTAGAAAGAATAGATCCAGGGCTGTCGTCAGAGCTCTTGATAAGCATGTTGATGAACTCTGCTCCATCCCCAGTACCATGTAAAATCAGGTGTGATGGTAAATGACTATACTCCAATCAATGGCAGGAGTGGGTGGGGAGGGGGTGGTCATGGGACTGAAGCAGGGTTAAAAGTTCAAGCTTGATTATATAGAGAGGGGCTGTAGTGACGGCTCAGCCCTGGATGCTTTTCCCCCAGGACCTGGGTTCAGATGCCAGCATCCACAGGACAGCCAGCTTACATACAACCACCTGTATGTAACTTCAGTTCCCGGAATCAGATGCCCTCTTCTGGCCTCTGACGGCATATGTGCAGGTACTACATAGATACGCATACAGGCAAAACACTCATTCAAGTGAAATAAATGTATCTTTAAAAAGATGATTTATATGCTCATCAAGTTACATAACATATAACTCCAGGTTCATGATGAAGAATAAATTAGTATCTCATTCCTTCATGTGTGTTTAGTACTGTATGTGTGCGTGCGCATGCATGTGTGGGTGCTTGTGCCCACAAAAATGTAGAGGCCAGAGGGGCATGTCTGGGGTCTTCCTCTATCACTGCCTGGCTGATTTCCTTGAGAAGTCTCTCACTAGAGTGGAAGTTCACCGTTTTTGTTAGGCTGCTCCCTGAGTCTGTGTATCTCTGCTCCCCAGAGGTGGTGTTACCAATGCATCCAGCCTTGCCTGACTTTGATATGGGTGCTTGGTGTTTGAACTGGGGTTTACACAGCAAGTACTCTAATAGCACATTTCTTTTTGTGGTGGAATCATACTCCATTCTATTTCTCCCTTATCATTATGCATGTCACCCATTCTTTCTTGTTTGTTTGTTTGTTTGTTTTGTTTTGTTTTTTCAAGACAGGGTTTCTCTGTGTAGCCCTGGATGTCCTGGATCTCACTCTGTAGACCAGGCTGGCCTCGAACTCACAGAGATGCACTTGCCTCTGCCTTCCAAGGGCTGGATTAAAGGTGTGCACCACCACCACCTAGCATGTCATCCATTCTTACCATGTCATTCAAATGTCACCTCAGAAAAGATCTCCCTGAACTCCCTAAATTTCTCAACATTCACTGAACTTATTTTTTTTATTTCTTAGATAACTTATTTTTATTTTGAGGCAGGGACTCTCTATTATGTAGCTCTGGATGTCTCTGTGTTGACCAGGCTGGCCTCGAACTCAGAGATCCGGCTGCCTCTGCCTCCCGAGTGCTATGACTAAGTGCACCATGCCCAGCCTGGATGTATGTTTTCTCTACATGTATGTGAACTACATGTGTGTCCAGTGCCTATGGAGGTCAGAAGAAGTCATCAGCCCTCCTGGAACTCCAATTATGGAGGGCATGATTCAATATGTGGATGTTGGGAACCAAACTCAGGACCTCTGCAAGAGCATCAAGTGCTCTTAACCTCTGAACCATCTCTCAAGACCCTGGATTTATTTCTTAATACCAGTGACTATTTACAGTGGTTTTCTTCTGATTGGTCTGCTTTCTTGCTAAGATGGAAAAACCAGAGACCCTGAGATCATAACCTAAATCATAAGAGGTTTAGACCCTAGAGAGTTGGCTCATCAGTTAAGAAGACTTGTTGCTCTTGCAGAGAACCCAGGTTCAATTCCTAGCATCCACATGGTGGCTCACAACTGTCTACTAACTCTAGTCCCATGGGATCCAATGCTCTCTTCTGACCTCAGTGGGCACCAGGCGCACACATGGTGCACAAACAAAGAAGCAGGTGAAGCATTCATACACGCAAAATAACAAAATAAATAAACCTTTAAAAATAAAAAGATACATTGTTAAGTACCAGGACTTAAAGTCAAACCGCTTGGCTATGTGACTCAGAGCAAACTACATACATTTTCTTCGTTTGTCAATACTAGTAAACTTGTATTTATCATGAGTTTGTCTGAGGGCAGTATTGCAGTAGTGGAGGAGTAGTTAATTGTAGATAATACTGTCTTCTCTTTTAACTTTATTTATGTTTTTGTGTGTGAGTGCTCTGTGTGTATGCCTGCACACCAGAAGAGGGCATCAGATACTATTATGGATGGTTTGTGGGCCACCATGTGGGTGCTGGGAATTGAATTCATGACCTCTGGAAGAGCAGCCAGTGCTCTTAACCACTGAGCCATCTCTCCAGATGGTCCTTTTTTTTTTTTTTTTTTTTTTTTTTCTTTCCTGAGCTGAGGACCAAACCCAGGGCCTTGTGCTTGCTAGGCAAGTGCTCTACCACTGAGCTAAATCCCCAACCCCCAGACAGTCTTCTTAAAAGTAATACACATCGTCACACAGGAGAAATAACTGCTATGATTTTGTGGAATTTTTCTATTTTTCTTTTCTTTCTTTCTTCATTTTTTTTGTTTGTTTGGTTTGGTTTGGTTTAGTTTTCAAGACAGGGTTTCTCTGTGCAGCCCTGGCTGTCCTGGAACTCACTCTGTAGACCAGGCTGGCCTCAAACTCCTACCTCCCACTCCCAAGTGTTGGGATTAAAGGCGTGCACCACCACTGCTGGTCAGTTCTGTGAAATTTTTCTAAAGCTCATGGACACTATAACTCATGGAACTAATCTGATTTCCTTGCTCATTGGCTACCAGAAAGTTCAGGGGACAAATGTATACTCTTTTTCTAGTATCTGGAGATACTTTGTGCTCCCATGTCCTCCTTAACCTGCTGTTGGGGGCTGAATTCCCAAACATCAGAGACCTTGTCCATCATTCCTAATCCTGCCTGGGGAGGGATGAAATTGGTAAAGTAATCATCCTCCCAGAAGTATGATGGCAAGCAACATGTGTTGAAAGAGGGAGGGGAGAGGGTACCATTGGCTTTCCTCAAGTATCTGCCTTATGGACAGTAAGATTCTCTGGAGATTTCGGTGTAGAATGGCCATGGGCTCTTGAGACTTCAGGGTGGTATGGTCATGGACTTTCTGGAGATTTCAGTTGGAAATGTATCTGCTTTATTTCCTTGATAAGAGTACATGATGAGGTATAAAACCTGCCTAGATTCTTGGTCCACAGTTCCACAGAGGCTGCACACAGAAGACCCCAGGGGAAATGAGACAGAAGTGAGGGAGAGGGAGGAAGCGGGAGAAGGAAGGATGCAAAACCAGGCATGAAATTCTATGTGCACAGGGGCCTGGTGTTGTGGGCCTGTGATCTCAGATACTAGGGAGAATGAGGCAGGAGGAAGACAAGTTTAATGCCTAAGCTACAGAGTGGGTTTAAGGAGAGGCTGGGCAACTTAGGTAAAAAGATGGCTAAGGGTGAGGATCAATGGTAGAGTGATTCCCTAGAATCAATCCCCCAGTGAGGGGCTGGGGTGTGGCTCAGTGGTAGAGCCCCTGCCTAGAATCCCCCAGTGAGGGGCTTGGGTGTGGCTCAGTGGTAGAGCCCCTGCCTAGAATCCCCCAGTGAGGGGCTGGGGGTGTGGCTCAGTGGTAGAGCCCCTGCCTAGAATCCCCCAGTGAGGGGCTGGGGTGTGGCTCAGTGATAGAGCTTCTGCCTAGAATCCCCCAGTGAGGGGCTGGGGTGTGGCTCAGTGGTAGAGCCCCAGCCTAGAATCCCCCAGTGAGGGGCTGGGGTGTGGCTCAGTGGTCCAACCTTTACCTGGCTGGTGAACACATGGGTATTCATGGGTAAGGGAATTCTCCCTGACTCCTCACAGCGGTCATACTACAGGTATTGTTACCATCCCAAGTTTTTTCTCCTTGTGAGGAAACCTAGGTCTAGGGAGAATGGATAAGTATGTGATTGGGTTAGTGTGGAAGATGGATGGGTTTTCCTGGGTGGGAGTCCAAGGTGTTCAGTGTTAATTCTGACCTGGCATGCCTTTGGGCCTAGAGGTGAGCATCATTTGTGGTCTCTGCTACTGTGTCCTGTCCCCGCTCCTCCCCTCCCCACACACACATCAAGGAGCCTTGGGGCAGAGTCTCCAAGCTGCTGAGTATTTATTTAGCCCAGGAGCAGTACAGGGGTCAAGCTGTGTGGGAAGAACTAAGATTGGGAGGTAACAGGCTTCACAGCTGATTGTCAAAGCAGAGGGCAGGACCCTGGGGCAGGGGATGCAGACTTAACCACCTCCCCGCAAGATCATTGTGGTTTCTGGGTATGGGACTGGTGCTAGAAGTTAGAAACATTCCCAGTGTGGAGGTAGGAATGGATGCAACATTTGGGGAGTAGGGAGAGGCATGTGGGGTGACGTGTAAGGGGCTGGGAGCGAGGGATCCGGGGTCGGGTGCTTGCCTGATGGGGATCAGGGTGCAGGCATTGGCCTGGCTCGGTCGGGGGGCCGCAGCGAGTGCCACTGGGCAATGGGCCGCCTGGGGTTGGCCAACATGTCCGCCCAGTGCCGCAGGCCGGCCCCACCGACGGCTGCGCCCACCGCTACTCTCCCGATGGCCTCGTTCTTGCCCAGCTTGTCGTAGTCCAATACGGTCAGCTCCACCTGGACTTTCTGGAGTGGGTGGGGGGAAAAGGAGATAGGAGGCTTGGAGAGAGGCGCAGGGATCATCACCCAGGAATTCTCTCCCTGCAACCGGGTTATGTAGGGGCGTTGCCACGGAGTTTGGGGCAGGGAGGCGTGGCAGTTGGAAAAGACAAAATGGTGCCCAGGTGCTTTCGTTCCTTTGCAAAGGAAATTCTTCCTTCCTTCCTTTCTTTTTCTGTTTTAGACAGGGTCTCATTATGTAGCCATGCCCAGCCTGGAACTTGCTATGTAGAGCAGGCTGGCCTTGAACTCACAGAGATCTGCCTGCCTCTGCCTATGGAGTGCTGGGATTAAAGGCGTGTGCTATAACACCCTGCTGAAAACAAACTTCTACAGAGATAAACCAACCCACAGGACCCACTGTCCAGAGCTTGGTAGGAGCCTCCTTAGAGATCAGAGCTCAGAAGAGTCCTTGATCTGGGTGCTGTGACCCATAACCGCTCTTTTCTATAAGAACTGGAAGGTCTGAGCTTGCTGGGGGCGGAGCTTGCTGGGGACAGGCATTCTGGAGGCTTAGGGGAGAGCATGCCCAAGGCCAGGTTTTAAGACCAGATCTCCTGATTTTCCAGAGGAACAATGCGACCTCAGACCTCAGGAGCTGGCTTCTTCGGTGATGCCCTGGCTCCTTTGCCACTACCAGCCCTGGGGGTTTCTGTGGCGGAGCTGTCCCGGTAGAAACAGGGCTGCACTCACCTGCACTTGGTCACAGGGCACCTCAAAGCTGAAGGCCTCGTTGTAATAGGGGTTCAGGGTGTTCTTCTTAATGGTGGTTTTCTTCTTCCGAACCTTCTTGCCTCCCTGAAGCAGGTGCACCTTAACATAGGGGTCTGGGGTGAAGAAGGGCATCCTTTAACTCCCCACTGCTGGACTCTTGGGGATCAGGTTGTGTGGAAGCAGTGAAGAATCTCTTTTGGACCGCCATAGAATCATCCGTGCACCCCCTCAGATCCCCTTTTCTGGATAAGATCAGTTCTGTATTACCCCACAGCAGTGTGGGGTTCCTCTGTCCCCTAAGAGACCCTCCAGTTCAAGAAGCTGTCAGAGCCCTGAGGCAAGCACACCCCCTGCCCTGATTGGTGTTTGTTTGTTACCAACTGGATACAAGTCAAAGTCATTTGAGAAGAGTGAGCCAAACATGAGAAATGCCTCCATGACATTGGCCTGTAGACAAGACCTTTCTTTCTTTCTTTCCTTCTTTTTTTTTTGTTTTTGTTTTTGTTTTTGTTTTTCAAGACAGGGTTTCTCTGTGTAGCTTTGGAGCCTTTCCTAGAACCCACTCTGTAGCCCAGGTCAGCCTCAAACTCACAGAGATCCACTTGCCTCTGCCTCCCGAATGCTGAGATTAAAGGCGTGTTCCACCACCGCCAAGCCGGGCATTTTCTTAATTAGGAGTTGATGTGGGGGGACCTAGCCCACTGTAGGACTGGACAAATGGTCCTGGATATATAAGAAACAGGCTGAGGAAGCCATGGGAAGCAAGCCAGTAAACAGACTCCTTTCTGGCCCTCTGCATCAGCTCCTGCCTCCAGGTCCCCGCCCTGTTTGAGTTCCTGCCCTGACTTCTGTCATTGATGGAATGTGACATAAGAGTTGTAAGATTAAATAACCTTTTTCCTCCCCAAATTTTGTGAGTTTTTTTTTTGTGTGTGTGTGTGTGTTTGTTTGTTTTAAATCATGTCTTTATCACAGCAGTAGAAGCCCTAACATACATACACATGCACGCACCTGAGAGTCCTCCAACATCCATCTTCTTCAGGTTTTTAGCTTCCAGGACAATGACGGTGAGCTTTCCGGCCGTGGGGACATAGCGGAGAGAGAAGCAGATGTCCCCCAGTTTCTCCTGCTAAAAGGAGGAATGGAACCTGTCCCCCAGATCGGGCCGCTACCTGTCTTCAGCTTGCTTTGGAAAGGAATGCTCCAAGAGTCAAGCGCCAGGGCTGTCAATCCTGTTCCTCGGAACCAGCTAGCCCACCCCCTGGCGTCTGTGCGGAAAGGGGCCGGCAGACTTGAAGGACTGGAAAGTCTGTGATCTGGGTGTTCCAGAGTAGGGATGGGAGGGGCCGCGCATGCTCACCTCCTCTTTGGGAGCCACCTGCAGCTCTCTCCAGGCCTGCACCGGCCGCCCCAGGTTCACGGAACTCATGGGCACCCGCACCTCCCCGATGGCATCGTTGCGGGAGAAGCGATCGAAGTCATACACCGCCATGACCAGCACTCTGCCCCCCAGTTCCACATATGGGACCTGGTGGAAGGGGACACAAAGAAGAGGGGAGGGAGTCAGAGAGAAGGAGGGCGTGAGGGGTACAATATTCAGGTGGAAGTAAGGAGAGTAGGGCCACCAGCTCCCAAATAAAGACACAGAGACGTCTTATTATGAAAGCTCAGCCTTGTCTCAACTAGCTCTTATATGTATTACCTATACAGTGTTCTGTCTACATGTATCCCTGCAGGCCAGAAGAGGGCACCAGATCTCATTACAGATGGTTGTGAGCCACCATGTGGTTGCTGGGAATTGAACTCAGGACCTTTGGAAGAGCAAGCAGTGTTCTTAACCTCTGAGCCATCTCTCCAGCCCTCAACTAGCTCTTATAACTTAAATTAACCCATTTATATTAATCTATGTTCTGCCCTATGGCATTACTTCTCTTCCATCTTGCACCTCCTGTTTCCTCTCTGTGTCTGTCTGGCAACTCTGCCTTTCTTTTTACCAGAGTCCTCTCTGTCCCCAGAAGTCCCACCTAACCTCTACCTGCCTAGCTATTAGCCATTCAGCTCTTTATTAAACCAGCCACAGTGACACATCTTCACACAGAGTACAAATATCCCAGAACATGGGGCAATGAGGTTCCAGGGAACTCAATAAAGTACGAGGAGCCACAGAAGAAAACTCATGTGTTAACAGAACACAAACAGGAGTGTCCAAGGACCAAGGCAACAGATGGCACAGGCATTGACAGTGTCCCCAGGGATGATTCTGGGTCTCAGGGAACAGCTTCCCACCACCTTTACACACAAGCTGGCAGCTGCAACTGAGCTGTGTCTCCTTCCGGGGCAAGCTGAAGGGGTCAGCCCTTGGCATTCCAGGACAAGAGGTAGGCTGAGAACCATGGGGTGATGAAGCAGGAACTCACCTTGAAGGCAAAGGTTTCCCCAAAGTGTGGATTCAGGGTCTGCCGATGCACCTTGGTCTCATGTCGCCTCCGCTTGTCTGGCAGCAGATAGACACTTACATAGGGGTCCGAGGAACCTCCTAGGTCCAATGCTGCCAGTCCTTCAGCTTGCAAGATGCCCACCAGGAGCTGCAGGTGCCCAGACACAGAGAAGGGATTCATGTTTCAGCCTCCCTCCCATGGCCTCCACTACAAAGGGAGACCCCCCCCTTCCCAAGCATTCTCCCTCCTTCAAACCCACCTGACCAGTCTGGAAGTCATAATCCAGTGAATACTGCAACCGTCCTAGCTGGTGCTTGTCTGATACCTGCTGTCCTGGCATGGATGGTGAGGGGTCCAGCTCCTCTATTTCAGGCTGAACCTAGAAAGTCAGGGGCAAGAAGGTGGAATCTTCCCCTGAAACTAGTAGTTTCCAGTCTCAAAAACCTCAAGAGGCTCACAGATCCCTTCCTCAAGCCATTGATGATTGTTTGTCTAAACAGTGATTAGTAATGTCTGGAACTCTGGTAACATAAAGACAACATATCTGTCAGCATTTGATTAGTGATGTCTGCTATGGGAATAGACATTGTGAGACACAGTCTGGGACTGTTTCATTCCTCCATGTCCTAATGAATGTATTGGGATAACAGTACAAATTGCCACCATTGATCTTGCCACAGGAAAATGTGGAGGATAAATGGTATATTTACTATATACTTAGCATTTTAGAATATAAGTTGTTGTTTTTTAAGCTAGGTCATACATTCTCAAAGTCTAGTCTCTATCAGAGATGTGTGGCAAAATACTGAAGTCACCTTATTAGGGGTTGTGATTCACTAGGTCTGTATGACATTACATCCAGAATTTACATTGCAGCAAAGCTGGTGGTGATTCTGACCTAGATGGCCTTTGAAATCACCGACTTAAGGAATCGGAATGGAGGCTGAGTTCCAGGACCCCAAAAGGAATCCCTATAGGTAATAATTACAATGACAGCTACTTGTTGAAAAAGGAGGAGAGATATGAGTTAATTACCATGAACTTAAGGCTCAGAGAATGTAGGTGTAGTTCCCAAAGGCACACAGATGAAAAATGGTCCCCAGGGTTGGAAACCCAAGACTGCCTGGCTTGCATCCCACTCAGCACTTGGAGGCTTAATATTCAGATTCTACCATAGCCTTTTAATTTTTTGTTTTTTTGAGACAGGGTTTCTCTGTGTAACAGCCTGGCTGTCCTGGAACTCACTTTGTAGACCAGGCTGGCCTCGAACTCACAGAGATCCGCCTGCCTCTGCCTCCCAAGTGCTGGGATTAAAGGCATGCGCCACCACCGCCCGGCGCCTTTTAATTTTCAACACTTAATTTTTTATACCTTAAATTATGTATAGGTGTGCATCTTCATGTGGATATATGCATGTGAGTGCAGGGTGCCCATGGGGGCCAGAGGCATTGGATACCCTGGAGTTGGAGTTATAGGTGTGTCTGAGCTGGGGAGAGACTCTGGAAGAGGAACAAGTACTCTTAACTACTGAGACATCGCTCCATACCCCTAGTCTTTTATTTTTGAAGGGTCCATCTAAGTCCTCCATGACTTCTTTTTGTGTGTGTGTGTGTGTATGTGTTGCCCATGTATGTCCATTCATGCACATAATGGCATATATGTTCTCTCTCTCTCTCTCTCTCTCTCTCTCTCTCTCTCTCTCTCTCTCAAACATGCTGTCATACAGGCCAAGTTGGCCTCCAACTTGCTATGTAACCATGGATAACCTTGAATTTCTGAATCCTCCTGCCTCCACCTCCCAAGATCTGGGGTTACAGGTATGCACTACCATGCCTGGATTATGTGGTGTTGGAGACTGAACCCTGAGCTTCATGTGTGCCAGCAAAGCACTCTCCCAGCTGAGCTACAGTCCCAGGCCCCTGTCCCCTTCTTGGGCAAACACTTCAATGGGGATCATTGCCCTTATTCCATGGATCATGCTCAACCTTCCAGATACCTTGCTCTGGAACGCGGTTTATTCACACCCTACCCCCAGCGCAGTGAATACCTCTCTGTTGATTCACCTCAAATCTCAGTAACCAGTCCTCAATACCTGCTCTTTCTCTGACTAGAATGTTCTGGTCTTGGCTGTCAGCTAATGCTGTTGCTTTGGTCTTGCCAGAGAAGTCACCTCCACCAGGAGACTTCCTCTGACCCTCTGGGCTGTCGGTCCCACAATGTCTGTTGTGCTCTACTTATGACAACATCCTGAGTAAGTGACCTTTGCAGAATATCTCGGGTAGTGTGGCTGTAGATAGTGTGTGTGTGTGTGTGTGTGTGTGTGTGTGTGTGTGTGTGATGTATGCCTGTGTATGTTGGTATACACATCCATTCCTGTGCATGTGTGTGAAAGTCAGAGGTCAACTTTGGGTGTCTCCCTCTATTACTCTCCACCTTATTTTTTGAGACAGGGTCTCTCACTGAACCTAGAGTTTACCATTACTCCTAGACTGGCTGGCCATGAAGTTCCAGGAATATGCCTGTCTCTACTCCCTCCCCACCCCCACTGCTAGAGCTATAGGCATGCACGGCCATGCCCAACTTTTGAATGGGTAAAGGATCAGAACAAAGGTCCTCAGGCTTGTTTACCAACCACTTCACCTACTGTTTTTTGTTTCATTCTGTTTTTTAGATTTATTTACTTTATGTGTGTGAGTGTTTTGCCTACACACATATGTCTGTGCACCACATGTGTGCCTGGAGCCCACAGAAGTGGTGTTGGGTCTTGTAGAACTGTAATTACAGATGGTTGTGAGTCACCATGTGGGTTCTTCCTCTGGAAGAGTAGCAAGTGCTTTTAGCCACTGAGCCCTGATTTGTTTTGTTTTGCGAGGCAAGGTCTCACTTTGCAGCCCAGGCTGCTGTTGCAGGCACTATAGAGCTCTGGCCGATTTTCACAGCAACCCTACTGTCTCAGCCTCCGAAAGTGCTGGGATTACACATGTGCACCCACCCTCACACCCAGTTTAGACAGGAGAGCTCTCGTGGACAGTTACTAGCTCTGATCCCCAGAATCCAGTGGACAAAGTGGGACCAAAGATAGAGAATAGCTGGGGACATTGGTGGGAGCAGGGGTGTGCAAAGGAAAGGGTCGAGAGGCTAGCCTCGACACACCTTATCTATGTAACTCCGGCCCAGCTCCTTCACTTCCTGAAGATGGACTTGGGCTTGGGCCTGACTCTTCTTGCCCATCCGTCTCCGACAGAGCTTCCGGTAGAGACAGAAACAGCTGCTGAAGACCAGGAAGCCTGAGCCCAGCACGATGGTGGTCAGGACCCAGGCAGGCACTGCAGAAGGATGGACACAACACTCATCAAAGCTCTGGGAAGTTGGCTGGCTAGCTCAGTCTTGATTCCGAACGGCAGCCTGAATCTTAGCCTGGTTTTCCCTCCAGCCGATTCCGTTCCTTTTAATCCCATGTTTACCTTCCAACCAATCTCACCTGTAAAGCTCAGCTGATGCTCTACCCACGCTGACATGATTTGCTGTCTTACAGTCCTGACGTCTCTACACCTATTTTAATTTCTGCTTAGCTTCTGTTACTTTTAGAAGAAGCTCTGCTCACTCCTGGGTCTCAGTTTCCATTCGCTCATTTATGATCCCACTCCATGCCCCACCCTTGATCCGCTTCTGGTTTTCCTCGCAGATCTGTCTGTCTCTCCTTTTCAGTATTTCAGTTTCTAGTCTGGGATACTGACCCACGATCCCTGCCGGATTTTCCAGCCTACCAACCCGAATCTTTGCATCTGAGTCCCACTGCTAGGGATCCAGCGGGGCTTTCCTCGAGGGCTGGCCCAGGGTTTTCTCACCTGCGCCCTGCCTGATGCGGCTAGAGTCTGGAAGTGTCTCAGGCGCTGGAGACCCCGAGGTCGGGGGTTCAAGGAACATGGCGTCGGGCTCCTGCGGTGCTTCCTGCAGAGGTACCCAAGCACCCTTTCCCCCCCACTCCTACCCCAAACATCCATTGAGTTTTCAAAGAGTTAATCTCAGCCTTTCCAGGCCGAGGGCGGGCTTTGGGGGTACCCAATTCCATCACAAAAGGACGATCCCTCTCTGCAGGCATCCCCCCCCCCAACCACCCTCTTCTGCCCCTTCCTGGCCCTTCCCAAGGGCTTGAACCGGAAGTGGGCGAAGGCAGGCGTGGGAACCATCCGACCACTGTTGCCCAGAGAGACCGCCAGGCTCCAGGCAGGGTGATAGCAAGGCTGGTTGCTGGGCAACGAGTCTGTTGCCAAGACAACGGGAGGGAGTGACGCACAAGGCCGGGCGGTGCCGGTGCACGGGACCCAGGACTGGGCTCGCGCGGCCCAGAGAGGTTGAGGGTGGTCTGTGGTCTGCGCTTCCACAGCGGCTCCTCCCTCCGCATCGGACCCCGTGCACCACCACTCTTGCTGGTGAAGTGGGGAACCTGCCCCGGCACCTCTCTTGGGCCCTCACATCCTCTCGCTCACGAGGCTCTCGCGCGTGCACCACGGCTCTGTCTTCACACCTGTTCTCGTGACCTAGTCGGCCTCTCCAAACCCCAGATGGACCTCTTTCCTACTCTGTCCCCCACATCCATCTCTCGTCCGCGTCTCTGCTGCCCTCTGTTGTCCGGCCTCAGTCACTCTTGGTCTCCTCTCTGCTTTCTGCCTACCAACCTGCTCTCTTTGTCTCCACACCTGTCTCTCCTCTGCACGCAGCCATCTCCTCGGTGAGGGCTTCAACCTGCTGCTCAGAGTTGATCCTTGCCAGTGTCCCTCACCCCTCCCACACACCTCGGTCCCTCTTCCAATGGGACTGAGGATGCGGCTTGGACAGAGGGTCCCAACAGCTCCTACCTGCTAGGTGTCTGGACAGGACCCTCCTGGAGGCGCCGAGACCTGGGCTGCCGGGACCCCGCCCCCAGCACGTGGGCGGATGGCGCTGTCCCGTGTGCTGATGTAGCTCGGCGGGGTGGGGGCGCGGCTGAGTCCAGCCAGGCTAGTGCCGGCGCCCCTGTGTGTGAACGCGCGCGCGTGTATGAATGTGTGCATGTGTGTGCGTGCGTGTTCTGCCCCGGAGAAAGGAGAACGCCCTGCTCCGCCCCTCGGCCCGCCACACCCGAGAACCACCATGGCGCCCACGTACGTTGATCTTAGTACCCTAGAAGGTTCTGACGTCTGGCTAAGTCATCGGACATCTACACTGAGCACCAGCCCCCGCAAGACACACACACACACACACACACACACACACACACACACACACACACACACACCAGACTTTTTGAGATGCAAATAACTGGATTCCAGAACACTCGGTTTTAGGATCCATGAGAAACCCCTCTGGAGACCCAAATACTCAGCTAACCCAGATTCTTGAGGCAAGGAAGAGGAAGCTTCCAGCATTGCTGCTCTCAGATATCACCTCCGCTTAACCAATCCCCTGGGGCAAGCCCTTCCATCCCTGGCTGCAGCCAGCATGGAGGTCTGGTACCTCAGCCCTCTTTGAGAGTGTCTCCATGCGAACTTGTGTATGTGTTGTGTTTGCAGCACATATAGCTTCACAGAGGCAAAGCCATGTACCGTTCATGTGTGTGCGTGTGTATGAAGGTCGGAAGACAACTTTGCATGTTTTCCCTCTGGTGCCATCCACCTTTTAAAAACTTAAATTACGTGTATTTATTTATGTGCAGGAGTGGGCATGTGGAGGTCAAAGGAGAGTTTGAAGGCTTTGGCTCTCTTCCAATACCATGTAGGTTCCTGGGGATTGAACTCAGGTCACCAGACTTTACAGGAAGGGTCTTTTCCAGCTCAACCACATCAGTATCCCTGTCCAGCTTGTCTTGAGAGACTGTCTCACTGGCCCGGACACACCGAGTAGGCTAGGCTGGCTAGCTATTAAGCCCCAGGGATCGGTCCATCTCTACCTCCTCATTTCTGTCACTACAAGCCCCACCACACCCAGCTTTTTCCACATGGGTCCTGGGGCTCAAACTCAGGTCCCCATGTTTGTAAAGCAAGCATTTTTCCAACTGAGCTATCCTCCAGCCCCAATCCTGTATTTATTTATTTTTAGATTTATTTATTATGTATACAGCGTTCTGCCTGCATGTATGGATGCAGGCCAG
The DNA here is from genome assembly GCF_903995425.1 of Onychomys torridus. Taxonomy (NCBI): domain Eukaryota; kingdom Metazoa; phylum Chordata; class Mammalia; order Rodentia; family Cricetidae; genus Onychomys; species Onychomys torridus. Next base: position 2,887,921 of record NC_050443.1, read on the forward strand.
AAGAGGGCACCAGATCTCATTACAGATGGTTGTGAGCCACCATGTGGTTGCTGGGAACTGAACTCAGGACCTTTGGAAGAGCAGCCAGTGCTCTTAACCTCTGAGCCATCTCTGCAGCCCACTGTATTTAGTTTTTTAAGGGGTGATGGAATATAATGGGCTCTTCAAGTTCCCTCCAGATGTGTTTGCTCAGGCTTCAAGATCTGGAACTCCCTTTCTAGCCCAAGATTATCTCCAGAGACAAAAACCCACCTTCGGGGAGAACAGTTTAATAAATTATATGGATGGAAAGAATGTGCAGGCATGAGTTTCAGGGAGACCACAAGCAAAGAGACTCCCTTCAGCCTCTGATTCAAGGAAGCTGATGTGGTTTCTGAAATAGCTGGCGGGCGGGGGGGGGGGGGGGGGGGGACAGGTACCTGCCTGCCCTAGTTCCTCAGGTAGCACAATTCCAGACCCTGATTCCTTCTTCCGAATCCAGGTTCCAGCCTGATTCTTTGAGATCCTGTATACCGAGGCCACAGCCACCTCCACTCAAAAAACAGGAAATCCCCCCTTGTCATCCCTGTCCTCAGGCTCCCGGCTGCCACAAGGCTCATAGTTGAAGTACATCAGTCCCATCCTGTCCTTGGCCATCAGGAGATGGCTTTCCAGTGGGCTGGGGAGGCTGAGACTCCAACCCTCAGTTCTGTTGGAGGTCCGAGTATCTGGGCTCCAGCAGGGGTCCATATCGAACCTGAGTATTTCTGTGTGTAGGCTCAGCACCCAGTAGCCGAGGCCTCAGACTCATGGGCTCTGATGGCAGCTGCATTCTCGTAGATGACGTTGGCCACATTCTCATATGTTGCCTCCTTTAGGATGAGGACCGGGGCTGACTCCTGGAGGTATCTCAAGATGCACTGGTGAAGAAATACATACTGGGCCTGGGGAGGATGCACAGAGATGAGGAATGCTTTCCAAAGGGCCCCCATGCCCCCCATGCCCCCATCCCTCCATGCCCCCATGCCCCCCATACCCCCCATGCCCCCCATACCCCCGTCCCCCAGGGCCCCTCACCTCTGACTGCACCATCAGTGGCCGGCTCTCTCTCATCTTCTTCACAAAGCTGAAGGGACCCACCAGCCCCTCACATTCCAGCTGCCGGAGCAGGACATCCAGTGCAATCAGAGTGCCTGTCCGGCCCACGCCAGCACTAGGCAAGGGACAAGACAAGGGTTAGGCTCCAGAGGGGAGGGAAGTCTGGAGTCCTAGCAGCTGACTGTATGGTTTTTGTTATTCAAATCTTAGATGGTCTTGTTCTTGTTGTTGTTTCTTTGTTTATTATATATACAGTGTTCTGTCTGCATGTGTCCCTGCAGGCCAGAAGAGGGCATCAGATCTCATTATAGATGGTTGTGAGCCACCATGTGGTTGCTGGGAATTGAACTCAGGTCCTCTGGAAGAGCAGCCAGTGCTCTTAACCTCTGAGCCATCTCTCCAGCCCTTCGATGGTCTTTTAATAAAAAACCCAGAGCCAGATAGCAGGGTGAAAGCTGAAAGATCAGAGAAGCAGAGCAGCCAGCCACTAGTTCTTACCTCTATGAAATCCTGAAGAGAAAGTTCCTGTTTCCTCATGACTTATATACCTTTCTCTGCCCTGCCATATTACTTCCTGGGATTAAAGGCTTGTGTGCTTCCCAAGCAAAGACAAGAGATCTCAGGTGCTGGTATTAAAGGTATGTGCACCACTGCCTGGCTCTGTTTCTCTCCTAGACTGGATCAATCTCATGCAGCCCAGTGTGGCCTTGAACTCATGGAGATCCAGAAGGATCTCTGCCTCTTGAGTGATAGGATTAAGGGTGTGTGCCACCACTGCCTGACCTCTATGTCTACTCTAGTGGCCGGCTCTGTCCTCTGACCCTCAGGCAAGTTCACCACAGGCTTTGGAGCATCCAGAAAGTGTAACACTCATCAAGTCACAGTTTACATGGGGACTGTGAGGCCATGAGGACAGTGACTGGCATTTTCTCCATCCATTGGCCATGTTCTGTGAACCCTGCTTGAGCTTTTCACTACTCCCAAGCATGAGACTAGGGGGTATCAGCACACCCATTTTACAGGTGGTAACATGAAAGCAGAGGTGGGGGAAAGTCACTCCCAGGCCGTGCAGCTAATAACAAGTCTGGCACTGAAATCCATAGGAAGAACCCCTAAACTAATTGGCTTTGGGGTTTGTTATTGTCTGGTTGGTTTGGTTTTGATTGGGGTTTTTCAAAACAGGGCTTCTCTGTGTAGCCCTGGCTATCTCTTGGAATTCACTCTGTAGACCAGGCTGGCCTAGAACTTAAGAGATCCACCTGCCTCTGCCTCCAGAGTGCTGGGATTACAGTGTATTCCACCATGATGTCCCCTAATTGCTTTCTAAAGATTTTATTTCACTTTTAATCATGTGTATGTGTGCATGTCTGTGATGGATTCTGAGTCCCTGGGGAAGACTTCCAGGGTGTTGCTCACCTGCAATGTACAATGGGAGGTCCTCCATCCATGGTCCGGTCCACCCACTGCCGAAGCACCTTTTGGAAAGCCAGCAAGGGCTCCGGGGAGTAAGGGACTCCATGATCCGGCCAGGCCAGGTAGTGGAACTGGCGCACAGTGCGCATCTGCTTCTCTCCCACCTGAAAGATGATGAAGGCTGAGGAGGGGGAGTGCAGAGATTCCAGAAGTTTCTATGCCTAACGGGGGATTCTCTGGGAGACACACTGCCAGGAGCCTTTCTGGGGAGTTCTCAGTGGGGTTGGAGGGACTCACGTGGAAGAGCTGAAGATCCCTCACTGTCCAGTTCTCCTTCACGTCTTCATTAACCATTGTCACCTGCAGCTGTCCGTGAGTGCAGGGCTGAGCATCCAGAGGCCAGTAATGTTCACACTTCACCTGTGCAGGGAGACTGGGACAGTGAGAAAACAGAACAGGGCATGCGTGTGTGTGTGTGTGTGTGTGTGTGTGTGTGTGTGTGTGTGTGTGCGCGCGCGCATAGGTCCACCATGGGGAGTGACTACGTCTGTGTGTGCACATGGAGGTGGATGCCTGAGGCCATTGTCTTGAGCCTTCCTTAACCACTCTACATTGTACTCGCTGAGGCAGGGGCTCTCGATGAACACAGAGTTTGCTCACTATGACTAGTCTGGCTGGCCAGCTTGGTCCAGAGGCTCCCTTTCTCTGCCTTCCGAGAGCTAGAATTTTAAGTGAGTCATGCTCGCCCGGCATTTATGTAGGTTCTGAGGAGCCAAGCTCTGGCCCCTTGCTTACATGTTAAATCCTTTATCCATTCAGCTATCTCCCCAACCCTAAGAACAAGGCACCTTTTGCATATTGCTTTTTTTTCCCCTAAGAGGACCTCCTTGAGCTTGATTTGAAGTTAAAGATGACCTTGACTTCTGGTCCTCCTGCCTCCATCTTCCAGAATTCTGGGATTATAAATTTGTGCCACCTCATGGGTTTATACAGTGCTGAGGATTGAACCTAGAGCCTCATGCATATTAAGTAAGAACCAGCCTCTTCATATGGTTTTTCTAATCAAGGTGAAGATATGCTTGTTGCCCTGGCAACAAGGTAGGACCCTGAGGTGCCAGATCTAATAGATTCACACCAGCTGAGAGGACTCCTTAACCCCAAGGTCTGTGGAACCTTGATATAGTTTGAATGTGCCTCCTCTAAAAACTTGAGTACTGATAGCCTCACTCCCAAATTCATAGGTGAACAGTATCTAGAGATGGGGTCTATGTGAAGATACTAGGATGAGATGAAGTCATCTAAGGATTAGATGATATTAACGGTTATGTACGATGAGCAAGAGAACTGAGCTGGCACACTGGCTGTGCCTCACCACGTGGTACTCTCTAACTTGTCATATGCAGGAAGAAGACCCTCCCCATATGCCAGCATCATGCTCTTGAACTTCCCACCCTCCAGAAGCATAAGACATATGCAGTCTGTGGCATTCACCCACAGCAGCAGAACATGGACCAGTACACACACACACACACACACACACACACACACACACGGATCTGTGGACATGATGAAGGTGGAGGGGATGGGTCCATGTTGAAGATGGCTGGGGTTATACTGAAGAAATGCAGAGGTGTAAAAGGGACTGCATCAAGCCAGTGTCCAGGTGGGGCTGGGTCAAGGGTTGGTGCTCAGGGGTTAGCACCAGGACAGAAATCTCTTCTCACCCGTCCAGACTCCATGCAGTTGGTCAGCATGACCAGGGTGTGGCTCTGCTGTTCCCACACCAGACGCCAGAAATCACGCACAGTGTGAGGCAGGGGACCCTGGGTTGCAATAAATTCCTTGGGGCTCCAGAGACCCTAGTTGAGGAAGGCAGGCATGTCAAGGGGAGGCCATCAGATGACCACCAACCCCTTCAGCTCTTCATCTCTCCAGGGTCAGGGAGTACCCCCACTACCACCATGGCCACCTTACCGGTATGAAGCTGGCGTTGATGTAGTCAGAGCCGGGTTCCTCATCGAGGGGCTTCAGGGGCACCCGAGACCAGTCATCTAGGAGAACACAGGAGTATCAGCCATGAGAAGAGGGCTGTGAAAGGGGCTGGGGAGTCAGCTCAGCTGGTGAAGGCCTTGCTGCACAGATGGGACCTCAGTTCCAGACCCAGAACCTAGGTCAAAAAGCCAGGCGCGGGAGCGTGTGCTTGTAATCCAAGCACTGGGGAGGCCCAGACAGGAGGACACCTTAGGCTTGCTGTTTCCAAAAACAAGGCAGGCCTGGATATGTGGCTCAGCTGCAGATAGTGTGCTCGTTGGATTCCCAGTGCTGTGTCAAACCAGGTGCCTGTAATCCAAGCACTGGGGAGGCAGAGGTTGGAGGTTCAAGATCATCTTTGGCTACATAGTGAGTTTAAGGCCAGCCTGAGCTACTGGGACCCTGTCTCCAAAAAAAAAAAAAAAAAAAAAAAAAAAAAAAAAGGCCCAGGAAGAAGCGACTCTTGTAAGCTGTCCTTTGACCTCCACAATTGCCTGTGGCATGCATGTTACCCCTCCACCACCATAAACAAGTAAAAATGTAGACAGACAAATCACCCATGGTGCTGGAGAGATGGTTCCATGGATAAGAGCGTTTGCTGCTCCTGCAGAGGACCTGAGTTCAGTTCCCAACGCCCATGTTGAGGGGAACACAATACCACCACCCCCACACACACCTGTAACACAGCTCCTGTAGATCTGGTATCCATGGGCATCACATACAAACCACACACACACACACACACACACACACACACGAAGAATAAACTTTTTTTTAAATAAAAATTTAAAAGTGTCTAGTGACTGAAGAAGACTTTTGGCCTCCATATATAGATCCACAAAAACTGCATGTACATGCATGAACACACGCACACACATACCAGAGGGGGTGGAGAGGAGAGAGAGGGCACAGGAATGGGGTTCTGGCAGACTCCATAGGGAGATGGACGAGGGTGACAAAAACCAGAAACTCACAGGGCAGCACATTCCTGTAGCGGTTCTTGGATGTGTTCTCTGGAGCCAATGCTGTCCTCTGAGACTGGCCTTGGCCCTCCAGAGCCAATTGCTAGAGGCGGAGAGACAGAAGAGGTTCAAGGTGTTGGATTTTCTTTGTCTTCCTCCAGCGGCCTCACGACCCCACTGGCCCTCTTCTGTTTGTCCATTGAATCTTGGGACTCTGTGGCACTCACAAACACTGGCGGTGTATGACCATCCACCTTGGGGGCACTTGTGAGGAGTTAGGGGAAGCCAGGGCTTCCTCAGACAGAGGCCCTGGGTAATGCTTAAACCAAGTATCCATCGTTGTTTTAGGGTTTCAGAGAGTTGGAAGGAAACACACTTGACAGTTTCTGTATGATTAAAAGAGGTAGGCTGGGGAAGTGGCTCAGTTGGTAGAGTGCTTGCCTAGCATGCACAAGGCCCTGGGTTTGATCCCCAGCACTGCATAAACCAGGTTCTGCAGAGCACACCTCTAATTCCAGCACTTAAGAGGTCAGGGAGGAGGACCATAAGTTCAAGGTCATCTTTGGCTCTCTATATAGCATGTTCTAGGCCAGCCTAGACTACATGAGACCCTGTCTCAAAAAGGAGGTGGTGTTTATAGAAGATCTACAGGCAGTTGGTTGCTGGAGAAGGAAGAGACATTTTCATCTGTAAACAACCCTAATTAAATTTATTAGCGCGCGCACACACACACACACACACACCATGGTTGGGGAGTAGAAAGGAATGTTCTTTGGAAAAGGAAAGATATCAATATGAGTGAGAGAGGGAGACAGGCCAAGAGAGGAAGATACAGAGATGAACATAATCTAAATCGATTATCTGGGCCAGCAAGATGGCTGACTCATCAGGTAAAGGTGCTTGCAATCAAGCACCTGAGGACCAAGTCTGATCCCTAAGAAGAAAAAAGGAAACTGGAGAGATGGCTCAATGGTTAAGAGAACTGGCTGATCTTCCAAAGGACGCTGGTTCAATTCCCAGCAACCACAATCACTATAACTTAGTTGCAGAGGGTCCAACGCCCTCTTCTGGCCTCTGTAGGCATTGCCTATACACGGGACCCATACATACAGGTAGGCAAAACACCCACGCACATAAAATAAAAACAAATAAATCAAAAAAAGTTAAGGGCTGGAGAGATGGCTCAGTGTTTGAGCTCAACCAAGAAGGGTGTGGGAAGCCAGAGCGTGTGGGCACCAGCTCTACCGCCTCGTGTCTCACCCACCTGATACTCCTTGGCAAATCCACAGTTGCTGTCCTTCTCGTTCTCCCTGACATAGTCAGCAAAGTCCTTGGCTAGGATATCCCCTGGAAAGCTGTGGTGGGAAGGAGGGTAAAAAAAAAAAAACGAAGACTTTAAGCACCTTGAGGCTGGCAAGATGTCTCAGCAGGTAGAGGGTCCTAACACAAAGCCAGATTGCTTGAGTTCCATCCTTGGTTCCAGCCACATGTTGGAAAGAGAACTGATGCCCTTGGGTTGTCTTCTTACATCCATGCATTGCATATACTCCAGGAAATAAAAAAGTAAATGAAGCCTTGTGCATTTGGGAGGCAGAGGCAGGCAAATCTCTGTGAGTTTGAGCTAGCCTGGTCTACAGAGTGAGTTACAATGATCTTGATCCAGCAACACCACTACTGAGTAAATCCCCCAGAGAAAGGAGAATCCCAAAGGCCATTGGCTCACCACTGTTCACAGCAGTGTGGCTCACAGTGGTACAAAGGTACAAGCAATATTAGCATCCATCAGTGAGCTCCTGGATAAACCATGTGGTCTATCCATACAGTGGAGTGTTAGTCAGCCTTTAGAAGGAAGAAGAATGGGGCTGGAGAAATGCCTCGGTGGTTACAAGCACTGGCCACTCCTCCTGAGGACCTGGCATTGATTCCCAGCACCCACATAATGATTCACAACCATCTATGACTCCAGTTCTGGGGGATCCAGTGCCCTCTTCTGTCCTCTGCAGGTACTGCATATACACACACACACACACACACACACACACACACACACACACACACACACATGCAGGCAAAGCACTCTTACACATAAAAAAATTAAAATGAAATAAAATCTTAAAACAGAAAAACCCTCTCCAAACTCCCTCGAGGATGTACATTGACATCCTTGCTTTCTCCCACAAGACTCCACCTGTCTGAGCCCCACCTGCCTCCTCTCTGGCATTACTCCCTAACACCGTCCCCTGTGTTCACACCAGCCAATCTCAGAGATACACAGTGTTCCCCAAGCACCCAAACACTACTGCCTCAGCGTCCTTGCACTTGCCTGTCCCTGTAGCAGAGCCCTTGCCCCATGTACAGAGACTGGTCTCGGTCCTAGCCAGAGTAACTCCACCTTGCAGCCATTTATCTGTTCTTTATATGAGGCGTCCATAAAACAAAATTATCCTTTCCGTAGCCTGATGGAGTTTTCTGAGCCTGCAGGAATCCCTCTCAGGAGCCTGGGTGCACAAACTCTCCGAGTCTAGTTTTGTGGTACCTTTCTTTACATCAGCCTGTAGTCGCTTCCGCTGTTTGCACACACGGTGGCGCTTGAGACCTGGCTTTGCATCCTTCCTGCTTCTAGCCCTGTAGGAGCTTGGTGGTATGAGCAGGTGTAATGGTGCCTCTGTGGGGATGCAGCCTTCTAAAAGCTTCCAGTGCACTGTAAGCAATCCCTGATAAACTCACTCACTCATCACACGGTGCTTCTTGGAGTCCTTTGAGTTTTCAGTGTTACCCCTGTTGAGAAGCAGGCATTTCTTTCCCATCTTCCTGGTACGTCACAGGACCTCCTAGAACTGTTCCAAATGCTTTCTGACTTCCTTCAGAGCTTTGCTCTTCTTAATTGGCTTCACCTTTCCTCCGGTAGTTTTGTTTGTTTGTTTTTAAAGATTCATTTATTTATTATATATACAGAAGAGGGCATCAGATCTCATTACAGATGGTTGTGAGCCACCATGTGGGTGCTGGGAATTGAACTCAGGACCTCTGGAAGAGCAGTCAGTGCTCTTAACCTCTGAGCCATCTCTCCAGCCCCGGTTGGTTGTTTTTTTGAGGCAGGGTTTCTCTGAATAGCCTTGGCTGTCCTGGATTTCTCTCTGTAGACCAGGCTGGCTTCGAATTCAGAAATCCACCTGCCTCTGCCTTCCGAGTGCTGGGATTAAAGGCATGCACCATCACCCCCAGCCATGACTGAATCATCTTGACAGCCCTCCACCAGTTGTTTTTGTTTTTATTTATTTAGATTTTGTTTTGTTTCTGAAACAGAGTTTCACTATGTAGTCTTGACTGTCCTAGAACTCTCTACATGGATCGTGGCGGCCTCAAACTCACAGAAATCTGTGTGCCTCCAAAATGCTAAGATTAAAGGCGTGAGTCACCACACGCAGCCCCCTCCTCCAGTTTTACTGCCTTGTCTAGAGCGTTCCTGACCTCCCTCTCCTCTCTTGCTTTATCTGTCTCCACACATAGAGCACGGTCTACATTATCTTGTTTGTCACCCCTTCCTAGTGCTAGAGCACAAGCTGAGTTTGATCCCTGACACCCATGTGCAGAAAGAGAGCCATCTCTCACAAGAGGTCCCTGACCTCCCTCCTCACATGCACTGTGTAGTTTGTGAACACAAATAAATATATGTAAAACAGGTAGCATGGGGGCTGAAGAGATGTCTCAGTGCTTAAGAGCATTGGCTGGTCTTCCAGAGGACCCAGGCTCAATGCCCAGCACCCACACACACATGGCTGCTCACAACCATCTGTAACTGTAGTCCTAACGGGATCTGATGCCCTCTTCTGGCCTCCATAGGCACCAAGACTGAATGTAGTAGACGGACATAACTGCACACAAAACACTCATACACATAAAATAAATAAAATTTGAAATTAGGCTGAATATGATCAAATCACGTTGCATATATGAATAAAATTCTCAAAGAATAATAAAAATTTTAAAGAAAAAATAGGAGGTTGGGGATTTAGCTCAGTGGTAGAGAGCTTGCCTAGCAAGCGCAAGACCCTGGGTTCAATCCTCAGCTCCACATACAAAAAGAAAGAAAGAAAAAAGAAAGAAAGAAAGAAAGAAAGAAAGAAAGAAAGAAAGAAAGAAAGAAAGAAAGAAAGAAAGAAAAGAAAAGAAATAGGAGAATTGACCCTAGGCTGTGTCTATTACAGGGGTCACAATCCCTTCTGAGGCTTGGTTCTGCCCTCTGACCTATCCAGTGAGCAGCAAATTCCCCTCCCCTTACCTGCCTCGGATGCCCCCCCCCCCTCCGGTGCCCCCACCCCCTCCTGTTCACCTGAACACCAGATCCTTCGGTGCATCCTTCTGCTGGCTCTTCTTTCTTCTGGAAGAAAGACACCGGAATGTAAATCTCCAGCCTGAGCTCAAGACTAGGGATTCTCATCTTCCCTTCCAGGCTCCCACGAGCTAAATACCCACCAGTCCTGTTCCGAGTCTCACCTCCTTCTCTTCAGGAAGAAAATCAGCAAGCCCACCAGGATGAAAAGTAGGAGGATGCCCATGATGGCTCCCACAATGACCCCTACAGTGAAAGGGGAAGGAGAGAGGAGGAGAATGAGGATGAGGATGGTGGTGATGATGGTGGTGACAAGGACGACATGAGTGTGTGTGTGTGTGTGTGTGTGTGTGTGTGTGTGTGTGTGTGTGTGTGTACAGGTTCTTTAGAGGCCAGAAGAAAATATCAGATACCCTGGAGGTGGAGTTTCACGGAGAAATGAGCACCAAACTCCGTTTCTCTACAAAAGCAGTATGTACTCTCAGCTGGACACGGTGACTCGTGTCTTTAATCCCAGCACTCGAGAGGCAGAGGCAGGCAGTTCTATGAGTTCGAGAGTTCAAGGCCAGCCAGGTCTACAGAGAGAGTTCCAGGACAGCCAGAGCTACACAGAGAAACTGTGTCTTGAACAACAACAGCAAAAAGCAACTTGTAGCTCGAATCTTAAATAAAACTTTTAATAAAAAACCAGAACCAGATATTGGAGTAAAGGATGAAAGACCAGAGAGACAGAGGAACAAGCCACTGTCACGTGTCACCTCTAGGACTACTCAGCCTGAAAAGCCTTCAGTTCCTGTCTCCTCACACCAGCCATCACTTCCTTCTTAGTACTGGGATTAAAGGCTGTGTGCTTCCCAAGCAAAGGCATGAGATCTCAGGTGCTGGGATTAAAGATGTGTGCCAGCACTGCCTGGTCTCTATGTTTAATCAAGTGGCTGGTTCTGTCCTCTGACCCTCAGCTCTATTTGATACACAATATATCACCACACAGTTTAAAAGACAAAGGACCTATGTGGTTCACCATTCGGGTTTACAATGCATCCCTGTGGAGAAGTCTAAGAGGCATGACCTTGAAGTAGCTAGTCACATCACATCCACAGTCCAGAATGGAGAACGTTGAATCAACTCATGCCAATGCTCAGCTTATGATTTCCATCCCTATGCAATCCAGGATTCCCTACTCAGGGACTGGTGCCACCCACAGTGGGTGGGACTTCCTGGTAATCAAGACACCCCCCCCCCAAGACATGCCCTTGGACTAGCCTTCCCAGGTGATTCTACAATTAAAGCCAACCATTATACACTCCCTCATCTTCATGGCATCAGTTCTCCCTAGGATAGGGACTTGGTTTTCTCAGAGATTTGCTTGCCAGGCGAAGGGTGCTTAGCAATGGGGCTCTGATGACATCAGGTAGACTCAACACCTTGCTTGTTCCCAAGCTCTGATGAGCCCAGCTATCCTAGGATCTGTCCTTAGATACCCAGGCCTGGGGGAGACCCATCCCCATCAGCTTTGGAAGCCGGAGGCTGCAGCTGCCCAGCAGTCCTGGCTGTATAGAGCTGATGGTCAACAGACTCCAAGAGGAACATACATCTCACCAACTTGGTCCTTCAGATATGACCAGACTTTGTCCTCTCCAGGATGCTGGTTTACTAAGAAAGATACACCCCTAAGCAAAGTGAAGGTCGAGAAGCATACATTTAACACTGTCCACTTCCACTTCCACTGTCTCTCCGGGATGGTTACCTCATATTACTAGAGGCCTGATTCCTAGAGTGAAACATACGTCCACAAAGATCATGGTAGGGCCAGCAAGATAGCTCAGGAGGTAAAGGTGCTTGCTGCCAAGTCAGAGACAAGACCCACATGGAAACAACTGCTTCTCGCGAGTTGTCCTTAACTTCTGTACATGCATAGTGGCCTGTGTGTGCACCACCTCCCACCGACAGATAAATAAATGTAATAAACATTTTAAAAGGTTAGAGATAAAAATCTACTGAGATAAAAACTATAGAATGCAGCTGGAGAGAGGTGGCTCCGGGTTAAAAGCACTGGCTGCTCTTCTAGAGGATCTGGGTTCAACTCCCAGCACCCCACGGCAGCTTACAACCATTTGCAACACCAGCTCCAGGGAATCTGATGCCCTCTTCTGGCCTCTGACAGTACTGCATGCAAGTAGTACATAAACATCAGTGAAAGGAAAGCATCCATACCAATAAAAATAAGATTTTTTTCCTTAAAGAAAATTGTTCTCAAATAAATAGCAGTGAAAGATGCAGTGGTGTTGGAAATACACTGACTAGCATCAAATTGTTTGATGACTTCAAGTGAGTGAATTGTACGTCCAGTGGATTTTATCTCAAGAATGCTGTTTTAAGAAAATCAGGAGGGCCAGGGAGTCATTTCACTCCGTAAAGTGCTTGCATTACAAGCATGAGGACTGAGTTAGATCTCAGAACAAACCAGGCGTGCTGGCACATGTCTAAGGGGCGGTAGAGACATGCAGATCCCTGGGGCTTGCGGCCCCACCAGCACAGCTCAGCTTGGTCAAGTCAATGAGAGACCAAAAGGAAAAAATATGTGGAGCTGTGAGATAGATCCGGGGGGAGGGTGCTTGTCACCAGGTCTAAGGAACTGAGTTAGATCCCCATGACCCACATGGTGGGAGGAAGTAATTGACTCTTGCAATCTATTTTCTGACCTACACACACACACACACACACACACACACACACACACACACACACACTAAGTAAATGTTATAAAAAAATTTAATGTAGGTATACATGAACAATACTCAAGATTGTCCTCTGGCCACATGCATACACACATGTGCACATGAACCTACACACAGGTACACACTCAGAGAGAAAGACAGAGAAAGAGCAGAAAACAAAAGGCAGACAGACCAAAACAAAAATAACAACAAAACCAAAACTCCATGGCTTCCCTTCATGGCAAGATCTGAAGGTTTGTCCCTGGGACCCTACTCACCTGCGCTCTCTGTGTAGCAGGTCACAGAGATGGACCGGACCTTCAGTCCATTCGAGACAGTGGTGATGGTGGCTGTGTAGGACTGAGCCGGCCCAAGATCTGACACTGACACGCCCTTCCCGCAGAAAGATCTATTCCAAGAGATCCATTGCCTGCCCACCTCCACCTCAAAGGTCTCATAACGCCCAGATGGGCAGGACCAGGTCAGGATGACCCCGTAGCCCCCAGAGGTGCTGACACAGGAGATGCTGTTGACAGTATCTGGGACTGAGTAAAGAAAACAAGAGGAATCCGGATGAGCCACCCACCAAACGTGACTGGTTTTGTACGTCCAACTCCCTGAGAGCTAGCCCATCTCTCCCTCTCCAAACACAAACACCTCATCTTCTCTGAGCCTCAAAAGACCGAAGTCCTTCCAGACTACAACTCCCACAATGCCTTGTACTCTGTATCGCTGAATGTATAGTCTCAACCTCATGACATTATGGAATTTGTAGACCACTCACATTTTTTCCCTTTAGATATATTTTCTTAAACAAAACAAACAAACAAACAAAAAGGAATAATTAGCCAGGCGGTGGTGGCGCACGCCTTTAATCCCAGCACTCGGGGAGGCAGAGGCAGGCGGATCTCCGTGAGTTCGAGGCCAGCCTGGTCTACAAAGCGAGTTCCAGGAAAGGCACAAAGCTACACAGAGAAACCCTGCCAGAAAAGGGCACTGGGTCCCCTCCACTTAAGTTAAAGTGTTTTGCAAACCACTGAACATAAGTGCTGGGTATTGAACTCTGTAAGGGCAGCAAGTGCTCTTAACCATTGGGCCATCTCTCCCACATTTCTGTTCCCTTCTTGCCCATGAGGTCGGCCTAAGCCCATTCTACCAGGAACAAAGAGAGTGGGGCACCTCACCTGTGGGTGCCTGGAGGTGCTGTATGGAGCTGGGCACATGGCTCCTCTCTGCCCACACGCTGAAGTTGTACAAAGTGCCAGGCCTGAGACTCTTGACCTCATAACGAGACTCATTGGTACTGTCCTTGAAACTGGCGCCATATCCTGAGGTATCTTTCTTTCCCTGGGGCTCATCTTCTTCTTCACTGGCCCACTGAACCCAGTAGGTGTAGTTGTGAGAATAAGGGTCCTTGGGAGCACTCCATATCAAGGTCACTGAGCTGTTGGAATGGCTTCTATTCTGTAGATCTGTCACCTCGTTGGGAGCTGAAAGTGAGCAGAGCCCTAAGGGTTGTGGACCCAGAGATCCCCCTTCCCAGCCAATCATATTGGTTAACATGTTGTAATCCTAGTATTTGGGAGGATCGAGTAGGAGATTGCCATGAATTCAAGGCTAACCTGAGCTACACAGGGAGTTTGTGGTCATCAGTGATTCCAGTGAGAAAAGATGGAGCCAAAAGAAAGGACCTAGGAACCTGGTGGGGACCAGGATCATCTGAGTTCTCTCTGTCCATATGTATAGCTCTGGGTCTCCTTTATCACTTGAGTCGCCTCAAACTACAATTCCCTTGAGTCCTTGGAATCTCCATATCAATGTAGGAAGTCCTGGCCCCATGGCATGATGGGATTTGTGGTCCAGTTACCTCTGGTCCCATGAAGTCTGACCTTTTCTAATTGCATGTCCCATATCCACCTGAGGACAGGCTCCTTTCTTACTCTTAAACACACCAAGTGGTTAGAGGGAGCTACTAGTTTTAGTATTCTCAGCCCCGAAGACTAAGGATTAAAGCATTCATCCATCAGCAGTGAACCGAGTCTCTGGAGTGATTTGGGCTCTCCTCCTGAGTGGTACCCGCCATGTATAGGCTGCGAAAAGACATCCTTCACATGTCTCTATTTCAATAGAAGCAACTGCTGGTGATGCTGTTGGTTTCTGAGGAGTGGTACTGAGCCTTCCTGGCTCCAAAGAGCCTACCCACGCAAAAAAATACCTAGAACCCACAGTTTTGAAATTCCTGCTGGTTGAGGAACGACAATCTCTAGGAATAGGATGTATACATTCCAACTATGGTAACATCAGTGGAGCGCTTTGAATGAAAACGGCCCCATAGGTTCGGATATGTAAATACTTAGGCATCAGTTCCTAGACTCCTGCAAGTTGTCCTCTGCCTTCTGCACACCCAACCTACCCACAGCCACACACAAATAAATAAAGAGTGGGGTCCCAGACTCAAAGGGGGGACCCTCTTTCCCAGCTCTTAGTCTCTCACCTGTGGAGTTGGACAGGGTCTCCAGACTGCTTGAGAGTCCATTCTTTTGGGCCCACACAGAGAAGCTGTACCAGGTCCCAGCCTCAAGTCCCTCAAATGTGATGCTGGTGCTTGTAATGCTTTGGGTCTCCTTTTTGTCATGCTCTCCAGTACACTGCACCCTGTAGGTGTAACCCTGAAGGTCTGGGCCCTGGGGGGCCTCCCAGCTCCAAGTGATGGAATTATTAGTCTGACTCACACAAAACAGGTTTATTACTGGGTTAGGAGCTGAAAGACAATTAAGAATATTTCAAGTTGAGCAGGGATCCCAAACAGAGAGAGGCAGTCAGCGGGTATTTCAGGCCCTCAGATTCCCAGCTCTCCATCAACCCCTTGTTCAACCAGGTTAAGGTGTCTCACTCTAGTGCAGCACTTCCCAGATTTCTCTTGTTATTTCTTGGGGTTGTTTGTTTGTTTGTTTTTCGAGTTCTGGAAAGCCCAGGCTGCCCTTTCAACTGGATAAAGAAGCCAAAAATAACCTTGAGGTTCTGACCCTCCTTTCTCAACTCCCAGGTGCTAGCATCACAGGTGTGCACCCACCTGCCTGGTTTAACACAGTATTCCTAAAGCTTTGATTAGGCTGTGAGATCAGCCTGCATGGATGGACTTAGTGTCTCAATACAAGGCAAAGCTTCAGGGATCCAAATACTGTCCCACCGTCCACTGTGGCAGGGACTCGTCCAGTGGAGATACAGGGGATACATTTGAAACGAGTTATGAACCTTCAAATCATTACTTATGTTTAGTGGCAACTCTCCTAGACAATGACAGTCCAGCCAGAGGGAACTGTCTACCTCAGGCTGATGCCACTGATGTTCCCAGCTTTCACCCTCAATATATGACACAGAGGGATGGGTTTCAGAATGAACTGAGTAAACCTCTAAGACCAGCACCTAGGAAGTGGATGAAGGAAGATTGGGGGGTCATCCTTGGCATCCTAGCCGATCAGAGGTCAACTTGAGTTACGTGAGATCCTGTCTCAAAAAAAAAAAAAACAAAAACAAAAAGTGCTGGAGAGATGGCTTAGCAGTTAAGAGCACTTGTTGCTCTTGCAGAGGTCCTGGGTTCAGTTCCCAGCACCCAAATGGTGGCTCACAACAATCTGTAATTCCAGTCCCAGAGACTAATTTCTGACCTCTTCCGGTAGCAGGCATCGGGTGGTGCACATACATGCACCCACACATACACAAATTAATAACACCAATAAATATAAAAACAAGAAAAAAAAGTGGGCTAAGGAAATGGTTCCGTTGGGAAAGGGCCTGCCACACAATCATAAGAACCTGAGTTCAGATCCTTAGCACTCACGTTAAAAGCTAGGCATAGGCACACATGTCTGCAATCCCAGCCCTGGGAAGACAGAGACAGCAGGACCCTGGGGCTCATTGTCTGGCCATCAGTGAACTACCCTGTCTCAAAAAAGGAGATAACTGCAGGGTGGTGACAGCTCGTGGCTTTAGTCCCAGCATTCAGGAGGCAGAGGCAGGAGGATCTCTCTGAGTTCAAGAATAGCCTGGAGTACAGAGTGAGTTCCAGGACAGCCAGGGTCTGGGAAGAAACAAAACCCTCACTAAATCCCGTTAGGACTGCCCATATGTGCATAGGAGTGGGGGCATTTCCTAGAGTGGGGGAATCTTACCAGTGGCCGCGTCCTCCAGAAAGAGTGATTCTCCCTTCACCAGCAACTATCAACTGTCATAGCTCTTAGGTTAAGGGGGGTGGGGGCTAGAGATATTCTATCCCATCCAGGTCAACTTTTTAGCTGACTTGACCTTGTGCAGGTCCTTGCTCAGGCAACCTCAGCACCATATGATATGGGGGACGTACAAGATGACTATTTCATTGTATACACAGAGTAAATTCTAAAGAATAAAGAAAAATTGGAATCGGCTGGGCAGTGGTGGCTTTGATCCTAGTACTCGGGAGGCAGAGCCAGGCGGATCTCTGTGAGTTCGAGGCCAGCCTGGTCTACAGAGCGAGATCCAGGACAGGCTCCAAAACTACACAGAGAAATCCTTTCTCGAAGAAACAAACAAACAAAAAGAAAAAAAGAAACAGTCCCAGCACCCACACTGTCTTTTCTAGGAGATCTAACACCACAGGTGCCAGGTACACATCATTACATATGTATACATGCATGCAAAACACTCATACACATAGTATAGTAGTGACTGAACCTAAAGGAATAAGTAAAAAAGGGGAGGGCTGCTGAAAGGCTCCACGGGTAAAAAGTGTTTGCCATACAAGCCTGAAGACCCAAGTTTGATCCCCCAGATCCTGCAGTGGAAGGACAGTAGAGATTTCTGGAAGGTTCTCTGACCTCCACATATGCTTTGCTGCACAGGCATACCAAACTCACACACGGAGAGAAACATGCTATGGTTTTAATTCGAGTTGGTGAGCTGGCTCAGCAAGGAAAGGTCCCTGCCTAACATCCTGAGTTTGAGCCCTGGGCTCCACAGGTGAAAGGAGAGAACCAACTTCTGAAGGCTGTCCTCTGACCTCTGTGCACACGGCGCCAGGGCATGCATGCCTTTGCACACACTTGCGCATGAAATAAATAAATAAATAATGTGATCTTAAAAAATAACTTTAAGTTTAAAAAAGGAAGCTGAAAAACAATTGAGGAAGACAGCCAGCGTCCACATCTGCCTCCACACACACACAGAGGCACGTGCATGTGCAAGTGAACACACACACGAGGTTCGGGGTGTTGGAACTGTGACAGAACCACCAAGGAGGTCATGTACCACGCACACCCTGGTATTCTGGGCTGCCATCCATCTTACATCCTAACCAGCCCCGGTCAGAAGCTGCAAATGCAGTGAACAACACTTCATTCCCAGAGCCAACACGGCTCCAACACAGACCCTGTCTTCTCCTGGGAATGTCGCAAAGGGACTGTATGCTCCATGGTTGGCCATGGACTCAGGCAACACCACCAACTGTCCTTAGGAGAAAAGGAGGGGGAGTGGCCATAACCGAGCAGTTGGAGAGTGAGACAATTTGGGCTACATAGCAAGTTGGTAGCATTCTGGCCTTGAAAACATGAGACCTTGGATTTACTCCACAGTATTGCTCCCCAGATACCATCTATTTATATATATATATATATATATATATATATATATATATATATATATATATATATATATATACACACACACACACATACACACACATACATATATATACCTGTCATATATGTCTCATCTATCTTATATCTATGCATACATCATCAACCATCTATGTACATATGTGTATCTATCCATTGGATTGGGTGATTCCATTAATTAATTCTATTTACTCATAGACACTGCCCCATTCTTCTGTCACCTTTCACCACTTCCCTTAAGGAGAAAGAATATGAGAGTGTCCACTCTCACCTGTGGAGTTACTGACAGTCACATTGCAGCTGTTGACTCCCTCTCTTACTGCCCACACAGAACACTCATATGAACAGCCAGGATCCAGTCCATCCACGGTGACTCGGGTGTCTGTTGTGCTCCGGGTCTCATTCTGGCCACCATCTTTAGTGCACTGGGCCCAGTAGGTGAGGTCCTCGGAGGAGCTGCAGATGCTCTCAGGGATGTCCCAAGTCAGGCTGATGGAGCTGGTGTTCTGGGCTTCCACCCTCAGGTTTCTCACTGGGTTTGGAGCTGAGAAATTAACAAAGAAGATACAGGTCAGCATCAGGGCAGAGCAAAGGAGGGCAGCCAGTGGTCCCTGTGCTTTCCAAGTTTTCTAGTTGCTCTCAATATTTTGTTGGTGAGATAAAGTAGATCTGGTCCTTAGACAGGGCTTCTGTCTCTGCGGGGTTTCTGTTTCTGTTATAAAGCACCATGACTCAGAGCAACTGGGAGTGGAAAGAGTTAGTTCAGCTTGCAGGTTACAGTTCTTCATGAAGGCAGTCAGGGCAGGAACTCAAGGCAGGACCTGGAGGCAGGAACTGAAGCAGAGGCCTGGAGAAATGCTGCTGACTAGCCTGACGCCCAGGACTTGCTCAGTTTCCTTTCATATACACCCCAAGACCACCTGCCTAAGGAATGGTACCACCCACTGTGGGACTGTGGGCTGAGCCTTCCCATATCAATCAGTCATCAAGAAAATGCCTTCATTAGATTGCCCTGGGAGGCATTTTCTCAATTAAACTTCCCTCTACCCAGATGCCACTCTCTTATGTCAAGTTGACAAAACTAACCAGTACAGTCTCATGTGGTCCCAGTTACCTTCACACTCTCTATGTAGCCAAGGATAACATTCACCTTCAGATCCTCCTATCTATCTCTATCTCCCAAGTGCTAGCATCACACCTGGGTATCTCTGTGCTGGGCTAGACCAGCAGTTCTTGAAGTATGCGTATATTTAACCAGAACTGCTTGATCATACAGATTCTCTTTCCATACTTGAGAAATAGAACATCCTCAATCAGCTGTAGGGAATGCTGGTGCTACCCACATGTCAATCATACTGAATATCAAAGATCTAGACCAGCGCTTTCTTCTGCTGTCTGTGATGGGGACCATGCCTTTCCAATCTCCTAGGTAAAAAGGACCATCAAATTCAAACCAGTCTGGACAACATATTGAGTTCCAAGACAGTCTTAGAAACATAGGGAGATGCTGTCTCAAAAAATGAACAAGGGAGTGGGGAAATATCTTACCTGATACAGTGTTTGCCATATAATCATGAGGACCTGAGTTTAGTCCCCAGAACCCACATAAAAACATGACAGGATGGCTCACAATTGTCATCCCAACACTGTGGAAGCCAATATGGGAAGAGAAGAGCTGGTGTAAGTAGTGAGTCCATGTCTGAGTAAGAGACTCTGTCTCAAAAACAAGGTGGGTGACTCCTGAGGAACCACATCTATGGTTGATTTCTGGCTTCTGAACAAACACTCACATATAGGCATGTGCACACACACACAATCCACTGCTACACATGAATGTAATAAACACACACACACACACACACACACACACACACACACACACAGACTAAAATAGAACTGAATAAAGAGCCGGGCATACAAGCAGAAGTCTTTAACCACACCATTTGAGAGGCAGAAGGAGGTGGACCTCTGTGACTTCAAGAACAACCTAGTCTACATATAGAGTTGCAGGACAGCCAGAGCGACAAAATAGAGAGACTCTCTCTTTCAAAGGAAGGAGGAGGAGGTGAAGAAGGACTGGGTGGAGGAGGAGAAGGAGGAGGATGAAGAAGAGGAAGAGGAAGAATAAGAATTAGAACAGCAACAACAACAGCAGCAACATTATAAAACACATGCATGGCCAGGCCGTGGTGGCATACGCCTTTAATCCCAGCACTCGGTAGGCAGAGCCAGGCAGATCTCTGTGAGTTCAAGGCCATCAGGGGCTACAAAGTGAGTTCCAGGAAAGGCACAAAGTTACAAAGAGAAACCCTATCTAGAAAAACAATAACAACCAAACAAAAAAAACCCACACACATTAATCAATAAATTCTAGCATATCAGAACTATGTTGAGGGCTGATAAGTTGGCTTTGCTAGTTAAGGGGCTTGCTGCCTCATCTAAGAACTGAGTTCATCCTACAACCCACAAGGTAAAAGGAGAAAAGTGACTTCCGGGAGTTGTCTGTGACCTCTGTATGCATAGTGTCATGACAACACACACACACACACACACACACACACACACACACACACACACACGAATAAATAAAACTACAATAGCCTCCAAGGCTCAGGGAACAAGATAGAGGAAGAGGGCAGGAAGATAAGAGGCAGAGGCGCCTTCTGGACAGGACAGGACCGTTACACACTCATGAACTCACAGTGGCAGATATTGCTTGCACTAATCCTGACCAAGACCAAGACAGCCCACACTCCAGCACAGCGGTGGAGGGGTACGGACATTCCACCCCTCACTGGGGTGCTCTTCATTGACAGTGTGCCACTAGAGGAAGGAGAGTCAGGTTTCCTCAGGGTTGTGGTCCTGGTAGGTTGGTCAAGCTTCAGTGGATAACCCCACACCCATGAGTACATGAGCAGCATAGGTTATACCATGTCGAGAATTGTCTTGGTTAAGGTTTCTTTAA
Source organism: Onychomys torridus (assembly GCF_903995425.1). NCBI lineage: Eukaryota > Metazoa > Chordata > Mammalia > Rodentia > Cricetidae > Onychomys > Onychomys torridus. Next base: position 2,909,067 of record NC_050443.1, read on the forward strand.
TTTTTATTATGATTAATTTTTTAGGGTTTCTCTGTGTAGACCAGGCTGTTCTATAACTCCATCTATAGACCAGGCAGGCCTAGAACTCGATCTGTAGACCAGGCTGGCCTAGAACTCAAAGATCTACTTGCCTCTGCCTCTTGAGTACTGGGATTCAAGGTGTGTGCCACCACCATCCAACTCTAGATTATGGTGATATTGTGTCCCCCAAAATATTGTGCACACTAATAAACTTATCTGGGTTCAGAGAACAGAACAGCCAGTAGACAGACATAGAGGCCAGAAAATGGTGGCACTGACACCTTTAATCCTAACCTTCTGGAGGCAGAGATCCAGATGGATCTCTGTGAATTTAAAGCCACACTGGAAACAGCCAGGCATGGTGACACATTCCTTCAATCCCAGGACATGATGGCAGGAAGCAGAAAGGTATATAAGGCATGAGGACCAGGAACTAGAGCTGGTTAAGCTTTTAGGCTTGTGAACAGCAGTTCAGCTGAGATTCATTCTGGATGAGGACTCAGAGGTTTCCAGACTGAGGAAACATGATCAATTGAAGAATTGGCAACGTGAGGAAGCTGTAGCTTGTTCTGCATCTCTGATCTTCCAGTATTCACCCCAAAACCTGGCTCCAGGTTTGTTTTTACTAATAAGACCTTCTAAGAATTCATGCTACACTAGATAGAGGTTTTTTGTTGTTGTTTTTTTTTAGATTTATTTTTTATGCATATAGTGTTCTGCCTGCATCTTTGCCTGCAGGCCAGAAGAGGGCACCAGATCTCACTACAGGTGGTTGTGAGCCACCATGTGGTTGCTAGGAATTGAACTCAGGCCCTCTGGACAAGCAGCCAGAGCTCTTAACCTCTGAAGCATCTCTCCAGCCCAGATAGAGTTTTTATGGCTGTGATAAAACAGTATGACCAAAAGCAACATGAGGAGCAAAGGGTTCGGTTCCACTCATGTTTTACATCCCACCATTGAGGGATGTCAAGGCAAGAACCTGGAAACGGGAACTGAGGCAGAAACCGTGGAAATTATTCCTGTCTTGCTGCACACACACACACACACACACACATGGTGCACAGACATATGTGCAGGAAAATATCCATGTACATAAAATAATTTTTTAATATTTTTAAGTAAATTGTTCAGGCATGGTAGTGTACACCATTAATCCCAGCACTCAGGAGGCAGAGGCAGGAGGTACTCTGTGAGACCAGAGCCTGGTCTACAGAGGGAGTTCCAGGACATCCAGATACACAGAGAAAGTAGGTCTCGAAAGGGAAAAAAATTGAGTGAACTAAACCAGTCTCAGAAAGACAAATATTATCTGTTTCCTCTCATTTCTAGTTCCTAGAGTTTTATATACTAACATAAAATCATATAGACGTGATGTAAAAGTAAAGGAATTCTCTGTGACAGGAGGGCCAATAGGAGTGCATGGGAAGGAAAAGGAGGCCATGAGAAGGACTGTGCTTAGTATAAAAACAGACATCCTGATATTCAAAATGAAGGGGCCACCAAGATGGCTCAGCAGACAAAGATGATTGCCACCAAGTCTGATTACCTGAGTTCAATTTCTGGGAGCCACATATTGAAGGAGAGAATTAATCTCACCAAATTGTCCTCTGACCTCCAAATGCTCACCCCAACACACCATAAATACACACATATCAAATCAAATAATAAATAAACAAAATGTCTGGGAGTGGTGGCATCTTATGTTTATCCCAGCACTCAGGAGGCAGAGTAAGGTTGATTTCTGTGAGTTCAAGGCTGGCCTGGAGTACAATAGTGAATTCTAGGACAGGTAGAGTTCTGTCATGAGTCCCTGTCACAGAGAGAAAAAGAGTCTAGACAAGAAGTCTGTCCAGGTTAGAATGAATGGAGCTGATGAGTTGATGGTTCTTGACCACAACCATGGACCTTCACACACACACACCTACATGTGTATCCAAATGTGGGCAAAGCACACACATAATCATGTAAGCCAACACACACACACAGGGAAAAGGAAAAGGCAGAAACAGGAGACTATTTAGGTCCTGTTGGACAACGTGAAACATCCCTGAAGACCCCTTTGACCCATGTCTTGCTCATTTCTGATGTGGCTGATAAAAAAGGGAATCGTCCATACTTGGCTTCCACTTTATTCCCTCTGGGCCATGACGCCTGCAGATTTCTCTTGTCACTTCTTAACTGCCTTTCACCAACGTGGTTAAGGAGAAAGAATACGAGAGTGTCTGTTCTCACCTGTGGAGCGACTGAGAGTCAACCAGGAGCTGTTGACTCCCTCTCTTTCTGCCCACACAGAACAGTTATATGAACAGCCAGGATCCAGTCCATCCACAGTGACTCGGGTGTCTGTTGTGTTCGAGGGATTATTCTCAACACCATCTTTAGTGCACTGGGCCCAGTAAGTGAGGTCCTGGGAGGAGATGCATTTGCTTTCAGGGACGTCCCAAGTCAGGCTGATGGAGCTGGTATTCTGGGCTTCCACATTCAGGTTCCTCACTGGGTTTGGAGCTGAGAAATTAACAAAGAAGATACAGGTCAGCATCAGGGCAGAGCAAAGGAGGGCAGCCAGTGGTCACTGTGCTTTCCAACTTTTCACGTTGCTCTCAATATTTTGTTGGTGAGATGATGTAGGTCTGGTCCTCAGACAGGGCATCTTTCTCTGCAGGGTTTTCTGCTTCTGTGGTAAAGCACCATGACTCAGAGCAACTGGGAATGGAAAGAGTTAGTTCAGCTCACTGGTTAGAGTCTGTCATGAAGGCCTAGGGCAGGAACTCAAGGCAGGACCTAGAGGCAGGAACTGAAGCAGAGGCTGGAGAAATGCTGCTGACTAGCTTGACGCCCAGGACTTGCTCAGTTTCCTTTCATATACACCCCAAGACCACCTGCCTAGAGAATGGTACCACCCACTGTGGGACTGTGGGCTGAGCCTTCCCATATCAATCAGTCATCAAGAAAATGCCCCATAGGGCAATCTAATGAAGGAATTTTCTCAATTAAACTTCCCTCTTCCCAGATGCCATTCTCCTATGTCAAGTTGACAAAACTAACCAGGACAGTCTCACCTGGTCCCAGTTCCCTTCACACTCTCTATGTAGCCAATGATAGTTAACCTTCACCTTCAGATCCTCTTATCTCTATCTCCCAAGTGCTAGCATTACACCTGGGTTTCACTTTGCTGGGCTATTTGAACGTCAAATATATGTAACCAGAACTGCTAGAGCACACAGATTCTCTTTCCATAGTTGAGAAATAGAGCATCCCCATCAGCTGTATGTAGGGAATGCTGGTGCTACCCACATGTCAATCATACTGAATATCAAAGTTCTAGACCAGCATTTTCTTCTGCTGTTTGTGATGGGGACCATGCCTTTCCAATAGCCCAGGAGACAAACACCATCAAATCAAACCAGTCTGGACAACATATTCAGTTCCAAGCCAGTCTTGGAAACATAGGGAGATGCTATCTCAAAAAGTAAACAAGGGACTGGGGAAATAGCTCATCTGATACAGTATTTGCCATATAATCATGAGGACCTGAGTTCAGTCCCCAGAACCCACGTAAAAAAAACATGACAGGATGTCTCTCACTTGTCTTCCCAACACTGTGGAAGCCAATATGGAAAGAGAGGATCTGGTTTAAGTGTTGAGTCCTTGTCTGAGAAGAGACTCTGTTCAAAAATAAGGTGGGTGACTCATGAGGAACCACATCTAAGGTTGATTTCTGGCTTCTGAACCAACACTCACATAGGCATGTGCACACACACACAATCCACTGCCACACATGAATGTAATAACCCTAAACACACACACACACACACACACACACACACACACACACACACACACACAGAGAGAGAGAGAGAGAGAGAGAGAGAGAGAGAGAGAGTATAATAGAACTGAATAAAGAGCCGGGCATACAAGCAGAGGCCTTTAACCCCAGCATGTGGGAGGCAGAAGCAGGTGGACCTCTGTGACTTCAAGAACAACTGGTCTACATATAGAGTTCCGGGACAGCCAGAGCGACAAAATAGAGAGACTCTCTCTTTCAAAGGAAGGAGGAGGAGGTGAGGGAGGAGGTAAAGAAGGAAAAGGTGGTGATGGAGGAGGAGGAGGAGGAGGAGGAGGAGGAGGAGGAGGAGGAGGAGGAGGAGGAAGAGGAAGAAGAATTAGAATAGCAACAACAATAGCAGCAGTAACATTATGAAACACAAACATGTCCGGTCATGGTGGCACACGCCTTTAATCACAGCACTCAGGAGGCAGAGCCAGGCAGATCACTGTGAGTTCGAGGCCAGCCTGGGCTACCAAGGGAGTTCCAGGAAAGGTGCAAAGTTACACAGAGAAACCCTGTCTCGAAAAAAAATAGGCTTGGGCATTTAGATCAGTGGTAGAGTGCTTGCCTAGCAAGCGCATGGCCCTGGGTTCGATCCTCACCTAAAATAAGAAAAAAAAGAAAAACAAAAAAAAAAAAACACAAAAAAATACACACACATTAATCAATAAATTCTAGCATATCAGAACTATGTTGAGGGCAAGTGAGTTGGCTTTGCTAGTTAAGGGGCTTGCTGCCTAATCTAAGAACTGAGTTCAACCTGCAACCCACATAGTGGAAGGATAAAAGTGACTTCCAGGAGTTGTCTATGACCTCTGTATGCATAGTGTCATGGACACGAGACACACACACACACACACACACACACACACACACACACACAAATAAATAAATAAAAGTACAGTAGCCTCGGAGGTTCAGGGAACAAGACAGAGGAAGAGGGCAGGAAGATAAGAGGCAGAGGCACCTTCAGGACAGGACAGGACCGTTGCACACTCATGAACTCACAGCAGTGGATATTGCTTGCACTAATCCTGACCAAGACCAAGACAGCCCACACTCCAGCACAGCGGTGGAGGGATACGGACATTCCACCCCTCACTGGGGTGCTCTGCATTGGCAGTGTGCCACTAGAGGAAGGAGAGTCAGCTTTCCTCAGGGTTGTGGTCCTGGTAGGTTGGTCAAGCTTCAGTGCATGACCCCACACCCATGAGTACATGAGCAGCACAGGTTATACCCTGTCAAGAATTGTCTTGGTTAGGGTTTCTTTAATTTTTATTATGGTTAATTTTTTAGGGTTTCTCTGTGTAGACCAGGCTGTCCTAGAACTCGCTCTGTAGACCAGGCAGGCCCAGAACTCAAAGACCTACCTGCCTCTGCCTCTTGAGTACTGGGATTCAAGGCATGTGCCACTACCATCCAACTCTAGATTGTGGTGATATTGTGTCCCCCAAAATATTGTGCACCCTAATAAACTAATCTGGGTTCAGAGAACGGAACAGCCAGTAGACAGATATTGAGGCCAGAGAGGGTGGCCCTCACACCTTTAATCCTAACCTTCTGGAGGCAGAGATCCATCTGGATCTCTATGAATTTAAAGCCACACTGGAAACAGCCAGGCATGGTGACTCATCCCTTTAATCCCAGGAAGAGATGGCAGGAAGTTGAAAGGTATATAAGCATGAGGACCAGGAACTAGAGCTGGTTAAGCTTTTAGGCTTTTGAGCAACAGTTCAGCTGAGATCCATTCTGGATGAGGACTCAGAAGCTTCCAGTCTGAGGAAACAGGATCAGCTGAGGAATTTTCAAGGTGAGGAAGCTTTGGCTTGTGCTGCCTCTCTGATCTTCCAGTATTCACACCAATACCTGGCTCCAGGTTGGTTTTTATTAATAAGACCTTCTAAGAATTCATGCTACACTAGATAGAGGTTTTATTTTTTTAAGATTTATTTTTTATGCATATAGTATTCTGCCTGCATGTATTCCTTGGGCCAGAAGAGGGCACCAGATCACATTACAGATGGTAGTGAGCAACCATGTGGTTGCTGGGAATTGAACTCAGGACCTCTGGACAAGCAGCCAGTTCTTTTAACCACTGAGCCATCTCTCCAGCCCAGATAGAGTTTTTACTGCTGTGATAAAACAGTATGACGTAAAGCAACTTGGGGAGCAAATGGTTCAGTTCCACTCATGCTTTACATCCCATCATTGACGGACGTCAAGACAGGAACCTGGAAACAGGAACTGAGGCAGAAACCGTGGAAATGATGATTCCTGGCTAGCTGCACACACACACACACACACACACACACACACACACACACACATGGTGCGCAGACATGTGCAATAAAATACCCATAACATAATTTTTTTTTAATTTTTAAGTAAATTAACAGGGCATGGTAGTGTACACTATCAATCCCAGCACTCAGGAGTCAGAAGCCGGAGGTACTCTGTGAGTTCGAGGCCAGCGTGGTCTGCAGAGTGAGTTCCAGGACAGCCAGACACACAGAAAAACTCAGTCTTGAATGAAAAAAATTTTTTGTGAACTAAACCAATCTCAGAATGACAAATATTATGTTTTCTCTCATTTCTTGTTCCTAGAGTTTTATATATTTACATAAAATCATACAGACGTGATGTAAAAGTAAAGGAAAACCCTGTGACAGGAGGGCCAATAGGAGTGCACGGGAAGGAAAAGGAGGCCACGAGAAGGACTGTGCTTAGTATAAAAACAGACATCCTGATATTCAAAATGAAGGGGCCACCAAGATGGCTCAGCAGACAAAGATGATTGCCACCAAGTCTGATTACCTGAGTTCAATTTCTGGGACCCACATACTGAAGGAGAGAATTTACTCCCACCAAATTGTCCTTGAAACTCCACATGATCACCCACACATGATAAACAAAGACATATCAAATCAAATCAAATAATAAATAAACAAAATATGTGGGAATGGTGGCATTTTCTGTTAATCCCAGCACTCAGGAGGCAGAGTAAGTTTGATTTCTGTGAGCTCAAGGCCGGCCTGGAGTACAATAGTGAATTCTAGGACAGGCAGAGTTCTATCATGAGTCCCAGTTTCAGAAAAAGAGTCTAGACAAGAAGTCTGTCCAGGTTAGAATGAATGGAGCTGATGAGTTGATGATTCTTGACCACAACCATGGACCTTCACACACACAAACACCTACACATGTAACCACATGTATACATGCAAGACAAAATACACACACACGCGCACACACACACACACACACACACACACACACACACACACACACAGGGAAATGGAAAGGTCAGCAAAAGGATGCTGTTTAGGTCCTGTTGGACAACTTGAAACATCCCTGAAGACCCCTTTGACCCATGTCTTGCTCATTTCTGATGTGGCTGATAAAAAAGGGAATCGTCCATACTTGGCTTCCACTTTATTCCCTCTGGGCCATGACGCCTGCAGATTTCTCTTGTCACTTCTTAACTGCCTTTCACCAACCTGGTTAAGGAGAAAGAATACAAGAGTGTCTGCTCTCACCTGTGGAGATATTGAGAGTCTCCCTGGAGCTGCTGACTCCCTCTCTTACTGCCCACACAGAACACTCATATGAACAGCCAGGATCCAGTCCATCCACGGTGACTCGGGTGTCTGTTGTGCTCCGGGTCTCATTCTGTCCACCATCTTTAGTGCACTGGGCCCAGTAGGTGAGGTCCTCGGAGGAGGAGCTGTTCGCAGGGACTTCCCAAGTCAGGCTGATGGAGCTGGTGTTCTGGGCTTCCACACTCAGGTTTCTCACTGGGTTTGGAGCTGAGAAATTAACAAAGAAGATACAAGTCAGTATCAGGGCAGAGCAAAGGAGGGCAGCCAGTGGTCACTGTGCTTTCCAAGTTTTCAGGTTGCTCTCAATATTTTGTTGGTGAGATGATGTAGGTCTGGTCCTCAGACAGAGCATCTGTCTCTGTGGGGTTTCTGCTTCTGTGGTAAAGCAACCATGACTCAGAGTGACTGGGAGGAAAAGGTTAGTTCAGCTTGCAGGTTAGAGTCTGTCATGAAGGCCTAGAGCAGGAACTCATGGCAGAACCTGGAGGCAGGAACTGAAGCAGAGGCTGGAGAAATGCTGCTGACTAGCTTGATGCCCAGGACTTGCTCAGTTTCCTTTCATATACACCCCAAGACCACCTGCCTAGAGAATGGTACCACCCACTGTGGGACTGTGGGCTGAGCCTTCCCATATCATTCAGTCATCAAGAAAATGCCCCATAGGGCAATCTAATGAAGGAATTTTTTCAATTAAACTTCCCTCTTCCCAGATGCCATTCTCCTATGTCAAGTTGACAAAACTAACCAGGACAGTCTCACCTGGTCCCAGTTCCCTTCACACTCTCTATGTAGCCAAGGATAACCTTCACTTTCAGATCCTCTTATCTCTATCTCCTAAGTGCTAGCATTACACCTGGGTTTCACTATGCTGGGCTAGACCAGCAGTTCTTGAACTTCAAATATATGTAACCAGAACTGCTTGAGCACACAGATTCTCTTTCCATAGTTGAGAAATAGAGCATCCCCATCAGCTGTATGTAGGGAATGCTGGTGCTACCCACATGTCAATCATACTGAATATCAAAGTTCTAGACCAGCATTTTCTTCTGCTGTTTGTGATGGGGACCATGCCTTTCCAATAGCCCAGGAGACAAACACCATCAAATCAAACCAGTCTGGACAACATATTCAGTTCCAAGCCAGTCTTGGAAACATAGGGAGATGCTATCTCAAAAAGTAAACAAGGGACTGGGGAAATAGCTCATCTGACACAGTATTTGCCATATAATCATGAGGACCTGAGTTCAGTCCCCAGAACCCATGTAAAAAAAAAACATGACAGGATGTCTCACACTTGTCTTCCCAACACTGTGGAAGCCAATATGGGAAGAGAGGATCTGGTGTAAGTAGTGAGTCCATGTCTGAGTAAGAGACTCTGTCTCAAAAACAAGGTGGGTGACTCCTGAGGAACCACATCTAAGGTTGATTTCTGGCTTCTGAACCAACACTCACATAGGCATGTGCACACACACACAATCCACTGCCACACATGAATGTAATAACCCTAAACATACACACACACACACACACACACACACACACACACACACACACAAACACACACACACACACACACACACACACACACACAGAGAGAGAGAGAGAGAGAGAGAGAGAGAGAGAGAGAGTAATAGAACTGAATAAAGAGCCGGGCATACAAGCAGAGGCCTTTAACCCCAGCATTTGAGAGGCAGAAGCAGGTGGACCTCTGTGACTTCAAGAACAACCTGGTCTACATATAGAGTTCCAGGACAGCCAGAGCGACAAAATAGAGAGACTCTCTCTTTCAAAGGAAGGAGGAGGAGGTGAGGGAGGAGGTAAAGAAGGAAAAGGAGTGGTGGTGGAGGAGGAGGAGGAGGAGAAGGAAGAGGAGAGAGAAGAGGAAGAAGAAGAATTAGAATAGCAACAACAATAGCAGCAGTAACATTATGAAACACAAACATCCGGTCATGGTGGCACACGCAAGGGGCCACCAAGATGGCTCAGCAGACAAAGATGATTGCACACAAGTCTGATTACCTGAGTTCAATATCTGGGAGCCGCATACTGAAGGAGAGAATTTACTCCCACCAAATTGTCCTTGAAACTCAGGTGATCACACACACATGATAAACAAAGACATATCAAATCAAATCAAATAATAAATAAACAAATATGTGGAGTGGTGGCATTTTCTGTTAATCCCAGCACTCAGGAGCAGAGTAAGGTTGATTTTCTGTGAGTTCCAAGGCCGAAAAGGAGGTGGTGAGGAGGAGGAGGAGGAGGAGAAGGGAAGAGGAGGAGGAGGAAGAGGAAGAAGAAGAATTAGAAATAGCAACAACAATAGCAGCAGTAACATTATGAAACACAAACATGTCCGGTCATGGTGGCACACGCCTTTAATCACAGCACTCAGGAGGCAGAGCCAGGCAGATCACTGTGAGTTCGATGCCAGCCTGGGCTACCAAGGGAGTTCCAGGAAAGGTGCAAAAGTTACACAGAGAAACCCTGTCTCGAAAAAACAATAGGCTTGGGCATTTAGCTCAGTGGTAGAGCGCTTGCCTAGCAAGCACATGGCCCTGGTTTCGGTCCTCACCTAAAAAAACAAAAAAAAAGAAAAACAAACAAAAAAAACCAAACAAACAAAAAATACACACACATTAATCAATAAATTCTAGCATATCAGAACTATGTTGAGGGCAAGTGAGTTGGCTTTGCTAGTTAAGGGGCTTGCTGCTTAATCTAAGAACTGAGTTCAACCTGCAACCCACATAGTGGAAGGATAAAAGTGACTTCCAGGAGTTGTCTATGACCTCTGTGTTCATAGTGTCATGGACACCACACACACACACACACACACACACACACACACACACACACACACACAAATAAATAAATAAAAGTACAGTAGCCTTGGAGGCTCAGGGAACAAGACAGAGGAAGAGGGCAGGAAGATAAGAGGCAGAGGCACCTTCTGGACAGGACAGGACCGTTGCACACTCATGAACTCACAGCAGTGGATATTGCTTGCCACTAATCCTGACCAAGACCAAGACAGCCCACACTCCAGCACAGCGGTGGAGGGGTATGGACATTCCACCCCTCACTGGGGTGCTCTGCATTGGCAGTGTGCCACTAGAGGAAGGAGAGTCAGCTTTCCTCAGGGTTGTGGTCCTGGTAGGTTGGTCAAGCTTCAGTGCATGACCCCACACCCATGAGTACATGAGCAGCACAGGTTATACCCTGTCGAGAATTGTCTTGGTTAGGGTTTCTTTAATTTTTATTATGGTTAATTTTTTAGGGTTTCTCTGTGTAGACCAGGCTGTCCTGGAACTCACTCTGTAGACCAGGCAGGCCCAGAACTCAAAGACCTACCTGCCTCTGCCTCTTGAGTACTGGGATTCAAGGCATGTGCCACTACCATCCAACTCTAGATTGTGGTGATATTGTGTCCCCCAAAATATTGTGCACCCTAATAAACTAATCTGGGTTCAGAGAAACAGAACAGCCAGTAGACAGACATTGAGGCCAGAAAATGGTGGCACTGACACCTTTAATCCTAACCTTCTGGAGGCAGAGATCCATCTGGATCTCTGTGAATTTAAAGCCACACTGGAAACAGCCAGGCATGGGGACTCACCCCTTTGATCCCAGGAAGGGAGCTTTTAATCCCAGGAAGTGATGGCAGGAAGCAGAAAGGTATATAAGGCGTGAGGACCAGGAACTAGAGCTGGTTAAGCTTTTAGGCTTTGAGCAGCAATTCAGCTGAGATCCATTCTGGATGAGGACTCAGAGACTTCCAGTCTGAGGAAACAGGATCAGCTAAGGAATTGTCAAGGTGAGGTGGCTGTGGCTTGTTCTGCTTCTCTGATCTTCCAGTATTCACCCCAATACCTGCCTCAGGTTTGTTTTTATTAATAAGACCTTCTAAGAATTCATGCTACACTAGATAGAGGTGTCTTTTTAAAGTTTTATTTATTATGCATATAGTATTCTGCCTGCATGTATGCCTGCAGGCCAGAAGAGGGAGCCAGTTCTCACAGTTCTCATTACAGATGGTTGTGAGCAACCATGTGGTTGCTGGGAATTGAACTCAGGACCTCTGGACAAGCAGCCAGAACTTTTAACCACTGAGCCATCTCTCCAGCCCAGATAGAGTTTTTACTGCTGTGATAAAACAGTATGACCAAAAGCACCTCAAGGAGCAAAGGGTTCAGTTCCACTCATGCTTTACATCCCATCATTGACGGATGTCAAGACAGGAATCTGGAAACAGGAACTGAGGCAGAAACCGTGGAAATGATGATTCCTGGCTTGTTGCACACACACACACACACACACACACACACACACACACACACACACACACACATACATGGTGCACAGACATATGTGCAATAAAATACCCATAATATAATTTTCTTTAATTTTAAGTAAATTATCCGGGCATTGTGGTGTACACCATTACTCCCAGCACTCAGGAGGCAGCAGCAGGAGTTACTCTGTGAGTTCCAGGCAGGACTGGTCTACAGAGTGAGTTCCAGGACAGCCAGATACACAGAGAAACTCTGTCTCAAATGAAAAATTTTAAGTGAATTAAACCAGTCTCAGAAAGACAAATATTATCTGTTTTCTCTCATTTCTTGTTCCTCGAGTTTTATATACTAAACATAAAATCATATAGACTTGATGTAAAAGTAAAGGAATTCTCCGTGACAGGAGGGCCAATAGGAGTGCATGGAAGGAAAAGGAGGCCATTGAGAAGGACTGTGCTTAGTATAAAAACAGACATCTTGATATTCAAAATGAAGGGGCCACCAAGATGGCTCAGCAGACAAAGATGATTGCCAACCAAGTCTGATTTACCTGAGTTCAATATCTGGGAGCCGCATACTGAAGGAGAGAATTTACTCCCACCAAATTGTCCTTGAAACTCCAGGTGATCACACACACATGATAAACAAAGACATATCAAATCAAATCAAATAATAAATAAACAAAATATGTGGGAGTGGTGGCATTTTCTGTTAATCCCAGCACTCAGGAGGCAGAGTAAGTTTGATTTCTGTGAGTTCAAGGCCGGCCTGGAGTACAATAGTGAATTCTAGGACAGGTAGAGTTCTGTCATGAGTCCCAGTTTCAGAAAAAGAGTCTAGACAAGAAGTCTGTCCAGGTTAGAATGAATGGAGCTGATGAGTTGATGATTCTTGACCACAACCATGGACCTTCACACACACAAACACCTACACATGTAACCACATGTAAATATGCAAGACAAAATACACACACACGCACACACACACACACACACACACACACACACACACACACACACACACACAGGGAAATGGAAAGGTCAGCAAAAGGATGCTGTTTAGGTCCTGTTGGACAACTTGAAACATCCCTGAAGACCCCTTTGACCCATGTCTTGCTCATTTCTGATGTGGCTGATAAAAAAGGGAATCGTCCATACTTGGCTTCCACTTTATTCCCTCTGGGCCATGACGCCTGCAGATTTCTCTTGTCACTTCTTAACTGCCTTTCACCAACCTGGTTAAGGAGAAAGAATACAAGAGTGTCTGCTCTCACCTGTGGAGATATTGAGAGTCTCCCTGGAGCTGCTGACTCCCTCTCTTACTGCCCACACAGAACACTCATATGAACAGCCAGGATCCAGTCCATCCACGGTGACTCGGGTGTCTGTTGTGCTCCGGGTCTCATTCTGTCCACCATCTTTAGTGCACTGGGCCCAGTAGGTGAGGTCCTCGGAGGAGGAGCTGTTCGCAGGGACTTCCCAAGTCAGGCTGATGGAGCTGGTGTTCTGGGCTTCCACACTCAGGTTTCTCACTGGGTTTGGAGCTGAGAAATTAACAAAGAAGATACAAGTCAGTATCAGGGCAGAGCAAAGGAGGGCAGCCAGTGGTCACTGTGCTTTCCAAGTTTTCAGGTTGCTCTCAATATTTTGTTGGTGAGATGATGTAGGTCTGGTCCTCAGACAGAGCATCTGTCTCTGTGGGGTTTCTGCTTCTGTGGTAAAGCAACCATGACTCAGAGTGACTGGGAGGAAAAGGTTAGTTCAGCTTGCAGGTTAGAGTCTGTCATGAAGGCCTAGAGCAGGAACTCATGGCAGAACCTGGAGGCAGGAACTGAAGCAGAGGCTGGAGAAATGCTGCTGACTAGCTTGATGCCCAGGACTTGCTCAGTTTCCTTTCATATACACCCCAAGACCACCTGCCTAGAGAATGGTACCACCCACTGTGGGACTGTGGGCTGAGCCTTCCCATATCATTCAGTCATCAAGAAAATGCCCCATAGGGCAATCTAATGAAGGAATTTTTTCAATTAAACTTCCCTCTTCCCAGATGCCATTCTCCTATGTCAAGTTGACAAAACTAACCAGGACAGTCTCACCTGGTCCCAGTTCCCTTCACACTCTCTATGTAGCCAAGGATAACCTTCACTTTCAGATCCTCTTATCTCTATCTCCTAAGTGCTAGCATTACACCTGGGTTTCACTATGCTGGGCTAGACCAGCAGTTCTTGAACTTCAAATATATGTAACCAGAACTGCTTGAGCACACAGATTCTCTTTCCATAGTTGAGAAATAGAGCATCCCCATCAGCTGTATGTAGGGAATGCTGGTGCTACCCACATGTCAATCATACTGAATATCAAAGTTCTAGACCAGCATTTTCTTCTGCTGTTTGTGATGGGGACCATGCCTTTCCAATAGCCCAGGAGACAAACACCATCAAATCAAACCAGTCTGGACAACATATTCAGTTCCAAGCCAGTCTTGGAAACATAGGGAGATGCTATCTCAAAAAGTAAACAAGGGACTGGGGAAATAGCTCATCTGACACAGTATTTGCCATATAATCATGAGGACCTGAGTTCAGTCCCCAGAACCCATGTAAAAAAAAAACATGACAGGATGTCTCACACTTGTCTTCCCAACACTGTGGAAGCCAATATGGGAAGAGAGGATCTGGTGTAAGTAGTGAGTCCATGTCTGAGTAAGAGACTCTGTCTCAAAAACAAGGTGGGTGACTCCTGAGGAACCACATCTAAGGTTGATTTCTGGCTTCTGAACCAACACTCACATAGGCATGTGCACACACACACAATCCACTGCCACACATGAATGTAATAACCCTAAACATACACACACACACACACACACACACACACACACACACAAACAACACACACACACACACACACACACACACAGAGAGAGAGAGAGAGAGAGAGAGAGAGAGAGAGAGTAATAGAACTGAATAAAGAGCCGGGCATACAAGCAGAGGCCTTTAACCCCAGCATTTGAGAGGCAGAAGCAGGTGGACCTCTGTGACTTCAAGAACAACCTGGTCTACATATAGAGTTCCAGGACAGCCAGAGCGACAAAATAGAGAGACTCTCTCTTTCAAAGGAAGGAGGAGGAGGTGAGGGAGGAGGTAAAGAAGGAAAAGGAGGTGGTGGTGGAGGAGGAGGAGGAGGAGAAGGAAGAGGAGGAAGAAGAAGAGGAAGAAGAAGAATTAGAATAGCAACAACAATAGCAGCAGTAACATTATGAAACACAAACATGTCCGGTCATGGTGGCACACGCCTTTAATCACAGCACTCAGGAGGCAGAGCCAGGCAGATCACTGTGAGTTCGATGCCAGCCTGGGCTACCAAGGGAGTTCCAGGAAAGGTGCAAAGTTACACAGAGAAACCCTGTCTCGAAAAACAATAGGCTTGGGCATTTAGCTCAGTGGTAGAGCGCTTGCCTAGCAAGCACATGGCCCTGGTTTCGGTCCTCACCTAAAAAAACAAAAAAAAAGAAAAACAAACAAAAAAAACCAAACAAACAAAAAAATACACACACATTAATCAATAAATTCTAGCATATCAGAACTATGTTGAGGGCAAGTGAGTTGGCTTTGCTAGTTAAGGGGCTTGCTGCTTAATCTAAGAACTGAGTTCAACCTGCAACCCACATAGTGGAAGGATAAAAGTGACTTCCAGGAGTTGTCTATGACCTCTGTGTTCATAGTGTCATGGACACCACACACACACACACACACACACACACACACACACACACACACACAAATAAATAAATAAAAGTACAGTAGCCTTGGAGGCTCAGGGAACAAGACAGAGGAAGAGGGCAGGAAGATAAGAGGCAGAGGCACCTTCTGGACAGGACAGGACCGTTGCACACTCATGAACTCACAGCAGTGGATATTGCTTGCACTAATCCTGACCAAGACCAAGACAGCCCACACTCCAGCACAGCGGTGGAGGGGTATGGACATTCCACCCCTCACTGGGGTGCTCTGCATTGGCAGTGTGCCACTAGAGGAAGGAGAGTCAGCTTTCCTCAGGGTTGTGGTCCTGGTAGGTTGGTCAAGCTTCAGTGCATGACCCCACACCCATGAGTACATGAGCAGCACAGGTTATACCCTGTCGAGAATTGTCTTGGTTAGGGTTTCTTTAATTTTTATTATGGTTAATTTTTTAGGGTTTCTCTGTGTAGACCAGGCTGTCCTGGAACTCACTCTGTAGACCAGGCAGGCCCAGAACTCAAAGACCTACCTGCCTCTGCCTCTTGAGTACTGGGATTCAAGGCATGTGCCACTACCATCCAACTCTAGATTGTGGTGATATTGTGTCCCCCAAAATATTGTGCACCCTAATAAACTAATCTGGGTTCAGAGAACAGAACAGCCAGTAGACAGACATTGAGGCCAGAAAATGGTGGCACTGACACCTTTAATCCTAACCTTCTGGAGGCAGAGATCCATCTGGATCTCTGTGAATTTAAAGCCACACTGGAAACAGCCAGGCATGGGGACTCACCCCTTTGATCCCAGGAAGGGAGCTTTTAATCCCAGGAAGTGATGGCAGGAAGCAGAAAGGTATATAAGGCGTGAGGACCAGGAACTAGAGCTGGTTAAGCTTTTAGGCTTTTGAGCAGCAATTCAGCTGAGATCCATTCTGGATGAGGACTCAGAGACTTCCAGTCTGAGGAAACAGGATCAGCTAAGGAATTGTCAAGGTGAGGTGGCTGTGGCTTGTTCTGCTTCTCTGATCTTCCAGTATTCACCCCAATACCTGCCTCAGGTTTGTTTTTATTAATAAGACCTTCTAAGAATTCATGCTACACTAGATAGAGGTGTCTTTTTAAAGTTTTATTTATTATGCATATAGTATTCTGCCTGCATGTATGCCTGCAGGCCAGAAGAGGGAGCCAGTTCTCACAGTTCTCATTACAGATGGTTGTGAGCAACCATGTGGTTGCTGGGAATTGAACTCAGGACCTCTGGACAAGCAGCCAGAACTTTTAACCACTGAGCCATCTCTCCAGCCCAGATAGAGTTTTTACTGCTGTGATAAAACAGTATGACCAAAAGCACCTCAAGGAGCAAAGGGTTCAGTTCCACTCATGCTTTACATCCCATCATTGACGGATGTCAAGACAGGAATCTGGAAACAGGAACTGAGGCAGAAACCGTGGAAATGATGATTCCTGGCTTGTTGCACACACACACACACACACACACACACACACACACACACACACACACATACATGGTGCACAGACATATGTGCAATAAAATACCCATAATATAATTTTCTTTAATTTTAAGTAAATTATCCGGGCATTGTGGTGTACACCATTACTCCCAGCACTCAGGAGGCAGCAGCAGGAGTTACTCTGTGAGTTCCAGGCAGGACTGGTCTACAGAGTGAGTTCCAGGACAGCCAGATACACAGAGAAACTCTGTCTCAAATGAAAAATTTTAAGTGAATTAAACCAGTCTCAGAAAGACAAATATTATCTGTTTTCTCTCATTTCTTGTTCCTCGAGTTTTATATACTAACATAAAATCATATAGACTTGATGTAAAAGTAAAGGAATTCTCCGTGACAGGAGGGCCAATAGGAGTGCATGGGAAGGAAAAGGAGGCCATGAGAAGGACTGTGCTTAGTATAAAAACAGACATCTTGATATTCAAAATGAAGGGGCCACCAAGATGGCTCAGCAGACAAAGATGATTGCCACCAAGTCTGATTACCTGAGTTCAATATCTGGGAGCCGCATACTGAAGGAGAGAATTTACTCCCACCAAATTGTCCTTGAAACTCCAGGTGATCACACACACATGATAAACAAAGACATATCAAATCAAATCAAATAATAAATAAACAAAATATGTGGGAGTGGTGGCATTTTCTGTTAATCCCAGCACTCAGGAGGCAGAGTAAGTTTGATTTCTGTGAGTTCAAGGCCGGCCTGGAGTACAATAGTGAATTCTAGGACAGGTAGAGTTCTGTCATGAGTCCCAGTTTCAGAAAAAGAGTCTAGACAAGAAGTCTGTACTTAGAATGAATGGAGCTGATGAGTTGATGATTCTTGACCACAACCATGGACCTTCACACACACAAACACCTACACATGTAACCACATGTAAATATGCAAGACAAAATACACACACACACACACACACACACACACACACACACACACACAGGAAAATGGAAGAGTCAGCAAAAGGATGCTGTTTAGGTCCTGTTGGACAACTTGAAACATCCCTGAAGACCCCTTTGACCCATGTCTTGCTCATTTCTGATGTGGCTGATAAAAAAGGGAATCGTCCATACTTGGCTTCCACTTTATTCCCTCTGGGCCATGACGCCTGCAGATTTCTCTTGTCACTTCTTAACTGCCTTTCACCAACCTGGTTAAGGAGAAAGAATACAAGAGTGTCTGCTCTCACCTGTGGAGATATTGAGAGTCTCCCTGGAGCTGCTGACTCCCTCTCTTACTGCCCACACAGAACACTCATATGAACAGCCAGGATCCAGTCCATCCACGGTGACTCGGGTGTCTGTTGTGCTCCGGGTCTCGTTCTGGCCACCATCTTTAGTGCACTGGGCCCAGTAGGTGAGGTCCTCGGAGGAGGAGCTGTTCGCAGGGACTTCCCAAGTCAGGCTGATGGAGCTGGTGTTCTGGGCTTCCACACTCAGGTTTCTCACTGGGTTTGGAGCTGAGAAATTAACAAAGAAGATACAAGTCAGTATCAGGGCAGAGCAAAGGAGGGCAGCCAGTGGTCACTGTGCTTTCCAAGTTTTCAGGTTGCTCTCAATATTTTGTTGGTGAGATGATGTAGGTCTGGTCCTCAGACAGAGCATCTGTCTCTGTGGGGTTTCTGCTTCTGTGGTAAAGCAACCATGACTCAGAGTGACTGGGAGGAAAAGGTTAGTTCAGCTTGCAGGTTAGAGTCTGTCATGAAGGCCTAGGGCAGGAACTCATGGCAGAACCTGGAGGCAGGAACTGAAGCAGAGGCTGGAGAAATGCTGCTGACTAGCTTGATGCCCAGGACTTGCTCAGTTTCCTTTCATATACACCCCAAGACCACCTGCCTAGAGAATGGTACCACCCACTGTGGGACAGTGGGCTGAGCCTTCCCATATCATTCAGTCATCAAGAAAATGCCTCACAGGGCAATCTAATGAAGGCATTTTCTCAGTTAAACTTCCCTCTTCCCAGATACCACTCTCTTATGTCAAGTTGACAAAACTAACCAGGACAGTCTCCCGTGGTCCCAGTTACCTTCACACTCTCTATGTGGCCAAAGATAACCTTCACCTTCAGATCCTCCTGTCTATCTCTATCTCCTAAGTGCTAGCTTCACACCTGGGTATCACTATGCTGGGCTAGACCAGCAGTTCTTGAACTTCATATATGTGAACAGAACTGCTTGAGCACACAGATTCTCTTTCCATAGTTGAGAAATAAAGCATCCACAATCAGCTATAGGGAATTGCTGGTGCTACCCACATGTCAATCCTACTGAATATCAAAGTTCTAGACCAGCACTTTTTTCTGCTATCTGTGATGGGGACCATGCCTTTCCAATCTCCTAGGTGACAAGCACCATCAAATCAAACCAGTCTGGACAACAGATTGAGTTCCAAGCCAGTCTTGGAAACATAGGGACATGCTATCTCAAAAATCGAACAAGGGATTGGGGAAAATACACATCTAATACAGTATTTGCCATAAATCATGAGGACCTGAGTTCAGTCCCCAGAACTCATGTAAAAACATGACAGGATGGCTCACAATTGTCTTCACAACACTGTGGAAGCCAATATGTGTAGTGGGTAGCCATTCCAGCTTTGGCCTGGAGGTTCCAACCCCCATTGAGTCTTTGGTAATGGTCACCCCCACAAGGCGGGGCTGAGGGAGGAAGCAGAAGTCCCAGGATGGAGAGGAGAGGTCTCTCTTGATTCTGGGACCCTGGATGCTGGAGGTAGACCAAGTAGAGTTCTCCAGAGAACACCGCTGGACTGCGCCATACCTTTGTCAGACCCTAAAACCTATCCCTTCATTTGTAAGTTACCCCACAAAATAAACCTCCCTTTTAACTATGTGGACTGGCCTTAATAATTTCACCAATAAATATGGGAAGAGAGGATCTGGTCTAAGTGGTGAGTCCATGTCTGCGTAAGAGACTCTGTCTCAAAAACAAGGTGTGTGTCTCCTGAAGAACCATATCTTAGGTTGATTTCTGGCTTCTGAACAAACACTCACATACAGGCATGTGCACACACACACAATCCACTGCCACACATGAATGTAACAACCCTAAACACACACACACACACACACACACACACACACACACACACACACAGACACTAAAATAGAACTGAATAAAGAGCCGGGCATACAAGCAGAGGCCTTTAACCCCAGCATTTGAGAGGCAGAAGGAGGTGGACCTCTGTGACTTCAAGAACAACCTGGTCTACATATAGAGTTCCAGGACAGCCAGAGCGACAAAATAGAGAGACTCTCTCTTTCAAAAGAAGGAGGAGGATGTGGAGGAGGACAAGGTAGAGGAAAAAGAGGAGAGGAGGAGGAGGAGGAGGAGGAGGAGGAGGAGGAGGAGGAGGAGGACAAGAACGAGGAGGACGAGGAGGAGGAGGAGGACGAGGAGGACGAGGAGGAGGAGGACGAGGAGGACGAGGAGGACGAGGAGGACCAGGAGGAGGAAGAATTAGAACAGCAACAACAGCAGCAGCAGTAACATTTAAAAAACACACATTAGGCAATAAAATTCTAGCAAATCAGCACTATGTTGAGGGCTGGTGAGTTGGCTTTGCTAGTTAAGGGGCTTGCTGCCTAATCTAATTCATCCTACAATCCACATGGTGGAAGGACAGTAGTGACTTCCGGGAGTTATCTTTGACCTCTGTATGCACAGTGTCATGTACACCACATCCACACACTAATTAATTAATTAATTATTTAATTAATTAATAATAGGCGCCTTCTGGACTGGACAGGACCGTTGCACACTCATGAACTCACAGCAGTGGATATTGCTTGCACTAATCCTGACCAAGACCAAGACAGCCCACACTCCAGCACAGCGGTGGAGGGGTATGGACATTCCACCCCTCACTGGGGTGCTCTGCATTGGCAGTGTGCCACTAGAGGAAGGAGAGTCAGCTTTCCTCAGGGTTGTGGTCCTGGTAGGTTGGTCAAGCTTCAGTGCATGACCCCACACCCATGAGTACATGAGCAGCACAGGTTATACCCTGTCGAGAATTGTCTTGGTTAGGGTTTCTTTAATTTTTATTATGGTTAATTTTTTAGGGTTTCTCTGTGTAGACCAGGCTGTCATGGAACTCACTCTGTAGACCAGGCAGGCCCAGAACTCAAAGACCTACCTGCCTCTGCCTCTTGAGTACTGGGATTCAAGGCATGTGCCACCACCATCCAACTCTAGATTGTGGTGATATTGTGTCCCCCAAAATATTGTGCACCCTAATAAACTAATCTGGGTTCAGAGAACAGAACAGCCAGTAGACAGACATTGAGGCCAGAAAATGGTGGCACTGACACCTTTAATCCTAACCTTCTGGAGGCAGAGATCCATCTGGATCTCTGTGAATTTAAAGCCACACTGGAAACAGCCAGGCATGGGGACTCACCCCTTTAATCCCAGGAAGGGAGCTTTTAATCCCAGGAAGTGATGGCAGGAAGCAGAAAGGTATATAAGGCGTGAGGACCAGGAACTAGAGCTGGTTAAGCTTTTAGGCTTTTGAGCAGCAATTCAGCTGAGATCCATTCTGGATGAGGACTCAGAGACTTCCAGTCTGAGGGAAACAGGATCAGCTAAGGATTGTCAAGGTGAGGTGGCTGTGGCTTGTTCTGCTTCTCTGATCTTCCAGTATTCACCCCAATACCTGCCTCAGGTTTGTTTTTATTAATAAGACCTTCTAAGAATTCATGCTACACTAGATAGAGGTGTCTTTTTAAAGTTTTATTTATTATGCATATAGTATTCTGCCTGCATGTATGCCTGCAGGCCAGAAGAGGGAGCCAGTTCTCACAGTTCTCATTACAGATGGTTGTGAGCAACCATGTGGTTGCTGGAATTGAACTCAGGACCTCTGGACAAGCAGCCAGAACTTTTAACCACTGAGCCATCTCTCCAGCCCAGATAGAGTTTTTACTGCTGTGATAAAACAGTATGACCAAAAGCACCTCAAGGAGCAAAAGGGTTCAGTTCCACTCATGCTTTACATCCCATCATTGACGGATGTCAAGACAGGAATCTGGAAACAGGAAACTGAGGCAGAAACCGTGGAAATGATGATTCCTGGCTTGTTGCACACACACACACACACACACACACACACACACACACACACACATACATGGTGCACAGACATATGTGCAATAAAATACCCATAATATAATTTTCTTTAATTTTAAGTAAATTATCCGGGCATTGTGGTGTACACCATTACTCCCAGCACTCAGGAGGCAGCAGCAGGAGTTACTCTGTGAGTTCCAGGCAGGACTGGTCTACAGAGTGAGTTCCAGGACAGCCAGATACACAGAGAAACTCTGTCTCAAATGAAAAATTTTAAGTGAATTAAACCAGTCTCAGAAAGACAAATATTATCTGTTTTCTCTCATTTCTTGTTCCTCGAGTTTTATATACTAACATAAAATCATATAGACTTGATGTAAAAGTAAAGGAATTCTCCGTGACAGGAGGGCCAATAGGAGTGCATGGGAAGGAAAAGGAGGCCATGAGAAGGACTGTGCTTAGTATAAAAACAGACATCTTGATATTCAAAATGAAGGGGCCACCAAGATGGCTCAGCAGACAAAGATGATTGCCACCAAGTCTGATTACCTGAGTTCAATATCTGGGAGCCGCATACTGAAGGAGAGAATTTACTCCCACCAAATTGTCCTTGAAACTCCAGGTGATCACACACACATGATAAACAAAGACATATCAAATCAAATCAAATAATAAATAAACAAATATGTGGGAGTGGTGGCATTTTCTGTTAATCCCAGCACTCAGGAGGCAGA
Organism: Onychomys torridus; assembly: GCF_903995425.1. Classification (NCBI taxonomy): domain Eukaryota; kingdom Metazoa; phylum Chordata; class Mammalia; order Rodentia; family Cricetidae; genus Onychomys; species Onychomys torridus. The sequence continues at coordinate 2,931,890 of NC_050443.1, forward strand.
GTAAGTTTGATTTCTGTGAGTTCAAGGCCGGCCTGGAGTACAATAGTGAATTCTAGGACAGGTAGAGTTCTGTCATGAGTCCCAGTTTCAGAAAAAGAGTCTAGACAAGAAGTCTGTACTTAGAATGAATGGAGCTGATGAGTTGATGATTCTTGACCACAACCATGGACCTTCACACACACAAACACCTACACATGTAACCACATGTAAATATGCAAGACAAAATACACACACACACACACACACACACACACACACACACACACACACACAGGAAAATGGAAGAGTCAGCAAAAGGATGCTGTTTAGGTCCTGTTGGACAACTTGAAACATCCCTGAAGACCCCTTTGACCCATGTCTTGCTCATTTCTGATGTGGCTGATAAAAAAGGGAATCGTCCATACTTGGCTTCCACTTTATTCCCTCTGGGCCATGACGCCTGCAGATTTCTCTTGTCACTTCTTAACTGCCTTTCACCAACCTGGTTAAGGAGAAAGAATACAAGAGTGTCTGCTCTCACCTGTGGAGATATTGAGAGTCTCCCTGGAGCTGCTGACTCCCTCTCTTACTGCCCACACAGAACACTCATATGAACAGCCAGGATCCAGTCCATCCACGGTGACTCGGGTGTCTGTTGTGCTCCGGGTCTCGTTCTGGCCACCATCTTTAGTGCACTGGGCCCAGTAGGTGAGGTCCTCGGAGGAGGAGCTGTTCGCAGGGACTTCCCAAGTCAGGCTGATGGAGCTGGTGTTCTGGGCTTCCACACTCAGGTTTCTCACTGGGTTTGGAGCTGAGAAATTAACAAAGAAGATACAAGTCAGTATCAGGGCAGAGCAAAGGAGGGCAGCCAGTGGTCACTGTGCTTTCCAAGTTTTCAGGTTGCTCTCAATATTTTGTTGGTGAGATGATGTAGGTCTGGTCCTCAGACAGAGCATCTGTCTCTGTGGGGTTTCTGCTTCTGTGGTAAAGCAACCATGACTCAGAGTGACTGGGAGGAAAAGGTTAGTTCAGCTTGCAGGTTAGAGTCTGTCATGAAGGCCTAGGGCAGGAACTCATGGCAGAACCTGGAGGCAGGAACTGAAGCAGAGGCTGGAGAAATGCTGCTGACTAGCTTGATGCCCAGGACTTGCTCAGTTTCCTTTCATATACACCCCAAGACCACCTGCCTAGAGAATGGTACCACCCACTGTGGGACAGTGGGCTGAGCCTTCCCATATCATTCAGTCATCAAGAAAATGCCTCACAGGGCAATCTAATGAAGGCATTTTCTCAGTTAAACTTCCCTCTTCCCAGATACCACTCTCTTATGTCAAGTTGACAAAACTAACCAGGACAGTCTCCCGTGGTCCCAGTTACCTTCACACTCTCTATGTGGCCAAAGATAACCTTCACCTTCAGATCCTCCTGTCTATCTCTATCTCCTAAGTGCTAGCTTCACACCTGGGTATCACTATGCTGGGCTAGACCAGCAGTTCTTGAACTTCATATATGTGAACAGAACTGCTTGAGCACACAGATTCTCTTTCCATAGTTGAGAAATAAAGCATCCACAATCAGCTATAGGGAATTGCTGGTGCTACCCACATGTCAATCCTACTGAATATCAAAGTTCTAGACCAGCACTTTTTTCTGCTATCTGTGATGGGGACCATGCCTTTCCAATCTCCTAGGTGACAAGCACCATCAAATCAAACCAGTCTGGACAACAGATTGAGTTCCAAGCCAGTCTTGGAAACATAGGGACATGCTATCTCAAAAATCGAACAAGGGATTGGGGAAAATACACATCTAATACAGTATTTGCCATAAATCATGAGGACCTGAGTTCAGTCCCCAGAACTCATGTAAAAACATGACAGGATGGCTCACAATTGTCTTCACAACACTGTGGAAGCCAATATGTGTAGTGGGTAGCCATTCCAGCTTTGGCCTGGAGGTTCCAACCCCCATTGAGTCTTTGGTAATGGTCACCCCCACAAGGCGGGGCTGAGGGAGGAAGCAGAAGTCCCAGGATGGAGAGGAGAGGTCTCTCTTGATTCTGGGACCCTGGATGCTGGAGGTAGACCAAGTAGAGTTCTCCAGAGAACACCGCTGGACTGCGCCATACCTTTGTCAGACCCTAAAACCTATCCCTTCATTTGTAAGTTACCCCACAAAATAAACCTCCCTTTTAACTATGTGGACTGGCCTTAATAATTTCACCAATAAATATGGGAAGAGAGGATCTGGTCTAAGTGGTGAGTCCATGTCTGCGTAAGAGACTCTGTCTCAAAAACAAGGTGGGTGTCTCCTGAAGAACCATATCTATGCTTGATTTCTGGCTTCTGAACAAACACTCACATACAGGCATGTGCACACACACACAATCCACTGCCACACATGAATGTAACAACCCTAAACACACACACACACACACACACACACACACACACACACACACAGACACTAAAATAGAACTGAATAAAGAGCCGGGCATACAAGCAGAGGCCTTTAACCCCAGCATTTGAGAGGCAGAAGGAGGTGGACCTCTGTGACTTCAAGAACAACCTGGTCTACATATAGAGTTCCAGGACAGCCAGAGCGACAAAATAGAGAGACTCTCTCTTTCAAAAGAAGGAGGAGGATGTGGAGGAGGACAAGGTAGAGGAAAAAGAGGAGAGGAGGAGGAGGAGGAGGAGGAGGAGGAGGAGGAGGAGGACAAGAACGAGGAGGACGAGGAGGAGGAGGAGGACGAGGAGGACGAGGAGGAGGAGGACGAGGAGGACGAGGAGGACGAGGAGGACCAGGAGGAGGAAGAATTAGAACAGCAACAACAGCAGCAGCAGTAACATTTAAAAAACACACATTAGGCAATAAAATTCTAGCAAATCAGCACTATGTTGAGGGCTGGTGAGTTGGCTTTGCTAGTTAAGGGGCTTGCTGCCTAATCTAATTCATCCTACAATCCACATGGTGGAAGGACAGTAGTGACTTCCGGGAGTTATCTTTGACCTCTGTATGCACAGTGTCATGTACACCACATCCACACACTAATTAATTAATTAATTAAATAATTAATTAATAATAGGCGCCTTCTGGACTGGACAGGACCGTTGCACACTCATGAACTCACAGCAGTGGATATTGCTTGCACTAATCCTGACCAAGACCAAGACAGCCCACACTCCAGCACAGCGGTGGAGGGGTATGGACATTCCACCCCTCACTGGGGTGCTCTGCATTGCAAGTGTGCCACTAGAGGAAGGAGAGTCAGCTTTCCTCAGGGTTGTGGTCCTGGTAGGTTGGTCAAGCTTCAGTGCATGACCCCACACCCATGAGTACATGAGCAGCACAGGTTATACCCTGTCGAGAATTGTCTTGGTTAGGGTTTCTTTAATTTTTATTATGGTTAATTTTTTAGGGTTTCTCTGTGTAGACCAGGCTGTCCTGGAACTCACTCTGTAGACCAGGCAGGCCCAGAACTCAAAGACCTACCTGCCTCTGCCTCTTGAGTACTGGGATTCAAGGCATGTGCCACCACCATCCAACTCTAGATTGTGGTGATATTGTGTCCCCCAAAATATTGTGCACCCTAATAAACTAATCTGGGTTCAGAGAACAGAACAGCCAGTAGACAGACATTGAGGCCAGAAAATGGTGGCACTGACACCTTTAATCCTAACCTTCTGGAGGCAGAGATCCATCTGGATCTCTGTGAATTTAAAGCCACACTGGAAACAGCCAGGCATGGGGACTCACCCCTTTGATCCCAGGAAGGGAGCTTTTAATCCCAGGAAGTGATGGCAGGAAGCAGAAAGGTATATAAGGCGTGAGGACCAGGAACTAGAGCTGGTTAAGCTTTTAGGCTTTTGAGCAGCAATTCAGCTGAGATCCATTCTGGATGAGGACTCAGAGACTTCCAGTCTGAGGAAACAGGATCAGCTAAGGAATTGTCAAGGTGAGGTGGCTGTGGCTTGTTCTGCTTCTCTGATCTTCCAGTATTCACCCCAATACCTGCCTCAGGTTTGTTTTTATTAATAAGACCTTCTAAGAATTCATGCTACACTAGATAGAGGTGTCTTTTTAAAGTTTATTTATTATGCATATAGTATTCTGCCTGCATGTATGCCTGCAGGCCAGAAGAGGGAGCCAGTTCTCACAGTTCTCATTACAGATGGTTGTGAGCAACCATGTGGTTGCTGGGAATTGAACTCAGGACCTCTGGACAAGCAGCCAGAACTTTTAACCACTGAGCCATCTCTCCAGCCCAGATAGAGTTTTTACTGCTGTGATAAAACAGTATGACCAAAAGCACCTCAAGGAGCAAAGGGTTCAGTTCCACTCATGCTTTACATCCCATCATTGACGGATGTCAAGACAGGAATCTGGAAACAGGAACTGAGGCAGAAACCGTGGAAATGATGATTCCTGGCTTGTTGCACACACACACACACACACACACACACACACACACACACACACATACATGGTGCACAGACATATGTGCAATAAAATACCCATAATATAATTTTCTTTAATTTTAAGTAAATTATCCGGGCATTGTGGTGTACACCATTACTCCCAGCACTCAGGAGGCAGCAGCAGGAGTTACTCTGTGAGTTCCAGGCAGGACTGGTCTACAGAGTGAGTTCCAGGACAGCCAGATACACAGAGAAACTCTGTCTCAAATGAAAAATTTTAAGTGAATTAAACCAGTCTCAGAAAGACAAATATTATCTGTTTTCTCTCATTTCTTGTTCCTCGAGTTTATATACTAACATAAAATCATATAGACTTGATGTAAAAGTAAAGGAATTCTCCGTGACAGGAGGGCCAATAGGAGTGCATGGGAAGGAAAAGGAGGCCATGAGAAGGACTGTGCTTAGTATAAAAACAGACATCTTGATATTCAAAATGAAGGGGCCACCAAGATGGCTCAGCAGACAAAGATGATTGCCACCAAGTCTGATTACCTGAGTTCAATATCTGGGAGCCGCATACTGAAGGAGAGAATTTACTCCCACCAAATTGTCCTTGAAACTCCAGGTGATCACACACACATGATAAACAAAGACATATCAAATCAAATCAAATAATAAATAAACAAAATATGTGGGAGTGGTGGCATTTTCTGTTAATCCCAGCACTCAGGAGGCAGAGTAAGTTTGATTTCTGTGAGTTCAAGGCCGGCCTGGAGTACAATAGTGAATTCTAGGACAGGTAGAGTTCTGTCATGAGTCCCAGTTTCAGAAAAAGAGTCTAGACAAGAAGTCTGTACTTAGAATGAATGGAGCTGATGAGTTGATGATTCTTGACCACAACCATGGACCTTCACACACACAAACACCTACACATGTAACCACATGTAAATATGCAAGACAAAATACACACACACACACACACACACACACACACACACACACACACACACAGGAAAATGGAAGAGTCAGCAAAAGGATGCTGTTTAGGTCCTGTTGGACAACTTGAAACATCCCTGAAGACCCCTTTGACCCATGTCTTGCTCATTTCTGATGTGGCTGATAAAAAAGGGAATCGTCCATACTTGGCTTCCACTTTATTCCCTCTGGGCCATGACGCCTGCAGATTTCTCTTGTCACTTCTTAACTGCCTTTCACCAACCTGGTTAAGGAGAAAGAATACAAGAGTGTCTGCTCTCACCTGTGGAGATATTGAGAGTCTCCCTGGAGCTGCTGACTCCCTCTCTTACTGCCCACACAGAACACTCATATGAACAGCCAGGATCCAGTCCATCCACGGTGACTCGGGTGTCTGTTGTGCTCCGGGTCTCGTTCTGGCCACCATCTTTAGTGCACTGGGCCCAGTAGGTGAGGTCCTCGGAGGAGGAGCTGTTCGCAGGGACTTCCCAAGTCAGGCTGATGGAGCTGGTGTTCTGGGCTTCCACACTCAGGTTTATCACCGGGTTTGGAGCTGAGAAATTAACAAAGAAGATACAGGTCAGCATCAGGGCAGAGCAAAGGAGGGCAGCCAGCGCTCACTGTGCTTTCCAACTTTTCAGGTTGCTCTCAATATTTTGTTGGTGAGATGAAGTAGGTCTGGTCCTCAGACAGAGCATCTGTCTCTGTGGGGTTTCTGCTTCTGTGGTAAAGCAACCATGACTCAGAGCGACTGGGAGGAAAAGGTTAGTTCAGCTTGCAGGTTAGAGTCTGTCATGAAGGCCTAGGGCAGGAACTCAAGGCAGGACCTGGAGGCAGGAACTGAAGCAGAGGCTGGAGAAATGCTGCTGACTAGCTTGACGCCCAGGACTTGCTCAGTTTCCTTTCATATACACCCCAAGACCACCTGCCTAGAGAATGGTACCACCCACTGTGGGACAGTGGGCTGAGCCTTCCCATATCATTCAGTCATCAAGAAAATGCCTCACAGGGCAATCTAATGAAGGCATTTTCTCAGTTAAACTTCCCTCTTCCCAGATACCACTCTCTTATGTCAAGTTGACAAAACTAACCAGGACAGTCTCCCGTGGTCCCAGTTACCTTCACACTCTCTATGTGGCCAAAGATAACCTTCACCTTCAGATCCTCCTGTCTATCTCTATCTCCTAAGTGCTAGCTTCACACCTGGGTATCACTATGCTGGGCTAGAACAGCAGTTCTTGAACTTCATATATGTGAACAGAACTGCTTGAGCACACAGATTCTCTTTCCATAGTTGAGAAATAAAGCATCCACAATCAGCTATAGGGAATTGCTGGTGCTACCCACATGTCAATCCTACTGAATATCAAAGTTCTAGACCAGCACTTTTTTCTGCTATCTGTGATGGGGACCATGCCTTTCCAATCTCCTAGGTGACAAGCACCATCAAATCAAACCAGTCTGGACAACAGATTGAGTTCCAAGCCAGTCTTGGAAACATAGGGACATGCTATCTCAAAAAAACGAACAAGGGATTGGGGAAAATACACATCTAATACAGTATTTGCCATAAATCATGAGGACCTGAGTTCAGTCCCCAGAAATCATGTAAAAACATGACAGGATAGCTCACAATTGTCTTCCCAACACTGTGGAAGCCAATTTGTGTAGTGGGTAGCCATTCCAGCTTTGGCCTGGAAGTTCCAACCCCCATTGAGTCTTTGGTAATGGTCACCCCCACAAGGCGGGGCTGAGGGAGGAAGCAGAAGTCCCAGGATGGAGAGGAGAGGTCTCTCTTGATTCTGGGACCCTGGATGCTGGAGGTAGACCAAGTAGAGTTCTCCAGAGAACACCGCTGGACTGCGCCATACCTTTGTCAGACCCTAAAACCTATCCCTTCATTTGTAAGTTACCCCACAAAATAAACCTCCCTTTTAACTATGTGGAGTGGCCTTAATAATTTCACCAATAAATATGGGAAGAGAGGATCTGGTCTAAGTGGTGAGTCCATGTCTGTGTAAGAGACTCTGTCTCAAAAACAAGGTGTGTGTCTCCTGAAACCATATCTTAGGTTGATTTCTGGCTTCTGAACAAACACTCACATACAGGCATGTGCACACACACACAATCCACTGCCACACATGAATGTAATAACCCTAAACACACACACACACACACACACACACACACACACACACACACAGACACTAAAATAGAACTGAATAAAGAGCCAGGCATACAAGCAGAGGCCTTTAACCCCAGCATTTGAGAGGCAGAAGGAGGTGGACCTCTGTGACTTCAAGAACAACCTGGTCTACATATAGAGTTCCAGGACAGCCAGAGCGACAAAATAGAGAGACTCTCTCTTTCAAAAGAAGGAGGAGGATGTGGAGGAGGACAAGGTAGAGGAAAAAGGAGAGGAGGAGGAGGAGGAGGAGGAGGAGGAGGAGGAGGAGGAGGAGGAGGAGGACAAGAACGAGGAGGAGGAGGAGGAGGAGGAGGACGAGGAGGACGAGGAGGAGGAGGACGAGGAGGACGAGGAGGACGAGGAGGACGAGGAGGACCAGGAGGAGGAAGAATTAGAACAGCAACAACAGCAGCAGCAGTAACATTTAAAAAACACACATTAGGCAATAAAATTCTAGCAAATCAGCACTATGTTGAGGGCTGGTGAGTTGGCTTTGCTAGTTAAGGGGCTTGCTGCCTAATCTAATTCATCCTACAATCCACATGGTGGAAGGAGAGAAGTGACTTCCGGGAGTTGTCTTTGACCTCTGTATGCATAGTGTCATGTACACCACATCCACACACAAGTTAATTAATTAATTAATTAATTAATTAATTAATTAATTAATTAAGAGGCGCCTTCTGGACTGGACAGGACCATTGCACACTCATGAACTCACAGCAGTGGATATTGCTTGCACTAATCCTGACCAAGACAAAGACAGCCCACACTCCAGCACAGCGGTGGAGGGGTACGGACATTCCACCCCTCACTGGGGTGCTCTGCATTGCAAGTGTGCCACTAGAGGAAGGAGAGTCAGCTTTCCTCAGGGTTGTGGTCCTGGTAGGTTGGTCAAGCTTCAGTGCATGACCCCACACCCCTGAGTACATGAGCAGCACAGGTTATACCCTGTCAAGAATTGTCTTGGCTAGGGTTTCTTTAATTTTTATTATGGTTAATTTTTTAGGGTTTCTCTGTGTAGACCAGGCTGTCCTAGAACTCGCTCTGTAGACCAGGCAGGCCCAGAACTCAAAGACCTACCTGCCTCTGCCTCTTGAGTACTGGGATTCAAGGCATGTGCTACTACCATCCAACTCTAGATTGTGGTGATATTGTGTCCCCCAAAATATTGTGCACCCTAATAAACTAATCTGGGTTCAGAGAACGGAACAGCCAGTAGACAGATATTGAGGCCAGAGAGGGTGGCCCTCACACCTTTAATCCTAACCTTCTGGAGGCAGAGATCCATCTGGATCTCTGTGAATTTAAAGCCACACTGGAAACTGCCAGGCATGGGGACTCATCCCTTTAATCCCAGGAAGAGAGCTTTTAATCCCAGGAAGTGATGGCAGGAAGTTGAAAGGTATATAAGGCGTGAGGACCAGGAACTAGAGCTGGTTAAGCTTTTAGGCTTTTGAGCAACAGTTCAGCTGAGATCCATTCTGGATGAGGACTCAGAAGCTTCCAGTCTGAGGAAACAGGATCAGCTGAGGAATTTTCAAGGTGAGGAAGCTTTGGCTTGTGCTGCCTCTCTGATCTTCCAGTATTCACACCAATACCTGGCTCCAGGTTGGTTTTTATTAATAAGACCTTCTAAGAATTCATGCTACACTAGATAGAGGTTTTATTTTTTTAAGATTTATTTTTTATGCATATAGTATTCTGCCTGCATATATGCATGCGGGCCAGAAGAGGGCACCAGATCACATTACAGATGGTAGTGAGCAACCATGTGGTTGCTGGGAATTGAACTCAGGACCTCTGGACAAGCAGCCAGTTCTTTTAACCACTGAGCCATCTCTCCAGCCCAGATAGAGTTTTTACTGCTGTGATAAAACAGTATGACCTAAAGCAACTTGGGGAGCAAATGGTTCAGTTCTACTCATACTTTACGTCCCACCATTGAGGGACATCAAGACAGGAACCTGGAAACAGGAACTGAGGCAGAAACCATGGAAATGATGATTCCTGGCTTGCTGCACAGACACACACACACACATGGTGCGCAGACATGTGCAATAAAATACCCATAACATAAACTTTTTTTTAATTTTTAAGTAAATTAACAGGGCATGGTAGTGTAAACCATCAATCCCAGAACTCAGGAGTCAGAGGCCGGAGGTACTCTGTGAGTTCGAGGCCAGCGTGGTCTGCAGAGTGAGTTCCAGGACAGCCAGACACACAGAAAAACTCAGTCTCGAATGAAAAAAATTTTTTTGTGAACTAAACCAATCTCAGAAAGACAAATATTATCTGTTTTCTCTCATTTCTTGTTCCTAGAGTTTTATATATTTACATAAAATCATACAGACGTGATGTAAAAGTAAAGGAAAACTCTGTGACAGGAGGGCCAATAGGAGTGCATGGGAAGGAAAATCAGGCCACCAGAAGGACTGTGCTTAGTATAAAAACAGACATCTTGATATTCAAAATGAAGGAGCCATGAAGATGGCTCAGCAGACAAAAATGATTGCCACCAAGTTTGATTACCTGAGTTCAATTTCTGGGACCCACATACTGAAGGAGAGAATTTACTCCCACCAAATTGTCCTTGAAACTCCACATGATCACCCACACATGATAAACAAAGACATATCAAATCAAATCAAATAATAAATAAACAAAATATGTGGGAATGGTGGCATTTTCTGTTAATCCCAGCACTCAGGAGGCAGAGTAAGTTTGATTTCTGTGAGCTCAAGGCCGGCCTGGAGTACAATAGTGAATTCTAGGACAGGCAGAGTTCTATCATGAGTCCCAGTTTCAGAAAAAGAGTCTAGACAAGAAGTCTGTCCAGGTTAGAATGAATGGAGCTGATGAGTTGATGATTCTTGACCACAACCATGGACCTTCACACACACAAACACCTACACATGTAACCACATGTATACATGCAAGACAAAATACACACACACGCACACACACACACACACACACACACACACACACACACACACACAGGAAAATGGAAGAGTCAGCAAAAGGATGCTGTTTAGGTCCTGTTGGACAACTTGAAACATCCCTGAAGACCCCTTTGACCCATGTCTTGCTCATTTCTGATGTGGCTGATAAAAAAGGGAATCGTCCATACTTGGCTTCCACTTTATTCCCTCTGGGCCATGACGCCTGCAGATTTCTCCTGTCACTTCTTAACTGCCTTTCACCAACCTGGTTAAGGAGAAAGAATACAAGAGTGTCTGCTCTCACCTGTGGAGATATTGAGAGTCTTCCTGGAGCTGTATTTTCCCTCTCTTACTGCCCACACAGAACACTCATATGAACAGCCAGGATCCAGTCCATCCACGGTGACTCGGGTGTTTGCTGTGTTCCGGGTCTCGTTCTGGCCACCATCTTTAGTGCACTGGGCCCAGTAGGTGAGGTTCTGGGAGGAGGAGCTGTTCGCATGGACTTCCCAAGTCAGGCTGATGGAGCTGGTGTTCTGGGCTTCCACACTCAGGTTTCTCACTGGGTTTGGAGCTGAAAATAAGGGCAGAATGAAGAATCCTTTGTCCCCAAATTTCCCTACTCTGAGAAACCTACGTGGTTTGTGCCTACAATGTCGCCCCTTGCAAGTCTGAGACAGGAGGACTTCTTCAGTTCAAAGACAGCCTGGGCTTCCTAGTGAATTCTAAGCTGGTCATATAGAGTCATATTTGCAGTTATGCATGCACACACAAACACATACATGTGATAGTAATAAATAAATTTGAGCCACACAGGAAGACAGCTGACAACGTACTCTGACCACCACCAACACACACACACACACACACACACACACACACACACACACACACACACATTAATGAATAAATTGACTGGGTATGGCAGCACATGTCTTTAAGCCCAGCACTTGGGAGGCAATTAGTTAGTTCGAGGCCAGCCTGGTCTACACAGTGAGTTCCAGGACAGCCAGGCCTACACAGAGAAACCCTGCCTTGAAAATCAAATTAATTAATTAAGAATGAGCCAGGGTTTGGACATGCTCCAGGCCACAAGTAGGGACAAGTGCATGGACTTGTACCAGGGACTTTCATGGCTCCTCAGCCTTGTTCAAAGAAGCCGCTCTCTGTAGTGACATGATTAACCCAGGGGACTCACGTATGGTTGGGATGTTTAAGACACACCCGTCATCCCCTCCAAGGCTCAGAGAACATCATGGAAAGGGGGTGAAAGGAATGTAAGAACCGGAAGGTGGGGGTTTGTGAAGGGCTTGTCTTGGGGGCTCGACATAGCTGTAGTACTCATGAACTCCCAACAGCTGTGGTGGCAGGTATAAAGCCTACACAAGATGAATGCCCTAAATATCCATTCACGTATGGAGGGTGTACTCATGAGACCCTACCTAGGGGAACAAATGGCAGTCCAGGGCTGCTGGGAGAGAGGAAGTCACTGTCTTCAGTGACCTAGCCACCTGCTTCAGTGAAGAACACCATACCCACACCCAGGTCACAAAATAAAAACAAAAGGCGACACAGTTGTTGCTCCTGTCTCCCACTCTGGGGCTGGGACTGGAAGAAAGACCAATGGGAAGATCAACTCTTCCTGGTCCTCACATTTCTGTAAGTCATGGACCCCGTGGTGGGTGGCTGAGACCAATAGGAAGTCCAGTAGGGAGGCACAAGATTGCGTGATGGGTGAGCTCTTGGGATGTGGCCAGTTGCAACCCATGGAGCTAGGAATAATCTAGTATGAAATTAGGGATGCTGATTTTGCTCATCCTACAAAGCCAGGGAACCTCCTGGACCCACTGGGCTACATCAAGTATGAGAATCCATTTCACCTGTGTCTCTTTTCCTCTATTTAAGGTGGGTGATAAAACCCAGAGATTCACTCGTATGGATTTCACTCCAGGTCTGTTGGATTGTGGAATCTGCCACCTTCTGTTTTTTTTTTTTTTCTCTCTCTCTCTCTCTCTCTCTCTCTCTCTCTCTCTCTCTCTCTCTGTGTCTCTCTCTCTCTCTGTGTCTCTCTGTCTCTCTGTCCCTCTCTCTCTCTCTCTCTCTCTCTCTCTCTCTCTCTCTCTCTCTCTCTCTCTCTCTCTCTCTGTCTCTCTGTCTCTCTCTCTCTGTCTCTCTGTCTCTCTCTCTCTCTCTCTCTCTCTCTCTCTCTCTCTCTGTCTCTCTCTTCTCTCTCTGTGTAGACTTGGCTGTCCTGGATCTTGCTCTGTAGACCAGGCTGGCCTCAAACTCACAGAGATCCGCCTGTCTCTGACTCCCAGGTGCTGGGATCAAAGACGCCACCACCACCACGCTCTCCTGTCACCCATTAAGAATACAAGAGAGGCCGGGCAGTGGTGCGCTGTAATCCCAGCACTCAGGAGGCAGAGGCAGGCAGATCTCTGTGAGTTCGAGGCCAGCCTGGTCTACCGAGTGAGTTCCACAGGGACACCCTGCCTCGGGGGGGGGGGGGGGGGGGGACGGACGGACAAAACAGAATACAAGAGAATCTGCCTCTCACCTGTGGAGGCCTTGACAGTTTGTGAGGAGCTTCTGTTTCCACCTTTTTCTACCCACAGGGACAATCATCGGAAGAAGCAGGAGCGAGCCCTCCCACCACGCCCCGGGTGTCTACTGTGTTCTGAACGTTATTTCTCTGACCATCTCCAAGCCACCGGAGCCAGTAGGTCAGGTCCTCAGGGCCAGTGGGCTCTGGGGCCTCCCAGCTCAGAGTGATGGAGCTCAGTTCTGAGCTTCCTCTCTCAGGTTTCTCACTGGGTTTAGGGCTGAGATTCAGAGTGAGGTTTTCAAATAGAAAAGCATGGCTCACTCGTGCTCCCTGCCAACACCGTGTACCACCTCCCCGCATCCAAGTTGAGAATCGTCCCTTGCCCTCAGCCCGCCTTGGGCCGTCTGACTCAGAGGAACTGGGGTCTCCTCTCTTAGAAAGGACAATGATTAAACGGGGTTTTACTCACCATCCTCCCTGAGCACAGTGCAACCGGACAGACCCTAGAGGGATCCAGGTAAGAAGAAATTAGCTGAGCTAGGTGAGATTGAGGAGGTGGGGCTGGTACAGCTGGTTGAGACTCTCCTGATCTCTGTCCCCAACCTTTCCTTCAACCTTGACCAAGGAGAGGAATGAGGGGGTGATAAAGGTCATCCTGTCTCTGGTGCTCTGTTGGTTAGGGAGACCGGCCAGCCATGGCAGAGGTGGAACTCCAGGGAATCGGTAACCAACCTTGGTTCCCGGATACAGGCAAAGGATAACATGAGTACTTTCACTTTCTGAAAAATATAACCAGAGGCCTTGGGGGAGGGAGGGTGGCCCTGGGGGACAACAGGAGGAAAATAAAAATAGACTCTGAAGACAGACTGTGGGCGGAGTTGAGGAGGGCCAGAGCCTGGACACCGTGGGTTTGTGGGAAGAGAGTTAGGGTGTAGGCAGCAGGGCAGGCTCTGGGCTTCTGGGTCTGAGGGAGGAGGGCTGGGCTGTGTGTGCAAGCAGCTTGATGTATGTTCACTCTCACGCCAGACACTACGGCATCCAGACTCCACTGTAGTAAGACTTGTCTACCTTCCTCCAAACTCAGAGCATCCCTCCTTCTCCAGGTAGTGACCACCCCCGGCTCCTTCAAGGCCCTAGCTGAGGAACCTTCCTCCACACCCCTGGGAATGTCAGTTCTAGCCACTTTCTATCCCTCCCTCCCTTGGACCCCAGCTCAGGCCTGAGCAGGAGGGAACTTACCAGTAGCACCAAACTCCCCCAGACACGGAGGTTGCCAGCAGCTCCGGCCATGTGTCCTGGTGTGTCTGCGCAGGGAACACAGGAGTCCTGGGTCTGGAGCTTTACCTGCTGGACTTTAAACTCAAGAAGTTTCCTTTGCCAGCCCATTGCTGAGGCCAGAGGCTACCACTGGAATGGGCGGAGGAGGAAGTAGAATCTCTGAGATTCAGAGCCCAGCACGGCCCTGCCCCGTCCCTCACCCCCTTCCTTTCTTCTCCATCCCCACACAGACATCCTCCACATCTTCTCTTTGGTCCTGTCTGGAACCCGACTCACCTCATTTTGTACCACAAAATCTTCTTCTCCACTCAGTGGCCTTCAGATCCCCTAGGCAAGCAGAGGTCACTTTCCACTGTGTGTGAATGCACCATGCAGATTTCAAAGGCCCAAATTAGGTAGAGCCAAGTGTCCGAATGTCTGACTGTCCTCTCTTAGTGGATGGGGCACGTCACAGCCAGCCCAAAGCCAGGTGTGGTGACTCATACCTGTAATCCCAGCACTTGAGAGGGGAAGCTGAGGTAGGCTTAGAGTAAATTACAAACCAGTCAGGGTTACAGAATCAGATACTGTCTTACACACACACACACACACACACACACACACACACACACACACACGACTAGCCTGGAAGCGGTACCTCGTGTCCCACTAGCAAGCATAAGCCTGACACAGGCTCTGGATTCTGTCTCCCTTTCCTGCCTCCCACAGACCTTTGCAGCTCTCTCGGGTGAGCCCTGCATGATCCTTATGCCCTGGCCTTTGTAGTCTATTCCCATCACAGGCACACCCTCCCACTGCCCTCCAGCAGGTCTGGCTCCTGGTCCCCTCCCGCGCCCCCCCCCCGCCGTGCCCCCCCAGCTTTGGCTCAGAAGCAGTCCACACCAGGCAGCCCCTGGATTGTAACCCATCCTGGCAGTCTATTTACATTTGCATATCTCCCTTGTCACAGGACCTTTCTGTGACCTGAAAAGGCGATTTCAATCCATGGTGACTCAGAATTCTCCTCTATGAAAAATGGTCAGAGGCACCTGTAAACAAGCCATGAAGAACTGGAGGAATGGTTGACTGGAAAATCTCCCCACAGAGGGTGTGGCGTTGTGTACTTGTTACTGTGCCCTAGAAGCTGAGGCGGGAGGATGGTATGTTCCATATCAAGTGTGGTGTGTAATCACACCTGTAATTGAGGAGTCACACCGGCATTGAGGAAGACCAAGAGTCAGACAGAGACCAGCCTGGGCTACTTCGGACCCTGCTTACATACCCCAGGCTGGCTTCAAACTCCCCTTGACCTTCAACTCCTGCGATTCCCACCTCTGCCTCCAGAGAGCTGGGGTGATAAGCATCCACCAGGCCTTCTGGCTTATGCAGCTCTAGAGATCAACCCCAGGGCCTTGTGCATACTGTGCGCGCAGACCACCAGCTGAATTCCATTCGCTGATACCATTTTTATTGTATTGTATTTATTTATTTGCCTTTTGTTTTTGTTTTTGTTTTGTTTTGTTTTGTTTTGTTTCGAGACAGGGTTTCTCTGTGTAGCTTTGCGCCTTTCCTGGATCTCGCTCTGTAGACCAGGCTGGCCTCAAACTCACAAAGATCCGCCTGGCTCTGCCTCCCAAGTGCTGGGATTAAAGGCGTGCACCGCCGCCACCTGGCTGTATTTATTTTTTGAGGCAGACTCTCACTATGTAGGTCTGTCTAGTCAGGAATTTGCTATTTAGATCAGGCTGGCCTTGAACTTGCATAGTTCTACACTGGGCTCTACTTCAGTGTTTTCTCCCCAGAGAGCTGAGAATGAAGGCATGCCACACCACACCTGGCTGTTCTATTTCTTGGGACAGCATCTCGGGTAGCCCAGGATGGATTTGAACTCGTTATGCTGCAGAAGATCTTGTGCACCTGACTGACTTCCTCCAGATGCCATTGCTGACAGGAGTGTGCACTGTCTTTTCTAAGCCTGTCTTAGAAGCTCTCCCTCTCCAGCACTGGAAGACACAGCTTGGAAAATGTGAAAAGCAGGAAGTGACGGCCATAGGGTGATGTCATCTACTCTGACATATTGGGTCACTGTAAATGTTGACCTTTCCATCGTTTCCCACAACCTCCCCTTTATGGAGCAGAGTTACAAAGGGGAAGGGTGGGGAGAGGACAGGCTTTATTGCCCCATCCTGAAAACATCTCAGCCTCACAGTGCCCCTGAGTCAGAGGAGGAAGCAAGGCTCAAGGGGGTCATATCGCAAGTGCTGCACTTTGACCCCCAGGACAGGCTTCTCTTCCCACCCCCACCTCACCTCTACCCCACCCCAAATCCCCTCCCACCTCACCCCTACCTCATCCCAAATCCCCTCCCACCTCACCCCTACCTCATCCCCTCCCCCCTCCCCCCTACCCCACCCCCAATCCCCTCCCACCTCACCCCTACCCCACCCCCAACCCCCTCCCCCCTCACCCCTACCCCATCCCAAATCCCCTCCCCCCTCACCCCTACCTCATCCCAAATCCCCTCCCACCTCACCCCTACCCCATCCCAAATCCCCTCCCACCTCACCCCTACCCCATCCCAAACCCTTTCCTACATCACCCCTCCCACATTCCAAATCCCTTCCCACATTACCCCTACCCCACCCCCTTTCACCTCACCCCCTACCCCATCTCAGCTCCCCTCCCACCTCACCCCTACCCCATCCCAAATCCCCTCCCACCTCACCCCTACCCCATCCCAACTCACCTCTCCTTTACTTCTCCTAGGACGTGAGGATACAGTTATCTGAACCCCTCAGGGCATTCCCGAATGTCCCACCATTAGAACCATAGCAACTTCTAGTTTGGTTACTTTGGGGGAAGGATCTGGTTGAAAACTTTCTCTCCAAAGTGGTGGTGGTGGTGCATACCTGTAACCCCAACCCTTGAGAGGCAGAAACCCTGTCTGAGGTCAGCCTGATCTACACAGTATGAGTTTAAGGTCAACCTCGACTACATACAGAGAGAGATCTGTCTAAGGAAAAAAAGGCGGACCAGATATGGTGGCACATGCCCTCAATCCTAGCACTCCAGAGCAAAGGCAGGTGAGACCAGCCTGGTGTACACAGCCAGTCCCAGGCCAGCCAGGGCTACATGCTGAGGACCTGCCTCAAAAAATAAAGAAGGCGTATTAGTTATTACAGTACATTGTAGCCCTCAGCCATCATCTCACCTCGAGAGCCTGAAGCTGGAGGACTTGAGTTTAAGAACAGCCTGAACCTTGTCTCAAAAAACTTTTTTTCACTACCTAGGAACGTGGCAGGTGTTTAGAATATATGTGTATAATGATAATGACGCACATGCCCAGGAGCATAAGTATAGAAGGCAATGGTCAACACTGGGCATCTTCCTCTAATCCTCTCCCCCTTATTTTGAGCAGGGGGGGGGGGGCGCGGGGCGCGCTCTCACTGAACCTGGCCAGAGCTCATTGATTGGCTAAACAGGCTGGCCAGTGAGAGTGAGCTCCCAGGATCCTGTGTCTCTTCTCTCCCACCTCAGGTACTTTTACATGCCGGCTGGAGATCTAACACTTTACCCATTGAGACAGCGAGTGGGTAAAGCCCTGTCTAGGTACTTAAAGATGTAAATATTTGCTGCAGTACTGCAGAAATCATACCCAGGGGCTTGGGGTTTGGATATGCTAGGCTACACACACACACACACACACACACACACACACACACACACACGCACACACGCACACATGCACACGCACACACATGCACACACACATGCACACACACATGCACACGTGCACACACAAGCACATGCACACATACAAACACACACCGCTGTCTCTTGATGACAGGTATCTGCGAGCAGCCAAAGGGAGTGGCAGCTCAGTGCGAAAGGTCAGTTTTTATACCCTAATAGTGGGTTTCTCAGCCAACACAATAAATCGATCAGGCCAAATTAAAGGTTTTAATCTGAGCAAAGCATTCCCGGGTGGTCTCAGGGGAGGAGGAGAAACCACGAGGTGAGTCTATGGGTCAGGTCTTAAATACCCTGCAGGTGTGGTCTCAAGCATCTCAGAGGGATGAGCCGCAGCTTGGCAGGCTTTCTCAGGGATGCGGTCTGGAGAGGGAGAAATGCGGCCTAGGTTGGGCTTCTACCACAACAGTCTGTATCTGGAAAAAAAGATCAATGTGGGGTACCACCACCACCACCCACACAGGCTCACAGCACCAGTTTGCAACTCCCAGCAAGTTCAGACATGGATGCTTCCATCTGGGAACATGTTCCCCTCAGGGAACACTTCCTGATGCCAATCAAAGCCTAAGCAGTGAGCCTTCCACTTGCTTCTGCTAGAGGCCAACTCTCAGGGTCCTGGAAGATTCAGAAAAGAGGAATTTAGATCCTGGCTCTGATTCAATATTAACCCTCAGGGGACACAAAAGGTCACTATAGGGGTCTGGAAAGATGTTTCAGTGGTTAGAAGTACTTGTTGCTCTTGCAGAGGACCCAGGTTCTTGTCCTAGCACCCACATGGCAGCTCACAACCATCTGTAACTTTGGTTCCCGGGGAACTGACTCCCTCTTCTGACCTCTGTGCTGCACAGACATACATGCAGGAGAAACATCCATACACATAAAATAAAAAATAATTAATTTAAAAGGTCACTCTGGAGAGATGGCTCAGGGGTTAAGAGCACTGGCTGTTCTTCCAGAGGTCCTGAGTTCAATTCCCAGCAACTACATGGTGGCTCACAACCACCTGTAATGAGATCTGATGCCCTCTTCTCACATGTAGATATACATGTAGAGCACTCACATGTAAAATATAAATAAATAAAATTATGTTTAGGTCCAGCTAAGACTGGGTTGGGGGAGGGAGATGCAATGTATTATTAATTTCTTTTCTACAAGTGGCCAAAATAACCAACAGAAACAATTTAAGGAGGTCTTCTGGCTCCTGGCTGGAGAAGGCACAGACCATCACCAGGGAGGCATGGCAGTGGGAGATTATAATCTGACTTTCACATATCTGAGATCAGGACGTTGGACCCAGATTTAGTCGGATCCTCAAGGCTGGCCTTCCAGCAACCCACTTCAGCCAAGTAGGCATTGCCTCCTGAAGGTCCCCCAAAACAGTACTAATTGTTGGAATCAAGAGTTCAAACCCTGACCAGGCAATGGTGGCACACACCTTTAATCCCAGTACTCAGGAAGTAGAAGCAGGTGATCTCTATGAGTTCGTGGCCAGCCTGGTCTACAGAGCGAGATCCAGGACAGTTAGGGCTACACAGAGGAACCATTTCCTAAAAAACCAAAAAAAAAAAACAAAAACAAAAACCAAACCAAAACAAAACAAAACAAAAAAAAGAGTTCAAACACTGTGCCCTATGAGGACATTTCACATCCCAATCGCAACAGATAAACAAAGGAGACTGTAGCTAAGGCTATCCCTCAGCTGGGATAGAAGCCCCATGTGTTTCCGTGCATGTCAGTGAAGGGGCATGCTCATAACGTAATAGGCATGACATTTTGGTGTTCCCAATCTATAGTAAGAGGATTTTGGTGGTGGGAACATGTCTCAGTTAGGGTTTTATTGCTGTCAAGAGACACCATGACCACAGCAACTCTTACAAAAGAAAGCATTTAATTGGGGCTGGCTGACAGTTCAGAGGTTTAGTCCATTATCATCACGGGAGGACATGGCAGTGTGCAGGCAGACATGGTGCTGGAGAAGGAGCTGAGAGTTCAACATCTGGATCTGCAGACAGCAGAAGTGAAGGCCTACCTTGAGTATAGGAGACATCCAAGTCCACCCCACAGTGACTTCCTCTAACAAGGCCACACCTCCTAATAGTGCCACCCGCTATGGACCACACATTCAAACGCAGGAGTCTACGGGGGCCATACCTATTCAAACCTCCACAGAAGATGAAAGGGGAAGACTTTCCATCCATCCCAAATAGTAAGCCCAGGGGACAGATGAGTGCTGCCATGAGACTTGGGGGACTACAGTTTACAGATGAAGAGTCACACGGCATTCTCTTTTTGTTTTTCTGGTACTGGTGTTGACCCCAGGACATCTCTACCACAGAGAGACAACCCTATCCCAGGTTTTTGTTTGTTTGTGTTGTTCATTTGTTTGTTTCAAGATAGGGTTTCTTTGTGTAGCCCTATCTGTCCTGGAACTAGCTCTGTAGACCAGGCTGGCCTGGAACTCAGAGATCCAACTGCCCCTGCCTCCTGAGTGCTGGGATTAAAGGTGTGCACCACCACCACCACCACAGACTCCAGTTTGGTTTTTGATTCACATATGCAGGCTGGCCTCAAGCTCACTATGAGGCTGAGAGTGACCTTGAATTCCTAATCCTTCTACCCTGCTTTGGTTACTTTTCTATTGCTCTGGTAAGATGCCATGGCCAAGGCAAATTATAGAAGAAGGAGTTTATTGGGGCTTACATTACAGAGGGTGAGTCCATGACCATCATGGAGGGGAGCATGGCAGCAGGCAAGATTGGTAATGGAGCAGTAGCTGAGAGCTTTACATCCTGATCAACAAACATGAGGCAGAGAGCTAACTGGGAATGACATGGGCTTCTAAAATCTCAAAGCCCACCCCTAATGACACACCTGATAGGAATTTTAGCTGCTCCCTCATGACCAAGCAGACACTGGCAAGACACTTAGGCATTTCCATCTAGTCCATAAGTCCTACATAATCTGTGTGCTGCATGGTCACGTAATCTATGCACATGTGTGGTGTAGCTATGTAGGCCCATATGCACATGCACGAGAGAGTCCATTAATGGTGGATCCCCTGTACCCTTCCCCATTTTCACACGTGTCTCTCCAACAGGCCTGAGCACACCCTTTCCTGTCTCTCCCTTCTCCTAATGAACTCTTATAGGAGGTTTTCTTTGTGCCTCCTGACTTTTCCTTGCAGGGTAAACAGTACCACATAAAACTAACAACAACCCCTCCAACAAACCACATCTCCTAATCCTTTGCATACAGTTCACCAACTGGGGATCAGCCATTCAAATATATGAGTCTCTGGGGGCCATTCTGGTTCAGACCATCACATGCCCCTATGTCTTAGAGTTTACTATTGCTGAAAGACACACCATGACCACAGAAACTCTTACAAAGAAAACATTTAATTGAGGTGGCGGCTTACACTTTCAGGGCTTCAGGCCATTATCATCATGACAGGGAGCATGGCAGTGTACGGGCAGATGTGGTGCTGGCTACATCTTGACCAGAAGGCAGCAGGAAGTCAACTGACTGTCTCACTGAGGAAAGCTTGAGAAAAAGAGACCTCAAAGCCTGCCCCCATAGTGACACACTTCCTCCAACCAGGCCACACCTCTTAATAAGCAAGACTCATGGAGGAAGCAGGATGGGCTGTACAGAGATAAGGTAAAAAGCCACAGGGCAAATCATAGATTGATATAAATGTGTTAATTTAAGTTATAAGAGCTTGTGGGACAGGCCGAAGCTAAGGCTGAGCTTTCATAATTAACAAGTCTCTGTGTCATTATTTGGGAGCTGGCTGGCAGGACAGAGAAAGGCTCCTTACAGTCAAAGCTGGTCTTGAACTCCTGATCCTCTTACCTCTGTCTCCCAAATGCAGTGGTCACACCACATCAAAGTCTTTTTTTTTTAACCTTTAACTCAGTGTGTGTGTGTGTGTGTGTGTGTGTGTGTGTGTGTGTGTGTGTGTAGCTGAGGATCGAACCCCGGGAGTGCTCTACCACTGAGCTAAATCCCTAACCCCTGAAGAGTCAGTGTTTTTTGTTTGTTTGGTTGGTTGGTTTTGGTTTTTCGAGACAGGGTTTCTCTGTAGCTTTGGAGACTGTCCTGGACTATCTCTGTAGACCAGGCTGGCCTCGAACTCACAGAGATCCACCTGCCTCTGCCTCCTGAGTGCTGGGGTTATAGGCATTTTATTTTAATTTGTTTGTGAGACAGGGTTTCTCTATGTAGCCCTGGCTATCCTGGAACTTACACTGTAGACCAAGTTAGCCTCTAACTCAGAGATCCACCGGCCTCTTGCCTCCCAAGTGCTGGGATTGAGAGAGTACTTACCACTGCCCAGCTTATATTTACTTCTTTATTGTGTAAAGTTTACATGCATGCAAGCATGCTATAGTACATGTGTGGACAACAGAGGAGTCAGCTCTCATCTTCTACCATGTGGGTCCAGAGGTCTAAATTGGGATCATCATCAGGCTTGGCAGCAAGTGACTTTATGCATGGAGTCATCTTGCTGGCCCTCTTTGAACCTTCTGAGGCACTCTCATTAAGTTGCCCAGGCCGTCCTAAAACTTGTCATTCCCTACCTAGGCTTCCTGATTATCTGGGATCACAGACCTGCAGTGAAGAAAGCTCACTAGAACATACAGTTTTTCAGTAAATGTTGGTTAACTGAATATACAAATGACTTCAGGCTCTGTTTGGATCTATTCTCTGACTATATCACCAGGTTCCTCTGCTAATTTTACTGTGCCTACACTTGTCCCAATGTGTGTGTGTGTGTGTATGTGTGTGTGTGTGTGTGTGTGTGTGTGTGTGTGTGTGTGTGTCATATTTACATGTGTGTGTGTGTGCACATATTTGTATAGAGGCCAGAGGGGAAAATCTTGGTGTCATACCCCAGGAACCACAAATCCTGATTTTTGAGACAGGGTCTCTCATTGGCCTAGAACTCACTGATTAGGCTGGACTGGCTCACCAATCAGCCCCAGGGACATAACAGTATCCACCTACTCAGCACTTGGCTTACAAGCATCATGGAGCCTGGCTTTTTGTATGTGAATTCTGGAGATCAAACCCTGATCCTCAACCTTGTGAAGCAAGCAACCAGCCACTGAGCCATCTCTCCAGGCCCACAGTTGGAATTTAAGTAAATCTCCTGCTGCCTGATGTGGGTAGGATGTGGAAGCCCTCAGATCAGAGTGGTGGGATGGCCGTTCTAACCTGGAATTCTCTGCGCTCTGAAACAGGTAACCCAACAGACATCTGTGACTGAACACTCTTAGCAACTCAGTTCTCCACATGACATAGCCCTCACTGAGCGTACTCTTGGCAGCTGGGAACACAGTGGATCATAAGGAAGAGACCTTTCAAGGCTGCAGGCACCAAGACTGCCCAGACCTAAGCCTTCCTTGGTAGTCAAGCCTCCCTGGTGCTGTCCACGGTGCTGATATGGTTCTGGAAGCAAAAGTCTAGCACAGCCGACATTGCTCCTGAGAACTCAGGAGAAAGCACAGTACAGGTCCTTGCCTTTAAGGAGAAAGCCAGGCAGTGACGGCACACGCCTTTAATCTCAGCACTCAGAAGGCAGAGGCAGGTGGATCTCTATGAGTTGGAGGCCAGCCTGGTCTACAGAGTGAGTTCAGGACAGGCTCCAAAGCTACACAGAGAAACCCTGTCTTGCAAAACCAAAAAAAAAAAAAAAAAAAAAAGCTAGAGATAAGCGGCCTATACCTTAGAAAGGCATCCAATGAAGGACAGCTATTGTGGTGGACTTGTTGAAAGCAGCCTTAGTGTCTATATTTAAGCATGTGTGCAGGTGTACATGTGTGTGTGTGTGTGTGTGTGTGTGTGTGTGTGTGTGTGTACACAGAACACCACCTCAGCTGGTATTAAAGGTGTGCACCACCAGCATCCAGCCTTGTTAACGAGTGTGTGTGTATTGCATGTAGAGGCCAACAGCAGACATCAGGTATCTTTGTTTATTGATCGCTGCCTTATCTTTTGAGATCGTTTCTCAATGAAGCCAGTATTCACTGACTGGCTAGCCTGCCTGAGTAATGAGATCAAGGTTCTGGCTATCTCCAAAAGCATCCTCCCAGCACTGGGGTGACAGGCACACATGACACAAAGTAGGTTAGACTGGCTGGCTAGTGAGCCTTGGGGACCCTTCCTGTCTCTTCCTCCCTAGCATTGGAATAAACAAGCACATGTTTAATTTTTTTATTGTTGGGTTATAGGGATCAATTCAGGTCCTTGCCTTGTGAGGCCAGCACTTTATCAATTGAACTTTCTCCTCACCCTCTGCATTAATGTTTTCAGAAATGGTGCTCAGCCGCTTTCCAGGACAGTCATTGGCTGTGCCCACAGTCTTCCAGATGCTTATTCTTCACCTGCCTCCTCAGGGCCTGGCCAAGAGGCTGTGTTGCTGGAACATGCACAGTGCACAAGGGATGCAGACAGGATGTGAGGGGTGACATCCTGCACATGCTCAGAAGAGAGATGCCTGATGACAGGAATTCCAGCCACGCCCCCACTTAGTCATTTCTGCCCCCACTGGATTTCAGACAGTGTGTCCTCAGCTCTTCTGGGTCATATGTCCTATGTAACCCACATGCTGTGTGGTCATGTAAATCACTCGTAGCATGGCCACATGAGTGGAGTAGCCATGTGGACCTGTGTGCACATGCTCAGGGTGCCCCTTAAAAGTCATGGCCCGGGACCTGTCCTTAGTGCATGAGCTGACTGTTTGGAACCTTGGGCTTACACAGGGACACTTTGCTCAGCCTGGAAGGAGGGGTCTGGACCTGCCTGTGCTGAATCCACCAGGTTTAAATGAATCTCCAGGGGTGTCTTGGCCCTGGAGGATATGGGAATGGAGGGGAGGGGCTGGGGGAAAGTAGGGGGGTGGGAGGGGGAGGACAGGGGAAGCCATGGCTGATGTGTAAAATTTAAACACAAATATAATTTTTAAAAAAATTTTTAAAAAAAGTCATGTCCCCATGTCCCCCTCCCCCGCCCTTCTCCCCTCACATGCAGCGAGTCTGATCACATCTGTCCCTTCTCCCTCCTTTAATAAAACTCGTGTTAGTGGATTCTGTCATGTTTTTTGACTTTTCCTCACAGGGTAAGAGCACCACAAAAAAACCATCACCTCCCGATCTGACCACCCAGTACCAGTTACTGCCACATAGGCACGTTGGGTGGTGGTGAGACCCTTCCTGGGTTTTTAGGCCCCTGCCAGATACCCACTAAGTTATATCCCCTCAAGAGGGGGGACGGAGTGAAAGCAGTTCTGTCAGAACGAGCCACACAAGTTGCCGTGGTCTGAATCCCACCGTGGGATGCAGGCAGGATTTCAGACAGTATGTCCTCAGCTCTTCCAAACCTTGCACACCTTACCTGAGACTCTGGAAAAGCCACTGTGCTCTGGGATGGTCTCTATGCTGTGAATGTATTGCTATGATTGATTGATAAATAAAATGCTGATTGGCCGGTAGCCAGGCAGGAAGTATAGGCAGGACAAGCAGAGAGGAGAATTGGGGGAACAGGAAGGCAGAGTCAGAGAGATATAAGGTACTGGTAAGCCATGAGTCATGTGACAACTTATAGGCTAATAGATATGGGTTAATTTGAGATAGAGGAACTAGATAACAAGAAGCCTGAGCCATTAGGGCAAACAGTTTAAATAATATAAGCGTCTGTGTGTTTATTTTATAAGTGGGCTGCAGGACTGCCGGGGCTTGGCGGGAGCTGGAAACTCTCCAGCTACACCACTGTTTGTCCCCTGTGATGGCAAACCTTGGTTGTCAGCTTGACTAGAATTGGACTCAATGGAGGTAGAAGCCTCCGGGGTGTGTGTGGGGGGCACACCTTCCAGGGATTATCTAGATTAAGGTTGACTCTGAGAATGTCTGTGAGGGGGTTCCTTGATGACATTAACCGGAGTGGGAGGACACACCTCCATGTGGGAAAAAAACCTTCCAGTGCAGTGCAGACACAAGGAGGCACAAGGGGAAAGGCTTCTGTTTCTTGCCTGCTTGCTTTTGGGTCTTGTTGGCAAGTTCATCTACTCTGTCGCTGCCGCGCTCCTTCATCGACATCGATTTCTTCAGCCCTGCAGTGTATACTGGAGACCAGTAGCTCTCTAGGAATCCTCACAGCCTTCAACCAGATTGGACAGATGAGTCATCCAGTCTCAGACCAGACAGCTGCTGAGTTCTGAGTTCTCACTCAGCCTCCCCAGCATGAAGGCAACCATTGTTGGATCACTCAAACTATATGGCTTAAGCCAACTGTGTAATCCCTTTTTATTGACTTGTTTTTATTATTTACTCATTCATTCTTTTGAAATTCTTTTTCACAGCATGCCCGCCATCCTCTCCTCCTAGCCCTTTCCCCACCTCCCCCTGCCCCCGGCACCCACTCCTCCTCCATTTCTATTCAGAAAAGGATAGGTCTGCCATGGATATCAACCAAACATGGCATATCAGGCTGCAGTAAGAGTAAGCACCCCCTCCTACTGAGGCTGGACAAGGCAACCCAGCAGGAGGAAAGGGTCCCAAAAGCTAGCAAAAAGAGTCAGACAGCTCCTGCTCCCTCTGTTAGGAGTCCCACAAGAAGATCAAGCTACATGGCCATAATATATATGCAGAGGACCTATCTCAGACCCACACAGGGTCCATGTTTGTAGATTCAGTCTCTGTGAGCCCCTACGAGTTGATTCTGTGGGCCATTTTCTTGTGGGGTCCTCTACAACTCTGGCTCGTACAATCCTTCATCTTCCTCTTCTGTGAGGTCCCCCTGGCTCTGCCTAGTGTTTGGCCGGGGGACTCTGCATCAGCTCCTATCCATTGCTGGAGGAAGCCTCTCTGATGACAACTGGGCTAGGTGCCAATCTATGAGTATAGCGGAATATAATTAGGACTCATATCATTGACTTTTTTCTTTGCTGCCAGTTATGTTTGGTTCTATCCTAGGTCTCTGGGCTGTCCAGAGGCGTGGGCTCCCTCTTGTGGCATGGGCCTCAGGTCATTTGTTGGTTAGCCTCTCCCACAAGTTCTGCACCACCGTTACCCCAAGCACATCTTGCAGGCAGGACAGTTTGTAGGCCGAAGGTTATGTGGCTGAGTTGATGTCCCCTTCCCACTGATAGAAGTCTTGCTTGGTTATAAATGACCAGTTCAGGCTCTGTATCCCCCATTACTAGGAGACATCACTAGGGTCATTCTCGTAGATTCCAGGGAATTTACACTACACTAGGTTTCTACATCATTCCCACAAATGCCCCTCAAATCCAGTCATCTCTCCCAGTTCTCCCTGTCCACACACACACACACACACACACACACACACACACACACACACCCATCTGATCCCTCCTGTTTCCATCTCTCACCCACCCCAAGCACACCTGCAAACGCTATTCCATTTCCCCTCTCAGGGAGATCCATGTGTCCCTCCTTGAGCCCTTGTTACTTAGCTTCTCTGGGTCTGTGGATTGTAGCATGATTGTCATTGACATAACAGCTAAGATCCACTTGTGAGTCCATCCTATGTTTGTCTTTCTGGGTCTGGTTTATCTCACTTAGGATGATTTTTTTTTCTAGTTCTATCCATTTGCCTGCAAATATCATGATGTCATTGTTAACAGCTGAA
This sequence comes from Onychomys torridus, assembly GCF_903995425.1. NCBI lineage: Eukaryota > Metazoa > Chordata > Mammalia > Rodentia > Cricetidae > Onychomys > Onychomys torridus. The sequence goes on from NC_050443.1 coordinate 2,959,601, forward strand.
TAATATTCCATTGTGTAAATATACCACATTTTCTTTATCCATTCTTCAGTTGAGGGACATCTGGGTTGTTTCCAGTTTCTAGCTATTATGAATAAGCTGTAATGAACATGATTGAGCATGTGTTCTTGTGGTATTATTGAGCCTCCTTTGGGTATATGCCCAAGGATGGTATAGCTGGAGCTTGAGGTAGATCAATTCCCAATTTTTTTTGAAGAGCCCCAATATTGATTTCCAAAGTGGCTGTACAAGTTCACACTCCCATCAACAGTGGGAGAGTGTTCTTGCTCCATACCCTCTCCAGCATAAGCTGCCCACTTGAAGTTTTTATCTTAGCCATTCTGACAGGTACAAGAACGTATCTCAGAGTAGTTTTGATTTACATTTCCCTGATGACTAAGGATGTTGAACATTCCTTCAAGTGTTTCTCAGCCATTTGGGATTCCTCTATTGAGAATTCTGTTTAGATCTATTCCCCATTTTTAATTGGATTATTTGTTTGGTTGATGTCTAATTTTTTGAGTTCCTTACATATTTTGGGTATGAGCCCTGTATCATACATAGGGTTGGTGAAGATCTTACCCATTCTGTAGACTGATATTTTGTCCCATTGATGGTGTCCTTTGCCTCACAGAAGATTTCCAGCTTCATGGGGTTCCAGTAGATCCTCTTTTAGTGTGTGCCATTCTATCATTGCTGTCCCTCTACAGAACCCTAATACACCCTGCTTCTTGTTTCTCTTGACAGAGATGGCAAAATCCTGAGCCAAGATATTTCCCTATAAGCTGTAGTGCACACGATGAGGGTTGAATCTAGGGCTAGAGAAGCACTCTACTGGTATCCCCACCCCAGGCCCTTACTGGTAGATGCTAGGGCAGTTGCTCTAACCACTGACAGGCCCTCAGTGGTGGAGTCTAAGAAAGCGCACTACAGCCAAGCCAAGCTCTAAGACTTTTAATCTTCAAATCTCTTACACTTATTTTTGTGTACATGTTTGCCTGCATGTATGTATGTGTACCACATGCATGCCTGGCACCCGCAGAGGTCAGAAGAGGGTGTCAGGTCCTCTGGTACCAGAGTTGTGAATGTTTGTGGATTGCCATGTGGGTGCTGGGAATCGAACCCAGGTCCTCTGTAAAAGCAGTAAGCGCTCTTAACCTCTGAGCCATCCCTCAAGTCTCTAGTTTCGTTTTCTTTTAATATAAGGTTTCACTAAGTTGCCCAACCAGGCCTTGAGTCTGCATGCAAGCTTCTGGCTCGGTCTTCTAAGTAGCTAGGATGACTGGCCTCTCCCACCAGGTCCAATACTATCTATGCTTCTGATGTCACCCCCATTTCTCCTCACCATGCAAGCAAAAGTGAATCTGGGGCGCTCAATGTTGTTAAACATCCCAGCGGTGAAGACACTGAAACATTAGTACCTAGTCCAATTGCCATCAGAGAGGCTTCCTCCAGCCACTGATGCAAACAGATGCAGAGACCACAGCCAAACACTGGGCGGGCGGACCTGGGGGAATCCTGCAGAAGAGGGTAAGAATTACAGGAGCCAGAGGAGTCAAGGATGCCACGAGAAACCCCACAGAATAAACTAAGCAGGGCTCACAGAGACTGAACCAACAACCAGGGAGCCTGCATGGGACTGACCTAGGCCCTCTGCACATGTTACAGTTGTGTGGCTTGGTCTTCTTGTGGGACTCTGTGCAGTGGGAGCAGGGGCTGTCCTTGATTCTTGTGCTGGCTTTTGGGACTCTGCTCCCCATACTGGATTGTGTCATCCAGCCTTCAACTTGATATGCCATGCTTGGTTGATACCTACGGGAGGCCTGCCCTTCTCTGAGTAGATAAGGAGAGTGGATGGGAGTGGGGCATAGAGGAGGTGGGGGGAGGGACTGGAAGGAGAAGGAGGAGGGGAAACAGCAGTCAGGTTATAAAATAAACAAACAAATAAGACATTTAAAGCCAGGTATGGTAGCACACCCCTGCCATCCACCCCAGCATTTGGGAGGTACAGGCAGGAAGGCCAGGAGTTGAAGACCAGCCTCAGCTAACATAGCAAGTTTGAGGTCAGTCTGGGATATGTAAAACTTGGTCCAATAGTGGCTATCACGGAAGACCACAGCTGGACACAATGCAAAGCCTCAATGGATAAATCTGCAGCACAGCTCCTGCATCTAGTTCAGGGAAAGTCATGGAGAGGGGGCGGAAAGACTGTAAGTAGCCAGAATACCAGGAAGTCTGCTGCAAGACACACTCAAAGAAATGGGGGACACCTCATGTGATCTCACCCCTAGACAAAGAACTATAGGCAACTAATGACTCCTGGGAGAAAGAGAAAGAGCCCCTTACTGGTTCTTCCATATAAAATGGTCAACCCTGAAACCATATACACAAAAAGACTCAGCAGATTATGTTTATATATTTGTGCATATGTATACATATAACAATGTATATAACACTACTAATCAACGAAAAAGAGTCTATCAATTTGAGAGTGAGGCGATGAAAAGGGCAAAGTGATGTACTTCTATTAGAATTGGAAATGTATTTTAAAAAGTACTGGTTGTGTGTGTATATGTGTGTGCGTGCGTGCATGCGTGCGTGCATGCGTGCGCGCGCTTGTCAAGGCACAGCTTTGGAAGTCAGGGGATTAATTTGTAGAAGTAGTTCTGCTGATTCACCTTCATGTGGCTTGCATGGATCGAGCTCAGATGACTGCCACAGCTGAGCAGCAAGCCCTTTACTCACTGTTAGTTTAATGTTTGTATTTTGTGGGTCTTGAGGTGTAGCGCTGCTAGCTTGGAGTTCTGTGTGTAGAACAGGCTGACCTTGAACTCGCTGGCAATCTTCCTGTCTCTGCCTCTTGAGGGCTGAGGTTACAGGCATGCACAACCATATAGAGCTATTCTACTTATTGTTGCTTCCCCGTTTCCTCCCTCCCCCCTCCCTTCCCCCTCCCTCCCTTCCTCCCTTCCCCCTCCCTCCCTTCCTCTCTTCCCCCTCCCTCCCTTCCTCCCTCCCCATCCCTCCCCCTCCTTCCCTTCCCCCTTCCTTCCTTCCTTTCTTCCTTTTCTCATTTCTTTTTTCTTTTCCTTGTGACAGGATCCTCTACAGTTCAGGCTGGCCTTGAACTCACAATGTAGTTTAGTTGGCAGAGTGCTTGGCACCAAGCTGTGGGTTTGACTCCTAGTACTACATAAACTGGGAACCATAATGTCTGTAATCTCAGTAACTGGGAAGTACAGAGGGAGAATAAAGTTCAACATCATCTTCAGCTATATATCAAGTTCAAAGGTGGCCTGGGATACTAAAGATATACACACACACGCATGTGCACACATGTACACTCCGTGCGTGCACACATACTCACAGGAGGGAGAGTGGGGGGAGGGAGGAAGGGACGGAGGGAGGGAGGGAGGGAGGACAGACACTTTTGGGTTAGCCAGCAAGAACATGGGAACAAATGTGTGAGAGGCAAGCCCATAGGTAAAAAATTGTAAGAACAATATTAGAAAAAAACAATGTCCAGTGAGCATGCCAACAGACGCTCGGCATCTTCAACCATGAAAGGAACAGAATCAAAACCACACTGAATAGGGGCTGTAGAGATGGCTCAGTGGTTACGAGCACTGGCTGCTCTTCCAGAGGACCCAGGTTTGATCCCTAGCACATTTAGACACATAAAATAAACCAATCTTTAAAAAAAAAAAAAAAAACCACTGTAGTATATCCACACATCCATTAGGATTATCTGTTAGCTACTTTTTCCATCCCTTTTTCAAAATAGCTGTCAGAAGCAATTTAAGAGAAGCCAGGTATGGATGGTGAATGCCTATACGCCCAATATGCAGGAGGTGGAGGCAGGAAGGTTAGAAGTTCAAGGTCATCTTCCACTATTCCATTACACAGTAAGTTTGAGACCAGCCTGGGTTACATGAGACCCCATCGCAAAATGACAGGGGGAAGAGAGAGAAAGTTGAAAGGAAAGGAGGGAGGGAGGGGGAGGGAGGGAGGAGGGAGAAGGGAGGGAGGGGGGAGGGAGGGGGGAGGGAGGGGGGAGGGAGGGGGAGGGAGGGAGGAGGGAGAAGGGAGGGAGGAGGGAGGAGGAGGGAGGGGGAGGGAGGGGGAGGGAGGGGGGAGGGAGGGGGGAGGGAGGAGGGAGGGGGGTCCAGCCCTACCTCCACCAGCAAGACCCAACACCCTGCTCCCCAAAACAGTGTCACCATTTGAGGGCATTTAAAAACATGATCCTGTGAGGAACATTTCACATTCAAACCAACCATAACAACTAATATTTTTTAAAAAATACACAGATGGCCTGGACAGTAGTGGGAGCACGCCTGTAATCCCAGAACTCGGGAGGCAGAGGCAGGCGGATCTCTGTGAGTTTGAGGCCAGCCTGGGCTACAGAGCGAGATCCAGGAAAGGCGCAAAGCTACACAGAGAAACCCTGTCTCGGGAAAAACAAACAAACAAACAAACAAACAACAAACAAAACACAGATGGAGGAGCTGGAGAGATAGTTAAGAGTGTGTGCTGATTTTGTTTTGTTTTTTTGTTTGCTCTTTTTGGAGGCAGGGTCTTGGATAGTGCACTTGCGCGCGCACACACACACACTCACACGAACGTGAGGAAAAACAAAAAACGCGCAGGTAAGTTAGTGAGACTTTGGGAAACGGGCACCCTACACACTGGTAGAAACACAAAGTGGTGGGGGCTCATATGACAGCTCCTCAAGGAATTAAAATTGGTCTAGCAGGCAGGGGAGGGTCAACGGTAAGTCACCTGCTGTGCAAGCATGGAAGACCCGAATCCCATCTCCAGCACCCACTAAAAGCAGCTGGTACACACAGGGGTATACACACATCTGTAATCCCAGCTCTGGGGTGGTAGAGACAGAATTCTGGGGCTTGCTGGCTAGCCGGTCTCAACCACGAGTTCTATGTTCAATGAGAGATGGGGGATGAGCCTAAGAGACAGCTCAGTGGTTAAAGAACACCCACTGCTCTTGCAGGAGACTGGGGTCCTGGTCACTCCAACCACAGTGGCCCACACATGCCTTAACTCCAGTTCTGGGAAATCCCATGCCTTCTTCTGACTTCTGCTGGCACATGTATGAAATTGTCAAATAATACATAAAAGAAAAAAAAATCTTATTTTGTCAAAAATGTATTTTAAAAAAAAGTACCTAGAATAGTCGAAGTTACAGAGGTAGAAAAGAGGAATGGGATACTATTTAACGGTTATAGAATTTCAGTTTTTAACTGGTTACAAGCTCTTACCTGTAACCCTAGCACTCGGGAAGCTGAGGCAGAGAACTGCTGTCAGCTTGACCTACATGGACTACACAGTGAATCTGAGATCAGCCTAGACGAGAGAGTGAGATCCAGTCTTAAGTACGAAACAGGTGGAGAGGTAAAGCACTTGCAACATATGTATGAGAGCCAGAGTTCAGATCCCCAGAATCCACAGAAAAGATGAATTCTGGTGGTTTGGCAGCTTGACTGTAATCCCAACAGGCAAGAAGCAGACAGAGACATGTTGCATCTGGAACAAGCTGACTAGCCAGAGGAGACAGAAGTTCAGCAAGAGATCCCACCTCAATAAATCAGGCTGACAATGATTGAGGAAGACACTTGATGCCTAGGCCCCTGGACCTCTGGTAGGAGTACAAAGGTCTTTGAACTCATAGATAGGACCGGAGAAACCAGGAATGTTAAACATGCAGGGCTGGAGAGGTGGCTCAGTGGTTAAGAGCACTGACTGTTCTGCTAGAGGACCCAGGTTCAATTCCCAGCACCTACGTGGCAGCTCACAGCTGTTGTAACTCTAGTTCTTCCAGAGGACCTGAGTTCAATTCCCAGCAACCACATGGTGGCTCACAACCATCTGTAATGAGATCTGGTGCCCTCTTCTGGCCTACAGGGACACATGCAGACAGAACACTCGAAAGAAAAGAAAAAAGAAAGAAAAAGAAGGAAAGACAAAACAAAACAAAAAACATGCAGGATTGTCTTTTCAAGGAAAGATGTGCCGGGCGGTGGTGGCACACGCCTGTAATCCCAGCACTCGGGAGGCAGAGACAGGTGGATCTCTGTGAGTTCGAGGCCAGCCTGGTCTACAGAGCTAGTCCAGGACAGGCTCCAAAGCTACAGAGAAACCCTATCTTGAAAAAACAAACAAAAAACAACAATAACAAAACAAAAAAACAAAAAAAAACAAGGAAAAGATGTATAACCTGTTTTCTGCCCAGAAGGCTGGGAACAGAGGTGGCTAATAGCTTAGGTGATCCTTGGTCTATCTGTAGGGCCAAACCATACCAAACTCCCTCAAGCTGACAGGAGGCAGCCAGGGGCTCCCCCAAGCTCCCACAGCCAGGATCAGGTCACTAACAGCCCAGATGACCTCTACACTATCTGCATGACCTGGACCATATCAGATCTTCCCCTAGGCCTTTGATACATGTAGCCTATCTCTAGAAGCCATCTTCATGGAAGAAATATGTACTTTGAGTTTCAAGGTAATTATGCTCCTTGCACACAGAGGTTTGTGTTACACCAGAAACTCTACTTAAATACCTGAAATAAACTGCCTGGGGTCAGGTTCTAGAAGTTTGAACCAACACCAGCAACTGAGCTGAACTGGATTTCCTTCTTGTTTCTTGTGGATCATTATTCTGCTGGCCAGTGTTTGTAGAGCCCCTCACAGGCCTCAAGCATGCAGCATACACATCACTCACATCTAGACATGTGAACACATACGCACATGCATGCACCACACAAGCATACTCCTAAAAAGGTGAAATAAACCACTTACTACCAATCCTAATAAACTGAGTTCCACATAGTGGGAGGGAAGAACACACTCCTGCAGTTGTCCTTCGATCCCGACTTGAGATCAAATATGCTGTGCAACCCTAAATACGCTACAGAGTCAAGAATGAGCTGAGCTTTTTGATCCTCCCATCTCCACCTCCCCAGTGCTAAGGTCATGTTTGCACTATCATGCCAAGTTTATATACACTGGAGACTGCAACTCTGACCTACATCCCAGCCCAATTTCAGTTTTTTGAAAGAGGGTCTAACAAAGCATCCCAGGCTGCCCTGGAACTCATGAAAGCCAGGCTGGTCCCCTAATGCTGGCCCCCTTGCTTCAGCCTCTCAAGGGATGTATTCATCACACAAGTATTCATCACACACAGCAGCTTTTGTGTAGTTATCTGTTGTAATGAGTCATAACTCTTCCCCTGAGCTCCTGAAGGGGTGTCATGGATGTAGAAGTCATGCTTCTGCTATCATGGTCACTAAAGGTACACTATGAAGTAAGTAGCGGAATCAGGGGTTGAACCTCATGTATTCTGACACAGAACAGGAAGCCCAGACACGGGAAGTGGCTTGCCAAGGTCACACTGCTGATGAGGGCCAATCCCTACTCTATACCCTTCTATTGTGACCTGTCCTCTCCAAGGTCCCTCGATCACTTCTCTGAACAGTGGGTTGTGTTCCCTAAAAAGCTGTCTTGCTAGCCGGGCAGTGGTGGCGCACACCTTTAATCTCAGCACTCAGGAGGCAGAGCCAAGCGGATCTCTCGGAGTTCAAGGCCAGCCTGGGCTACAGAGCGAGATCCAGGACAGGCACCAAAACTACCCTGTCTCAAAAAAAACAAAAAAACAAAAAACTGCCTTGCAGAGGATGCAGCTCACTTGTGGAGTGCTCGCCTAGCATGCACAAAGCCCTGGATGCCATCCCAACATTGCACAAACGCACACATAAGTCATTCCAGCATCTAAGAGACAGAGGCAGGAGCACCAGAGTTTAAGGCCATCTTCAGCTACACAATGAGTTCAAAGACTGCCTGGGCTAGCAGACACTGAGTCAGAAGGGGTAGGGGTGTGGGTGGAGCAGGTAAATAGACAGGTTGGTAAAGTGCTTGCTATATAAACATGAGGACCTGGGTTTATAATCCCACTGGTGGAGACAGGGGGACCTCTTGGGCTCAATGACCACCCAGCCCATCTTCATCAGTGGGATTACAAATACATGAACATACTTCCTGATCAGGCACCAGGCCTGAATCACAGGGATTAATCAAGACATTTGCTGAAGCAGGTACTGAGGCAGGATAGTGAAGTTAGGGTTACATGATAGAATCCTGTCTGAAAAAGCCATGTTTAAGGGCTAGCGCATCAAATGACTCAACAGTCCAGAGTGCTTGTTATGGGTTGATTTTTGAGTCCAAGGCCAACCTGGGTTACAAAGTGAGAAAAGAAAAGAAGAAAAAGAGAGAAAATAAAAGAGAAAGAAAAAGTTTGGGGTGGAGATGACTCATTAAGAATGCATACTTCTCAAATTGAGACAGCACTAAGCTCATCCCCCTGCATCAAGGCCATGCTTTGTTGACTCCCATGGAAGACCTTCTTACCCTTTCTGAAGAGTGGATGGGAGGGGGGGTAAGGAGGGATGGGGGAAGGAACAGGAGGAGAGGAGGGAGGGGAAACTATGGTTGCTAAGTAAAACAAATTTTAAAAATTAATAATTAAAAGACAAAAAAAAGAATGTAAACTTCTCTTGCAAAGGTCCCAGAACCCTCACCAGGCAGCTCACAACTTCCTGGAATGCCTGGAATGCAGATCCAGGGGACCTGACTCCTCTGGCCTCCTCAGGTCTCTTCACTCCTGCAGACACACCTAACACACTGACACAAGTATGCACAGTTCAATGTGTGTGTGTGTGTGTGTGTGTGTGTGTGTGTACACTTAAAGAGTACTTGCTTTGCAATCAAAGGGATAGGAGTTCAAACCCCTAAACACAAGTCTATAGCTCCAGCTCTAAGGGCACACACGATTACCAGGGTTTGTTGGCTTCTGGCCTAGCTAAGAAACGGCAAGCCACAGGTTCAGGGAGAGATCCTGCCTCAAACAAGTGGACAGTGAGATGACACCAGACGTCCTCTTCTGACTTCAGTGGGAGCAGTCAGGTATGCACATCTGCACACACGTGTGTACCCACTCACACCCAAGTAATCTCCAACAGGAAAAACAGGTCATGCTTGCTGTGATGAACGGTCATCCCCACACGTTCCTCCCAAAGAACGGCGACACCGATGTTCCAACACTCGTTTTACTTGAGCAGCTGGGGTCATATTTGGGGCAGCGTGGAGGGGCAGCTGGATAGGGAGGGCTGACTGGGAGAAGGAAACAGGCATGGGGAGAAGATGTAGGCTGGGTTGGGGGGTCTGGAATCCTCAATCAGAAGCCAGGGAAGGCAGCTTGATCTCAATGGTAGATTTGAAATTCTGCCAACAGTATGCAGATGTTTCGAGATGGTCAAGTATCTGCAGGCACATGACCGGAAGCATCCACTTGCCAGGCTGGGTCCTTATGGGAGAGGGGCCACCAGGCTGTCTGGGTCCTGCATTAGTGGGTTTTGAGCTCTGGGTTCCCGAGGGCTGACAGGGTGATAAGGAGCTGGGCTGCATAGTAGGTGCTCATGGTCATTAGGCGGGCAAAAGGTAAGGAGCTGACAAAAGTGTTCCAGGCCAGCACACCGTCGGAGATTGTGAAGAGCACACCACCCCAGCCAGCACTCCCACCCCAGACAAGGCTGCGCCACAGCATGGAGCTCAGGAGCAGCCCATAGGCCAACACGGGAAGGACCATGTCCAGCTCAAGATGCGGCAGGATGGAGCTGTAGTATATGAGCGAGGCCAGGATGATGTACAGCAGCAATCCGGGCTGCAGCGGGGACAGGCCAAAAGCCCAGAGGTAGAATAAATGTGCAGCAGAGAAGGCAGCCATGCCTGAGGGAGAGAGGTATGAGCACCCAGTGAGGCAGGGTGGGCGCCCAGTGAGGCGGGAGTTGGCCTCCTGCTTCTCACTGTTGTCTTGGCCACCACCAGACCTAAAGGAACAATGTCCCCAAAGCACCAGCTCCACCCGCATCATGGCCATGGCACTATCATATCTACTGAGATCATAACACCCCTTTTCCTGGTGGGTCTCCACTTCCTTTCCATCCTTGGGTGTTCTATCAGTTCCCAGAGCAATGGGAATGACCTTCAAATTCATACTGTCATGTGCTTGCTCTGTCCAAGCCCATCAACTCCAAATTGTGTTTTGGGAAGCCCTACACCCTGTTTTAGCAACCACTCTATTCCAGCCACACTGGTCCATTCGGGAAGTAACTCACATGCTATTACCCCAGGTCCTTTCACATACTGTTCCCATGCCCAGGATGGCCACTTTCCCTACATGCACACACATCCTCGAAGAAGATGCCTCAATACCAAGTGTGGTAGGGAAATTTCTGTACATTCCTGTAAACCTGGCACTTGAGAAAGCTAAGGCAGAAGGATCCACTGTTTCAGGCCATTCAGACCAGCCTGGACTATAGATGTCTTAAGAACAGCATCCTGCCATCCTCACCTGCCTCAGTTAGGTTGCACTTTACTTTTTCCTACACTATCCCTTCCAACCAGGTAATCCATCCCACACCTTTCAACCAACTAGGCTGACCCCGAGCCCTGGATGAACTGAGAGCTGCCCGCCACTCATCACTGCCTCCTGGTGTCTCAGGATCATAGCCTACTTCAGCCCAGTGGATTCTAGGGGAAGATGTTCCTTGTAACCCAAAGTTGTGTCCCAGAACTGACTCAACCCCACCAGAGCCCTAGATGTATTGTCATAGGTCCCTGCTCACCATAAAGGAAAGCTTCAGGCCAGATGAGGCAGGCATCTCCCACAGCAGAACACACAAGAGCTCCCTGGAGGAGCCACGAGTAGCTTCCACCAGGGGCCACAGCCCACAGGAACACAACCAGGCAGAGGATGGGCAGGCACTTGACCAGGGCACTGAGCCAGGAAGGCTGGTCCTCAGGAATCCAGAGAAGGAAGTAGATTGAGCAGGTAAGGATGAAAGGGGCCAGCCACCTGCGGACCTGTGGGTGCTTCAGGAGACGGAAGCTGCTCAGCCTCCCACACTGAGCCCAGTCCTCAGGTAGGGGTCACAGCAAGGATGGTGGGAAATGCCTGTCATTCCAGTACTTAAGAGATGGAAACAGGAGGACATTGGGCTCAAGACCAGTCTAGGATACACAGTGAGGGCCTATTTTAATACCTGTCCCTCATACCACCCTCCTGCCAGGACCCAAGGTGTGTCCAGGTTGGACTTTAGGGACCACAATCTTTAGTCGCTTTGGTATTTTTTTGTCACTCATGTCTCCTGCAAGGACAAAACCACAGTACCTTAGAACCCAGACTCCTGGAGGACAGGGGATCCCGATCAACTCACCACACACAGAATCACAGGCCCTAGGATTGCCCACGTTCCCAGGCTGGAACCCACCCCCACCTCACAGGTTCTCACTTGGTCTGAGAAGAGTGTCTTCAGGGGCAGCCCTTCTTTTCTAGCATCCATGTTGAGTGGTGTCTATTTAGGAACCAGTGGCTTCAGAGGGCAGAGGGGAAGCCCTGTAAGGTTACACATTAATCCAAGTGTCCTATGGACTCTGGAACTGATAAAAGGGCTCACCCAAGGTCTGTTCTTGTCTGGTACTTGCTGATAAAGTGCCCATCAGGACTCAAAGGTCCCTCCACCCTTCACTGGCCCTCCCCCAGCACCTAGAAACCTGGCTACCTCCTCCTCTTATAGGCCAGCAAAGGTGAGCCCCCCAAGTGGACCTCCCATTGTCTTGTGCCCAGCCAATCAGAAGGGACAGTGCAGAATTCCACAGAGGGTACCTACCCCCACAACCGCCCCTGAAGAACAGGAGACAGCAAAGACTCCCGAGAAGGGCCCGTCACAAGCACGGCGGACTAAGTCCTGCCTTGTGCTTGATGTCGCTAACGTATCTCCTAGGATGGTCACTCCACTGCACACTCACTGTCCTGCAGCATCCCATGTAGAACACAGGTGCCTACTGGGTGACAAGCGCCCAGCTTGCTATCAGGTCCCTTAATAGGAATACTTTATTGTGCGTCTACTTTCAAGGCAGCTCCCTGCCACCTATCCCACCTTTTTGTTCTGTTTTGGTTTGGTTTTATTTTTGTTTTTTAAGACAAGGTTTCTCTGTGTAGCGCTGTCTGTCCTGGAACTCACTTTGTAGACGAGATTACAACTCATGTAGGTCTGCCTGCCTCTGCCTCCTGAGTGCTGGGACTAAAGGCATGCACCACCATGCCCAGCGCTTCCTATCCCCTTAATGGCTGGAAGCCCAGCTCCAAGGGCCAGGGACCTCTTGTTCTTCCTTGCAGGTCTCAGCTAGAGGACAGAGGAAGGGGGGCTGTGAGCTGACTCAGCACAGCTCCTATCCTGATCTGCATTACAAAACTGGGCCAAGGGGGTACCCATCAGGATGAGGATCCCAAAGTGCTAACTCAACAAGACCTGATGTTCTGCCTGGTAAGCATAAGCACTCCCCTACCCCCCACCCCCACCACACCCTCCCACACACACTCACCAGTGGAGTCCCAAGAGAATGCAGTTCTCTCTAGGCCATGTGGAGCAGATTAACCCAACCCTGAGTCCCAGAACTCAAGGTCTGACACCAGAAATCTTCAGCTGTCTTCCTTTATTTATATTTGCAGTATGAAACACAAGCTCTGCACACATACTTGCACACTCACACCAGCCTGGGGAAGGAGCTGGGACAAGGCCACTTGGCAGCAGTGCTGGGACCCTCAGGGCATTGGGCACCCAGAATCCCCGGTTCTGGGCCTTTGGGGGTGTTGCAGGGAAGCCCTGCTCCCCAGGGCCAGGGGCCAGATGCCTGGTCGAAGTGCAAGGTCTGAACAAACGCATGGCCATACGGGCCTAATGCCCTCTGTTACACCCCAAGGTGGTCCTGAGTGAAAGGCTGGGTGTAAGCATCTGCACCAGAGCACGGGTCAACAGCCTCAACCCCAGCGCCAGTCCCCGCTGGGACAGACGGGAAGGTTGTGCTTCAGAGCTGCTGACCCAGTTATTGTCCTGGCTTCCTTTCTTACTCCTCCTTCAATATATATGTATATATATAATATATAATATACGTCTCTCTCTCTCTCTCTCTCTCTCTCTCTCTCTCTCTCCCCTTTCTCTCTATGTGACTATCTTTATTCTAGGAGACAAAGCTCCATAGTTTCTCTTCTCAGTGCAAATGGGGGTGGGTGAGGGCATCTCCCTGGCACCAGCCTCCTTTGGAGTCCAGAGGAGAGAATGTAGGATATGGGACAATGGGGTAGAGGGCCACCAGAGGACCCATCCTGCCCCACTGGGGGATTCCATGGGAAGGATAGAGGATTTGGCCACCGCTGCCACTAGGCAGCTACCTGGAAACAGAGGGAGACACTTGTGAGGGTCCAGTGACCCCTCATCTTACCCAACCACCCCAGGCTGTAGGCACACTCACTGGGAACCCGATGAAACAGACCCTCCTGGGGTAGAGCCATTGGGCATCTCAAGGGCCTGGGCACTGTTAGGACAAAAAGGAGACCTGGAGGTTACTTCTTGCCCCTCCAGTCTTGTCCCATCCACCCAACACTTCCCAGAGAGGCTAACTCACCTCTGGCTTTGGGGAAGCCCCAAAGGTTCTGGGCTCTTCTCCCCCTCCACGGTCTGAGGGGACTGGTGGGCCTCAAAGGCTGGGACAGAGGTAGAGGGGTCTCTGGTTGCACTGTAGGTAAGACAAGTTTGACTACTGTTAGATGCTCCCAGGGCTCTGCCTGCCTGAAGACACCCGTCTCTCCAGAAGGGACCTCAGGTGAGGACAGCATACTGAGGGCAGAGCAGGATGGGGCTGCAGGGCTGCCGGGGGAGAGCAGCCAGGCCTCCCCAGCTTTCTATCTGGTAGCTCTCAGAGGCCACCCCCCTCAGGGTATGCTTGTGGTGCCATGCATATTCCTGTTTCTTGTGGTCCCTGGTCCTCCTGGAAGCCAAGCTCACCTCTGGGGTCACAGGGCCCTATGTGCCATTGTCTACAACACTGAATTATCAAAAGGAACGGACACAGGGGTATAGTAGCTCAAGACAGAGCTCAGTGCTAAGGACAACTAGGGACAAGAGCCCAGCATCCACTTGAGCAGGGAGGCTGGGCTTCCCCTACCCCACCTCCAGCAAACAGCTCAGATGGGACACCAATGGTCACCTGTCCAAGGAGCTGGGGGCAGAGCGCATCCCGTGCAGAGTGGCCTGGACATCCGCAACACTAACCAAGGCCTGGCAGGGGGCTGTGGAAGGAGAGATGGGCCACATCTCAGCTGTCACCGTCCAGCAAGCTGAGACATGGCCTTGCTGCTTGCTGTCCCAGTGCCCTTATGGGAAAGGTATGGCTTGGCTCACCCAAGGACTCTGCTACTTTGCTGCTATCTGTGACTTCCTGAGGTGCTGAGGCGGGTGTGGGGTCCTGAGACCTAGAAGGTAAGAGAGGAGCTTGAAGGTGTTGCTGTGGTCAACACCCAGGCCTAAGAGAGGACTAGGAGGTGGGAGTACCTCCCAGATGAGACCTGTACACGCCTGCCCTGCCCTGCTCATCCACACCTGAGCTGTGGGGCATCGTGGGCTGGAGGGCTGGTCAGGATCTGGGTGGAGGACATGTCTGCCTCCTTGGAAACTGAGGGTCCTGTTGGGGCATCCATAGGCACTGGGTCAAAGGTGGCTGTCCAACTTGGGCCTGTGGCAGAGGTAAGAGAACATGGACATAAGGTGAGCTTAAAGCAGGCAGACACTCCACATACTCCTGAGCACAAGCCACCAAACACTCACCAGAAGGCTGAGGGCTGGGGCTGGGGAGGGAAGAAGGGCTGGTCCTTCCAGAGATTGCCTGGCCAGCCCCCTCATCCTCATCTTCTTCTTCCTCATCCTCCTCATCATCCTCGCTGTCTGTGCTTCCTCCACTCCTGCCTCAGACACCAACTCATTAGGAGACCATATAGGGATAGCCTACTGACCACTTTCCCAACCCCAGCCCAGAACCAGAGCAGAGGACAGGAGAAGATGGTGGGGAACAGAGGCCGCCAGAGAGGTCAAGGAAACCAGGGGTGTGAAAATGCTGGAGAAGTCTGCATCACCGACAACGAGACTCAGTCACACCCACAAGCAGAGGTGAAGCACCACCTCTCAAGTCACCTCTGTCACATGTCACCAAACACACAGACCTGTCCACCCGCGGGTCATCCCCAGAATACAAGATCTACTACTCTGCTTTTTCCTCCAGCTAGAAATGCCAGCAAACACCATTGCCATATCCTGAGAACAACACCTAGCACCCTTGGCTGCTCTAAAAATAGTCTGAATGCTTATGACACAGTGTGCAGCCATGAAGAAAATCCCAACTGCCTATACACACAAAGGAGGAAGGAAGGATTAGGGTAACCCAAACTCAAAGGAAAAACCACGTCATCCCTGCTACGCAGAGCCTACCTTCTAAAGCATATATGTACATACATAAACAGGCAAAATAATAAATTAGTGAGCACAGTGTAACACTTAGAAAAGAGAGCAAAAGAGGGACCATTAGGTGATGAGGAAAGACAGACGTAGGCAAAAGGACCTGAGTCAGGAAGACGCTACAAATCTCTCCATTCTTGTCTAGTCTCAGCTTCATCATAGTCTGTATCCGCCCACCCCCCACAGGCAAGCGAGCCCAGTGTTCTCGGTACTGAAGTAGCAAGAACCATAAAATAAAGCATGTGACAGCAGTCGGTGTAAAACCCTAAGTGATGTTGTGCCAGTGCTTCTGGAAGTCCTCCATGTACTGCACGGAGGAATTTCACTGAGGTGTACAGAGTGGGGACTGAGTGACTTCCTTAAATCACCTGTGTAATGCTTTTATTTGTGAGTTCATCAGTATACAGTGAAGAAAAGAAGAATATAAGAGCACAAAAGCATAAACAGGATGTGGTGGTGCCTGTGATCCCAGCATTCAGGAGGATCAGATGTTCAAGGTCATCCTCAGCTACACAGCAAGTTTAAGCCAGCCCGGGCTATCTGACAATATGTCTCAACAACAACAAAACTCTTGGTGGGGAGGAAAAAAGATAAGAGAAGGCTGGGCAGAGGTGGCACACACCTTTAATCTCAGCACCTGGGAGGCAGAGACAGGTGGATCTCTGTGAGTTCCAGGCCAGCCTGGGCTACAGAGTGAGATCCAGGACAGGCACCAAAGCTACATAGAGAAACCCTGTTTTGGGGGAAAAAAGGGGGGGGGGGGGCTTTTTTTTTTTTTTTTTTTTTTTAAACTAATGCTAGATCCGCTACACTCTGTAAGGTGGCTCTGGGTACACATGTAAGGAATCTAAGTCAGCACAGAACAAAGACACCTGTACAGTTGTTTATTACAACACTATTTACAATGCCAAGTTATAACATCAGCCTCAGTGTTCATCAACAGAAGACTAAACAAAATGTGATCTATACACACATACACACACACACACACACAAAAAAAAAGGTTTGAGTTTTATTTAGCCATAAAGAATGAAATTATGACATTTTCAGGATAACAGAGACCATCCTGTTAAGGGAAATAAGCTAGAGTTTACAAAGACACAAAAAGAGGGCAGGCAGTTTGTTGGGAAGAGGGGAGGGGGAAATGGAGGCTTAGAAAGGTTAATAGCATATACTAAAATGTCCTAATAAAAATCTGCCATTTTGCACAAGGAATCTGTCCAAATGTCTGTGCATGTGCATTCAAGCCAGCAAGAAGGCTTACACACACACACACACACACACACACACACACACACACACACACACACACACCTGCAACCAGACCCAGGCGCTTGTGCACCCACACAATTAAAAAAAAAAATTAAAAAAAAAAAAAAACACAGTAAAACTCTGGGTTGTGGCACACACATGTAACCCTAGAGTCAGGAGGCTACCTCAAAACATTCTAGTGACAAGTATTTCAAATATAGAGCCCTTCCCTCTACTGTATGATCATAGAGTGGGCACCATGTCATGGGCACTGCTGCCCATGGCAGAGAGGATAGCAGCCATGTAGGCACAGAGGGAAGAAGTGGGTGGGTCCTGCTGCTGACTCTAGACTCTGACTGAGTGCTTCCACCTAGCTGCAAACACTAGTTCTGTACATTTATCTGTACGCATGCTACATATCAATTATAAAATTAACATGAATAATGGCTCTTCAAATCAAGTCATGAAGTGAAAGCTTAGTGCTGCAGGCCATACACTGGTGGTGTTCATCTCAGCAAAAGTTCTGACATGAATCCACATGTTTATAAACCTCTCATTGGTATGTAAGTGCATGTGTTTGAGTGTGCACGTCCCCAAGCAGTGGGAACTTCAGAGGTAGGATGGTGGAGGAAGACTCACCGGACACCAGGGGGCTGGCCTACACGGGACACCCTTGCTGGCTGGCTGCCCTGCCAGGCACCATATTCTCCATCTGACTCTGCTGAGCCTTGACCCTCCTCCTCCTCTTCTTCCTCATCATCGAACTGCTGGATCCGGTCCTTGTAGCATATCTCAAGCAGGTTGGCATTGGGCTGCAGTGCAGAGCAGGAGGATATGCTGTACTGCTTGTGACCCTCTACACCCCTGCACCCACCACAACAGAACAGGGAGCACTCACATTCTCATCATCAGCATTTAAGGAGAAGGTGATGTTGGCAGTCTTGTCAAATGGTGCACTGGGAAAAAAAGAGATGCAGTGAGACATATTCTCACACAGCAACCCTCATTACTGTGCAAGTCACCTCCTCTCTAAGGTCCACAGTGTTCTAAGGTCACAGAAGGAAGTCAACCTAACGGACATATTCTCAGCACAATCACACTAAAGGGAAGTGTCCTCATCTCCTCCCTAAACATAAAAGCACAGCTCCTGAAGCCGGAGAGGTGGCTTAGTGGTCAAAAACACTTGTTGCTCTTGCAGAGGACCTGGACTCAGTTCCCAGCATCCATGTGGTGGCTCATGATCATCCATAACTCCAATTCCTGGGGATTCTACGTTGTCTGGGTCCCACAGGCACTGTATGCATGTGGTACACATACACACATGCAGGCAAAACTCATACACATAAGCTTAAAAATAAATGTTAGGACAAAACAACACAGCTTCTTTCAGATGCTCAGAGACAGGGACTCAGGTGACCCGCCATGCAGGAAGCTCTGCAGGACGGTCTGAATTATAATCTGTCTGTGGAGTAGCCTCAGCGACTCACTCGGCACTTCTAAATCCCATTTCATCGTCTGCAAAGTCAAGGAAACAGGATCTACCTTGAAGCATGGGTATTTTGTTTTTGTTTTTGTTTTTTAACTTTTTTTTTCCTCTTGGTTTTTTCTTTCTTTTTTTTTTTTTAAAGATTTATTTATTATGTATGCAGAAGAGGGCGCCAGATCTCATTATAGATGGTTGTGAGCCACCATGTGGTTGCTGGGAATTGAACTCAGGACCTCTGGAAGAGCAGCCAGTGCTCTTAACCTCTGAGCCATCTCTCCAGCCCTTGAAGCGTGTTTTTAAGGATTTACCTATAACCTAGGTAAAGGCTTACACATCCACCAATGTTTCCTGATAACAACAGCTCTGGCTGTATCAATCTGCTGTTCATAACAACCATGCAACAAAGCAAACAACTAAAATACTCCGCCACACTCTGGAAGGGGCTCTAACTACACCAGTACCATTTACTGCTACCAGAAATGCAGGGGGACCTGTCGCTTCCTACCAGGGTTTGTGGCCTTGAGTTTGTGACCATCACCCTCTTTCTTGCAAAGACGAAAGTGCTAGTGGGAAGGGCAGTGGGCCAGTACCACACTCCTGGAAAACAGATGACACTGAGAGCCAATGAGGCAAACTGCTTCAAGGAGACCATCCCAGCCAGACCCTACCAGAGTAAAGGTACGGGCTGTAGTAGCTAACACATCACCTTTGATAAGCGTACAGTATGTTCAAATGCGAAACATGAGAATATAACCATTTTTGAAGATTAAATCACACTGCTGCCAGGGCCCCACTCCCAACTCCCAACCATGAAGATGGGATACCAGTAAGACTTAACTGCCTGAACTACCACTGTGGGCATATGACAAGCCATCCATGTGGACCTCGCACTGTCCCAGTGCACAGGCATCTTTGTTCAACTCTCTACCAGACAGCCCCACAGAAATGAAATGAAATGAAACCTGCACACCTCAAGTATCCACATGCTCTCTAAAAGAACTCATCAGCTTATTCTCCTCCAAGCAGAGCCTGTGACTTTCTGTCTTTTACCCACTTTTTCAAGTTTTTGTTTTGAGATAGTGTCTCATGGAGCCTACCTAGACTAGCCCTGAACTTACTATATAGCTGAGGATGACCTTGAACTCCTAATTCTCCAGCCTCTACCTCCCAAGTACTGGAATTACGAGAATGTGCCACCACATCCAGCTTTTTGCTTTTTCTACTGAGACGCCTTTCTACCCTTACATGGTAAGAACACTCTATACACAGATCCACAGTGTGTACACAGGTTGGGGTTATTTCCCAAGGGGCCGACTCAAGTTCATGAATACTCAGCAGCAATATACTCCATTCTTACAACCACTCTACAAGGGAAGTATCCTTAATTCCCCAAAAACGAGGAGCTAAGGCTCTCAGCAAGTCAAGAGTGGAGCAGCCCAGCCAACTGCTACACTGCATTGCCCCCCTCAGCAGACTTGGTGTCTCCCCCAGCAGTATTACAGGACACCTTCCCCCTGACACTACTGACTAGGTACCTTCCCTGCTCTAACCCTGAATAGCTTTGTTTTCCTTGTAACTTATCTTGGTGGAAAAGCAGGAACAGAGCCTTGTCTCAAAAGTACAACTAGTTACTCTAACTCCATCTACCAAGAAACCAGCCCCACTCCCATGAGGATGGAGTCAAGTTTCCACTTGAGCATCTTCCCCAAGGGACCAAATAAAGGCCTCTGACTAAAATAAGGCTAGACACTAAGCAGAGAAGCAGCAAACGCAGGATTCCATGGCTGTATCTAAGGGGACATTGAAGCCACAGCAGACTGCTGTCCACCACAATGCACCCAGAGATGTTCAGCTAAGGACCCTGACAAGGCTCACAGTCTGGCTAATTCCCAGGACTTGGTCTCTTTGGATGTATATAGCTGATAAGCTTGCTCAAAGGGCGGCAGTAAGTATTACAAAATGGGACACCAGACCACCACAAGTGATAACCCCGATGTCCATTCCATGCTCCCCAAGGCCAGCTCCTCCACCCTCTGACAACCATGCTCTACTTTCCCTAGACACATCAAGACTTCAAGCCTGTCTTCTCTCACTCAGGCATCATTCCTACACTGTACACTCTGCTCACCATCCTCACCATGAGGAGTGTTCATGCCCCATTCTCATGACCTTCATCATGGGAAGGGACGATAACTCCACAGCTGGAGTGTGCCCAGAAACAGAGGCTGCTGGCTGCACAAACAGATGAACACTCAAGAAGAGATGCAAGATCTACATCATCATGAGGTTAGGCGACACCATGACAACACACCACAGGCAGGCACAGCACATGCTGTCACAAGGCAGAGCCCCAACTTCACATAAGAGACACTTACTTCACACTTTCCTCCTGCTCCCCAAATTCCTCATCATTAAAGCCAAAGTGGTCAATGAAGGCTGAGGTCATGCGTTGCATCTGGAAGTCCATGAAAGCCTACAAGAGGCATGGAGGTCAGGGCTGGAAGGGAGTCGCCCTTCCCAACTCTTCCCACCTCCACAGGCCCAGGTCCACCTGCTGCAGTACAGCCTCCTCAGGGAAGTTGAACTCCTTGAGGCGGTCATCCTCATCATCACTGGAGGAGTGCAGGTGGTGAGTGTTCACCTGGGGACAGGATGATGGGGAGTACTCAGGGCCAGCTCAAGCCCCCAGACGAGGGCAAGGCAAGCAGCTGTAGGAAACAGGGGCATGAGTGAGATACCAGATCAGGCCTCACCAGATCTACTGTGTTCTTCTTGTTGGTCTCAGCCAGGGGTCCTGACACAAAGGCTTCCCACCGCTGCTGCTGATCTTCTGGCAGCTCTGAGTACAGGAATAAGTGGAGTGTGAGAACCTGAGCTTCCAACACCCATCTCTCCAAGCTGCATATCCAGCCAGCCCCAGGCCTCACCCTTTAGTAGTTGCCCCAGTTGTTCAGCATTGGGCCCCTGTTCTGCATTCTGCACCACGGCATTGGCCACCCGAGTCAGGTGGCCCATATAGCCTTTCCTTGGGCCCCCTCCAGACCTGGTCGAGAGTGGAGATCACAGCTGGGTGACAGGTTGGATGTCAGGGCTACCCAGACCCCCAGCCCATCCTCCCACTGCCCTATCTGCCCCACAGGAAGTGGCAAGTACTGACTGCACATGGTCATTCTCCTCCCAGGATGCCAGGATGCGCTCCACCAGGCGGCAGTGCTGAAGGAGCTGCAGGAGAGCAAAGAGGAGTTGGCTTGGGGATAGCTACACTGCCAGAGCCCAGCAGCTGGGGAAGGGCCTTGCCACAGCACGCAAACTTCACCAGGCCCCAGGCCTGTAAGCAAGCAGAGGAAGAAAGGGTGGCAGCCAGTGTCTGGCTTGCTTTAAACCCCCGTTTTGATACAGGGTCTCATGTAGCCCAGGCTAGTCTTAAACTCTTTATGTAGTCAAAAATGACTATAATCTTTTGATCCTCCCAAGTGTATTACCACACCTGCTTTGTTACGCTGTTCTAGGAACCATCCATAACTTCATGCATGCTCGGCATGCATTAACCAAATGAACTACAGCCCAAGCCCTATTCCCCACCCCCAAGACAGGATCTCACTATATAGCCTAAGTTAGACACGGAAGTTGAGATCCTCCTCTCCAGGTCTGGGATTAAGGTGTGGGCCACCGTACCTAGCATGAGTTTTTGACTTCTCACGTGGAGTGTACACAGACACCCACAAGGCTCAGCCCCTCACCTGCTCCTAGTATCCCTACTCTCCACTGCCAAGTCACAGCATTCACTGGCCCTCAGTATATACCCATTTCTCCCAAACTGTATATCCCACACCCATCCTAGGTACTGATGCTTCCAAGTGGGAGGCCTCTGGGAAGGTATGTCCTAAGGTACCAGGTCCCCAGAGGGAGGGGAACATGAGCCCCAGCTTACATGTTTCAAGATAGGGTTTGGGACAGGTGTCTCAGAGCTGCTATCTGGAGGGGGCCCGGAACTCAGCATGGCGCTCACACACACCTCCACTTGAGCGTGCAGGAAGTTGTTGAATACGTAGTGGAAAAAGAGGTCCTGAGGGAGTGGGGACATAGGCTGATATCAGAAATGTTCTGCCCACATCTCCACCTCCCTGGCCCCTGATCCTATCCCTTGTACCAGTAAGGTGTTGGGCACATCCAGCACCAGGAGCTCCTGTGTCAAGGCAGCAGCGTTGGTACTCAGAGCGCTGGCCAGGAGCTTGACCACATGTAGCCTTGTGTTACCCAGTGGTGGGACCAGGCTGCCCCATGTCATCTGTAGCGGCTCCAGCTACACAGGAAGAAGGGATGCTTAGTGCACACAGGGTACTTCTCTCCCACCCCCACTTCCCTCTAGAACCACAACAACCAGTCTCCCACCTCGGGAGGTTCAAGCAGGAGCTGATGGAAGCGGGCAAGCCGGGGACGCAGGGCATGCAAGGCACCCATACTGGACATTGCATTATCCAGGGCCCCCTGGGCCAGGAGCTCCAACTGCCCATCCACGCTGCTAAAGAAGTTGTTCATGGTCACAGAGTCAGACCTGTGGAGAGAGCAGGATGAAGGCAAAGTGTGCCACACAGGCCACAAGAACAGGCCAGAGGAACACCACAGTCTTGTGCGCTGAACACCTGGAGTTCTTTAACAGGTCAGACTACCCACATCTTTGCACAATGGCCATCTAGACCTTGAGGCTCTGAGGGACTGCAGGTGCAAGCAGGGGCAGTGTGCTACCTTAAGCTGGCACCCTACCTTGGCCTCCTAGGCTCCAGGAGGGTCAGCAGCACTTGAATCCCACTGACAATGACTGACTGGCACTGCTCTCCCTCAAACATGTTGCTCAGGAGCTGCTCGATGGTCTCCTGCCTGAGGAAGAAGAGGAGTCAGAGCAAAGGGCCAGGGCTCCCCAAGGACAGGCCCTCCCTAGGCCTCAGCACTGGTCTTGCAAACCTACTTCTCCAAGGTGGCCAACAGCTGGTCTGGCTCCGGACTGTCCTGGCCTTGGATCATCTGCTCCCGGCTGAGGCGGATGATGTCACACAGGGACTGGGATGCATTGGAATGTTGCTGGGGAGGTGGAAACAGGGAAGGATGCAGCACAGGCTAACCATCTGCTGCCAGCCCCTTTCAGACAGAAAAGAGCAATCACACAGACACTGGGATACATGCTCTAACGAGGAAGCTGGAACCTAAAACCTCCAGAAAGCAGACATTCATGTATGCACATGCAGCACTGCTCAACCACACACTCATTAACTGCTAAAAGGAAAACAAAGCTTGGTACAGCCACAATGTGGAGTATGTATTATTCCACCATGAAAAGGAATGAGGCACTAACCCATGCTACAAGACTCCCTGCCAAGACAGAGTCTCAATGTAACCCAAGCTTACCCCAGACTTTCCAGGAAGCAAAGAATGATCTTAAACGTCTCCTTCTGCCTCCAGTCCCAGAGAACTGAGATTGTAGGTGTGTACCACTATACCTGGCTTACGTGTTTCCCAGGGCTTCATGAATCCTAAGCAAGCTCTCTACCAACTAAGCCACATCCTCAGCACCGTTACCCATCTTTTAAGGCACAGAGGGGATGTGGAACATAACCTGAAGCAGAGTTTGAAGGTGTCAGCCGGCACTCACATTGTCATCCTTTGATGGGTGGATCTGCTCAATCAGCCGCTGGACAATCTTTTCTTCGTTGAGCCACTGAAGGAAGAGGGTTAAGTTCCTAAACCACATGCCAGCCCATCCCACTCCACCACTCCACCTCCTGAGTAGGCCCCTCACATTGAAGACATCCTGCCGCAATTGGGGCCGCTCCACACAAGTAAGCAGGCGCAACAGAAGGTCCATGATGGCCGAGGTGCCAATATGCCGCAGCAACAGGTCCACAAAGTCATCTTTCTTGCGCAGGAAGGACACAAGCTGGGGGTACAAGCTGTGTCATAGCACAGGGTTCTGACGCCCACCCCCCACTCCTCACCCCCATGTTGCGTCAGCAGGCACCTGGTCTGTCTTGCGATTGATGAGAATGCCCATGACCTTGCTGAAAAAGCTAGCAAGTAATGGGTTCAGGCTGTCACCACTCTGCAGGAAGCCATAGAGCCGGTTTAGGAGGGACTCATCTGCACCCAGGGCATCGTTGATCTGGGGCACATCAGAGGTCAGGATCTCACAGGCTACACTAGGGTACCTGGGAAGTGAGTGCAGGACAGGTGTGGGTGCAGAGAGAAGGTGAAGGCCCCGCCTTCATCCCCACATCCAGCACTGGGCTCAGGGGGTCCTGTGTCCGGGAAGGGAATCCAAAAGAGAAATCAAAGTCCCCTTCAATTTCCGTACCCTCCCCAGGCTTTCTTAACAACCCACTGAGGGTGCAGGAGTTATAGATCAGAGACTAAGGGCACCTGTTGCTCTTCCAGAGGACTTGGGTTTGATGCCTAGCACTACATGGCAACTCACAACCAACTGTCCCAGGGGATCCAACAGATTTTTCTGGCTTCCACCAGGACCAAACATTCTTCATACTTATCTGGTAACACAGATACACATGCAGCCAAAACACTCATACACATAAAATAAATTTCAAAAATTAGCCAGGCAGTGGTGGTGCACACCTTTAACCCCAGCACTCGGGAGGCAGAAGCAGGAGGATCTCTATGAGTTTGAGGCCAGACTGGTCTACAGAGCGAGTTCCAGGACAGCCAAGGCTACCCAAAGAAACCCTGTCTCAAAATACAAACAAACAAAAAATTACAACAGCCAGGCATGGTGTCACACACCTTCTATCCCAGCATTTAGGAGGCATAGGAGGATCTTTGTGAGTTCAAGACCAGCCTGGTCTATATAGTGAGGTCCAGGACAGTTAGTGTTACATAGAGAAACTCTGTATAAAATAAAGAGAGCTAGAGAGATGACTCAGCGGTTAAGAGCACTGTTTATTCTTCCAGAGGTCTTCATTTCAATTTCCAGCAACCACATAGTAGCTCACAACCATCTACAGTGGGATCTGATGCCCTCTATTGTCATTGTTAAACATGCTGATAGAGCGCTCTCTCCTCTCTCTCTCTCTCTCTCTCTCTCTCTCTCTATATATATATATATATATATATATATATATATATTATAAAATCTTTAAAAAAATTAAAAAATTGAAATTTAAAACACAACAAAAATCTAGTGGGAACCCATTATAGTGGTACATGCCTTTAAACCCAGTACTCAACAGGCAGTGAGCAGGTAGACCTCTATGAGTTCAAGGCCAAGCTGGTCTACATAATGAGTACCAGGAGAGCCAGAGCTACATTGAGAGACACTGTCTCAAAACAAACAAACAAAACCCACTGGGGCTCCCTCCACCACAAAGTGACATCTGACTTGACCTTAGTCCTATAACTCCTGCATTTCCTGATCCCTCCCACCACTAACTCCGTCTCTTTGACCGCCATGCCCAGCACACCTGCTGCTCCAGCTCAGGCGCTCTCCTTACCGCCCCAGCCCTGGTGTCATTTTCTAAACCTCCATCCCTTGCTCCTCTTCTCGACACACTTGGGCACTTGACATCCAAGAGCTTCACTGCTCCGGTGCCACCCAAGGCCCCGTGACACCACAACTGCTCCAAGTATAGCCCCAAACTGTGGGGCCTGTGCCAAGAGCCCCCACCATCTAGAAAACCGACTCCTTAGTTTTCTAATGAGACTGCAGGGATGCCTCACTATCAGTCAACTCTCTGCTGAGTCTAGATCTCAGCCCACTAGATGCAGGTTTCATGAGGGTGGATGGGCAGACAGAAGAGCAACGGAGAAGATGCCCACTGGAATGAGCTGGCAAATGCCAGACACCAGGAAGCAAGGGCACCCCACTGTTATAGACTCTGTCCCTCAGAAGTGCTATCAAACAGGCCAGAGCTCTGCAGCTGACACGGACTTGCAGCCCACACTACAAGAGGGAAACGAAGCAGCAGCCCTCAGTGTCATCTGCCTGGCGCAAGGTTTCCAGGATGGAAGACAGAAGGCGGCAGAGGCCACAGAGTGAACAAGATGGACACAGGAGGAGAGATGTAAGACCAGGGAAGGGAGGGCAGCAAGGTGGCACACAACTGTGGGGCCCCAACAGCGTCCTGTCTGCCGGGTCCTGCCTCACCAGCTGGTGCTGCACCTTATGCCCTCCCTCTCCCCTTACAGAGCTCTTCACACCATGCACTGTGCCCGCACCAAGAATGGGTCAGACATATGGAGACACTGCACTCTCAAGCTCAAAATCCAAAAGAGAAATTAGTCGTCAAAAAAATCTCAGATGAAAAGAAAGCAGTCTAGAGCCAGGGACTGGCTATAAACCACATGAAGCCCCACAGGCTGCCTCACAACAGCATCTGCATCATGACTGCAGGAAGCCAAAGTCAATCCTGGCAGGATCTTGCTACTCTGGACAAAGGAAAGACACCTTTTCTTGGGTTTAAATCAACCTCTGGGAAGCTATGCTGAGAAAAGCCAATGGCACAACCAAGTCAGAGGGAGACAGACCAGTAGCACAAGTTAGGATGTAGCATGTTATGAAGGAACAGAAGGCTTCTGTGTGGTGATGTTAGTGCTCAGGATGGTGTGGTGGTTCACCAGCTGACGCGGGTGATGAAGCCTGAACATATGCAGAAGAGTACAAGTGAAGTCAGGAAGCCTCATTCAACAGGGACTGGGCAGGAGCAGACATGCTATGTCCACTCACTACCCAGTGTGGACCACAGAGTCAAGCGGACACCACCAGTTGGGAAAACAGGTGCATATGCTCGGGGTCATCAACTACTTCTTACAGCCGTGCTCAAGCCTCCACCATCCTGACAAAAATCCCAACTGGTTGAAAACAAAGAGAAGTAGACTAGAGAGAAGGCCAGCAGTTAAGCATTTTTAAGACTTTTAGAGGGGTTGGTGGTGTCACACATCTTTAATCCCAGCAATCGGGAGGCACAGGCAGGCAGATCCCTGGGACTTGTTGAGCCAAATAAGCTGAATTGGCTAGCTTCTGATTCCGCAGATCCTGTCTCAAAAATAAGGTGAAGGAGGTGAGCTGGCTCAGCAGGGAAAGGCCAAGCCTGAAAACCTAAGTTCAATTGCCAGAACTCACATGGTCAAAGGAGAGCCTGGAGAGAACGACTCGTGCATTTGTCCTCTGAAAACACACACACACACACACACACACACACACACACACACACACACACACAAGTCAAACATGGTGAATGCATTGTATCTCAACATTTGGAAGGGAGCAGGAAGAAAGTGATCTTGAACACACCAAGTTCAAAGTCAGTCTGGGCTACATGGGACCCTATCTCAAAAAACAACAAAATGAAGACAAGAACAAACAAGAAGAAAGGTTAACAATGAAATGAAGGGTTGGGGATTTAGCTCAGTGGTAGAGCGCTTGCCTAGCAAGCGCAAGGCCCTGGGTTCGATCCTCAGCTCCACATACAAATAAATAAATAAATAATGAATTGAAATGGGGAAACCTGGCTCCTTGTCGAGGTTTGAAGTGTGAATGGGACTTATCCTCAAGCCCGTACTTGTCTAGAGAATCTTACCATACAAAACTTTTAAAAGAACTGGACCGTGAAGGGTATTCACTAGGTGAGCAGTGATCCTATAAAGGGCCTGACCCTCCTTGCCTCACCTCGTCATCCCCAAAGCTCAGTTACTAAGTACAGGGAGAGTGAAGGACTGACTCACTTGTAGCGTAGCCGCTCCTCACCAGTGGCTGGGGGCTCCTGGGTGACCCAAGCCACCATGGCCTGCAGGTGGGATGGCTGCAGCAGGAAATCCAGGAGCTTCCGGTTGACAACCTTGCACTCCTGCAGCACGTCCTCCTCATCCAGAAGCTCAGGCAGGCTCAGGTCCTCCTTCTCCAGCAGTGTGTCCAAATGAGAGCTTGTGTGCAGGTCAAACTTCCAAAACATGGCGCCCTGCAAGCATGGCATAATCAGTTTGTCACACACACGTAGCGATCTCTGATGGATAAGGCACAGCCACAGTGACCAAACACAAACACCTTTCCAGGCCCCAGAACAGATTCCACACAAGTCTGCCTGGCACAGGAGCTCCACAGGTACAGCACATATGTCAGCACTGTAACCAGCACTCAATCCTGCCAGGGAACCCAGAACCCACCATCTCAGCCTCCAAACTGCCTCCCCTGCAGTATAAGAAGTCACTTTTTCATTTTCAGCTTGAGGCCTGATAAAGTCCTCAGTGTGGACCATCCAGAGCCTGCAAGGAAAAGCTAAATGGCCTGCAGTGACCTTGGTCCATCCCATGAGCCTGTATCTACTGTCCCATATCTGAGCAAGGATATCATCTGAACTTCTGGCTTCAGATTCACTTTATTTGCTGAACAAATTCAAATGCTCTCCTGACCTCTAGTGCACAGCTGCTGCCCATCCCAGCAAATCATCCAACGCTGCCTGGTGAGGTGTGGGGTGGTGGCAGCAGCCGGGAGAGGGGAAGTATGCTCATCTCGAGGCTGTGGCTGTTGCCTGGACACCACACACACAAACACAGCCCAACTATACTCTCATCACCCCACGCCCAGGCCTGGGACAGGGAAGAAGGAAACTTGGGGTCGGGACTCCTAGAAGAGGACAGCCACTAAGCAGGGCCCAAAGAAACCCACAATGATAAACAGTTCAGCAGGAGAATAACATAGCTAGCAAGCCCTGACTCCAATAACTAGCTAAGACCAGAATATCCTGGGTACTAAGCAGCTGGCAGCACTGTCCTGAGTCCCTGACCTGCACTAATGCCTGCTCCTCTCAAGTCAACAACACAGTTCCAGCCACAGACTATCAGCAGACCCAACCTGTGCTACCAGCTACTTACTCAACAACATGCACTGGGTACACAGATCCAATGAGCCACAGCATCACATCACACAGGATGGAAAGAACTGAATCCCAGTAAGTTATGAGGCCTGGCAGGACAGCATCTGTGGAACTCTTGCTACAGTTAAGGCCTGACCACAACTTCTGCTCTTCACTTGTCTCCTAGATGGCTTGTCAACCACCCGAGGCAGAAGCCACTGCTGCCCGAGGCACACTGGCTGAAGCTAAGACAGAACAGTTCCAGGAGTGCCTACAGCTTGGCACACAGACACCAGACGCTCTCTGCCTAACTGAGCCCCTCTTGCACAGACCTCATTATTTCCCAAGACCCTCTGACTGGCAGCCTGAGTCTGGTCCTAGGGAGAAGCACTCCTCCACCACAGCCAGTCCGCGAGAGCTTTCTGAAGAGGACTCCAGATGCTCTCCAGCACTGCTTGCAGCCTACCTACTCTCCCGGCCTTCCCCATGCTGCAGGCTTCACTCGCCCTGCACACAGGCGAAGCCTAGGTCGACCTCAGTGGGCCGTCCGAGCACTAGCCTCTTCTCATTCCTCAGGGTCTCTTATGAAGCATTCTCCTTGCTCAGGGGCTTTCCCAGCCTTGGTCCACTTGCTCTGACCTCTACAGAGCTCACTTACTGCTATCCGGAAAGAAGATTACCACACAGTAACAAGCTCTTATAGCTACATGTCCTGACAATAAAGACTGCAGGGGCTGAAGACGACTCAGTGGTTTGGAGTACTTGCTCTTCCAGAGGACTCGGGTTCAATTCCCAGCACCCATATGGCAGCTCACAACTGTCTGTAACTCGGGTTCCTGGAGACTCGATGCCCTCTTCTGGCCTCCACAGGGACTAGGCACACATGTGGTGCACCGACATAAATAAAGATCCAACACTCATACACATAAAACTTAAAAATCTAAAAAATACAAAATAAATAAAAAAATTTAGACTATTCTTCCAAAGTCTTCCTATGTTACTAAGAACACATGGGATTCCGCCTGACACAGAACCTTACCCTTTAGTTGTAAATGCTCACAAATATTAACTGACATACATATTGCCAAACCATGCTGTCACAAGGTTCCAGCCCCTGAGGCAGGAGACTGCCAGTATGGGATTCATAAAGTAAAATCACTACCACCCCTTGGCTCCATTCCATCAAGGCCAAAGGGAGGAAGTCCAGGAGAAGGAGGTACAAGGTCACTCAAGGCAGGCTGGGAAGGGCCAGGCTAGTCCCAGGGTCAATGCAGATGCTGCGGGTGTTATCCTAGATGTGGGGTGAGGGTGAAGGAACGCCTTTTTCATAAGAAACACGCTGTGCAGACCTTTCCTACTTCCTCACATAAGGGCCCTCTCACAGGCCAAGTGAGCACTGTCACAGAAAACACTCACTGCAAAGGGGACTCACCAGCCCGGAAGAACACTCACAGACAGGAGGGGTGAGGCAGGCAGGTTTCCTGATCTGCGTACACCTAGACTAGAATAATCTCAAGGGGCAACTGCCACATTAATCATGGCTGCTGATTTCCGGCTGAAGACCACGTGGTGAGAAGCGACAAGAAGTTCACCTCGGTGAGCCTCTCTCCACAGGAGGCTGTTTCACATGGCAGTAAGGAGATTCTATGAAGTGTCTAGAACAAACATCCACAGTGACTGAAAAGAGATTACGAGTTTAAGGAACTAGAGGAACTGGAATTGCTTAAGGGGACAGTTTCCTTTTGAGGTGATTTTTTTTTCCTTAACATTTTAAAACTGAGCCAGGCCGGGCGGTGGTGGCGCACGCCTTTAATCCCAGCACTCGGGAGGCAGAGCCAGGCAGATCTCTGTGAGTTCGAGGCCAGCCTGGTCTATAAAGTGAGTTCCAGGAAAGGCACAAAGCTACACAGAAAAACCCTGTCTCGGGGGGGGGGGGGGGGGGGGGGGGACGACTGAGCCAGGCACAATGGTGCATGCTTGTAATCTGAGCACTTGAGAGGCTGAGGCAGGAGGATCTAGATGTTTAAAATCAATTTTGACTACATAATGAGTTCAGCACCAGCCTCAGTTACCTAAGATCCTGACTCCAAAAAAAAAAAAAGTTAAAAAAATGAGAAAAGAACAGCATGAAATAAAATTGATTGTGCCGATGGCTATACAAAGTTATGGATGTACTCAGAACCACTGACTTGTACTACTAAATGGATAAACTGGACGGCAAATAAATAATATGTCAACAAAACCTGCCCAGGGCCACTATATTGAGGCCAGGCCAGAGCCAACAAAGTACCTGCTGGCCTAAAGGAGGGAAGCTCACTAAAGCTGTGCCTGGAGAGCTCAAGCAGCTTACCCTTTCCTCATCCCTCACTACCAACATCCTTGAGATAAGAAAGCCCACCTTGTTAAGTCTGCATGGTGAGAAGATGGCAGAGGCTTAAGGAGCCTTAATGGTGCGCAGTCACATTGAGATGGGCCATTATGGCCCCCTACATCCAGTAGGTAGTCCTAGCTACACTTTGGGCACAAGACAGAGGCCTTCCTCAGGGGCAGGAGGCTTACTTACACTGTGCCCACCTAGGCCTGCAGCACAACCCTCACCGGGGACTGCCTATCTTACAGCTAAGAGTCAACTCCTGGGCCAGGCCTGGTTGGAGAAGGGTCACCAAGCACACCAGTCAGCAAGCTCACAGAACAGAAAAAGTATAGGGAGCCCAGAGGATCCCAGAGGATAGAGGTAGACTCTTAGAAAGACCCAATTGAGGGAGTTGGGGATTTAGCTCAGTGGTAGAGCACTTGCCTAGCATGCACAAGGCCCTGGGTTCGGTCCTCAGCTCAAAAAAAAAAAAAAAAAAAAAAAAAACACCCAATTGAGAAGCATGAATGAGTCTCACTGAATGTAGTGATGAAGGCGTTTTTTAGTGTGGCCAGCAGAATGCCATGCAGAGGGTGGTAGGCAGACTCACTAGTATGTGCTAGTAACACACTTCCCATTTTAATAAAGTGGGGCTTAGGGCTGGTGAGATGGCTAAACAGGAAAATGCACTTCACTGCCGCCAAACCTAACAATCGGAGTTCAATCCCTGGGTCCCACATGTAGAAGGAGAGAACTGATTCTTGCAAGTGTCCTCTGACTTCTACACACACACTGTGGTAAAAGTGTGTGCACGTGCACACTCGCACACACAAAATAAATGTGGTAAAGTGGAGCTGTTTGGAGAACACAAAAACCCCTCCTCCACAGAGGGAGACAGGTCAGGGGCAAGACCAAGCATCATCTGTGGTCAATGCCAGGACCGAGCCTTTCAGAATGTTGTCTTCACACCAAGACAAAAGGGAAAGAATCACTGTCAGTTCCATTTGACAACAGAATCTATTTAGAAAAGGGTCCAAGGAAGAGAACCACACAGCTACCAAGAGACAGATCAGAATCCATACGACATGCTGCAGTCTTTTGACAGAAACTCTTACCACTCACTTCTAAGATGCCTGGTCAGAGGGTACGGTTCACAGTCCCTCAAAATCCCCATCCCTACTCCAACCTTACCACCTGTCCCAGTGAAGAGGTTGGGATTCTCTCCCCATGCTGGCTTCCCAGAGCACTGGGCAGGGGGCCACTGGAACAAGCCTAGAGGTAGTGGTCAGTATGGGGTTCATTCAGTGTCCAGTAGCCTCTCAGACTATCAGGGAGGGATGCAGATCGAAGGCAGGTCCTGATGCAGAAGGGCAAACGCCGTCCCCAAGCTATCCTGAGACCATGCTCAGACACTTCCAAGCAGGAGAGGAAAGAGACAGTCACTACACCAAAGGTGACAGTACTCCAAACAGGAAAGCAGGGACTCTCAGCATTTGCCCAAGTGACTTAAGCACTTTCTTCAGATCACTCAGATACTTAGCACCACACACCCTGCCACCCCCACCCTGTGTAACTTTCAGCAACTTCAAGAAAACGGAAGTGACAACCACTGGTTTTAGAGACGGTTTGAAAACCAAGACTGGCTGCTAACGGAAGGAAGGGAAATTATAAATGAGAAAGGAAGCCATTAGAAACGAAAGCTGCTCTGCCTCTCCTGCCAGCTCCGACATCAGCAGCTCTGGCTTCCTGTGTGTGGTGTTGTTCTAAGGTCTAGGACACTAGCTGTCTCTCTCAGGAGTCCGCCAGTCCCCGCACCTTCCCTGGCCCAGTCAAGACCTCAGGGTGGTGCCCACCCTGTCCCCACCGTTGCTGCAGTCACCACTGCAGCTCTGACCCTGTCCACCAGGAAACCCACGGGCAGGTTCTTGATCTGCCGGCTCTGCCCTACTTGCCCTAACTACCCCCGACCCCTCCAGCTTGGGAGACAAGGGCAGAGAACCCTTTGGGAGAGCTGCCCAGAGGTTCCAGAATCAGGACAGACCCCCAGGCCAGCTGGCTGTTCTAGGAGGAAAGGAAACTGTGCTACCAGCAGCAGACCTGCTAGCTCCTTAAAAGGCTGGGTGGATCATGCCTCTATTTTTTAATGCCACAGCCAGCTCCTGGCCAAATCTGGAAAAGGGGTTTGGGACACTTAATACCAGGGATGAGGAGACAATAACAGCAACCTAACCACCTCTGGGCAGGCTCTACAATGTGGCCTTCAGAGCACACCATCACCCTGGCAAAACAAGCACAGGGGCAACCATTTAGAGAAGGAACCACTGCAGAAAGGCCTGGCCACGTGGAACAAGAGCTGGGACTTTCCCATGACCTAGGAAAGCCTGAGGGGTAGAAGACTGAGTGAAAGAACCACCGTGGGCATGGGCCTACCACTCAGACCCTACAACCACCCAGAGGAAACAAACTGTGACCCAATCCCATAGGAGGTGTAATTAGAAAACAGTGTAAGGTCCTTAGCTAAGGGCTAGGGAGGAGACTTGAAGGTTTACACTCAGTACTCGTCCACTGGAGTGGCCCACAGGTTTAAAGGGGAAAGGGGACAGCCTACTGAATAGCTGTGCAATAGCCTCTAGAAACACAGAGGGGAAACCAGGATTGATGGGCCAGGACTTGGGAAGCTGAGACTAGCCTGGACTATAAAGCAAAATCCTATCTCAAAATTAAACTAAACTAAACTTTGAAAGACTTAAGTTCAAATCTCCATGTGTTTGTCCAGACTGGCCTCAAACTCCCAAGCTCAAGTGATCCTCCTGCCTCAGATTCCTAAGTAGCTAAGATTATAGAAACATACCACTGCACCTGACCAGGGTTGGAATTTTCTCTCTCCAAAATAAAAACCAAGGACCTAATTCCACTGAGTCTGTTTCCTCATCTGAGAAATATCTTACAGATGAGGTTACTGTAAGGCAGCCCTTCCTGGAGAAGAATTCATAAAACTGATGTGCAATGAGAAAGTCCTGGTCAGTCATGGGTGTGTCTCCATCCAGCCAGTACTGGGCACAAACTCTAAGCACCCAGGCCTCTTACCCATCTCTTGAAGCAAGTCTAACGGCAGAAACATCCAACAGTTGTGCCAGATTAACTGCTCTCAGGATGGGGGCTGTGCCCTCTACCTGCCCTGCAAGCTCTGAGTCTGACTACCTCCTCCTGAGACTTTTAGCCCTCTCCACTGACACCACTTCCTCCAAAAACCCACCCCCCATCAAGCCTCCATCTAAAGCACCCCTTTGGTCACTCTATGAGAGCATATACGCCTCAGCTGTGAGGAAAAGATAGGTATGTCCAGGCACCTGACACTCTCTAGAGATGCCACCTAGGATCTAACATACTGCCAGATACAAAACCAAAGTGCTTGTTGGGGGTTGGAGATGTAGTTCATTTGCCAAGGTGTTTGTCTAGCATGCACAAGGCCCTGAGTTAGAATTCCAACAGTGCACCACCACCACCACCGCCATCCTAACATTGGGGAAGTAGAGGCAGGAGGATAGAAATAAGTCATCCTTGGCTACATAGTAAGTTTGAGACCAGGTGGATCTACATGAGACTCTGGTTCAAAATAAAAAGTAAAAGTACTTATTGGATTAATGGAAACTGAAGCCAGAGAGGAAAAAGTGATCTCTGAAGGTCACTTGGCCAGAGATCCCAAAGTAGGGAGAAAAAAAAAAAAAAAAAAAGGGAGGGGGGATGAGGTTGTTTTCCTTCAATGAAATCAAAGATGCCACATGACCCAACAACCAAAGAGGATGAATATAAAGGAAAATACTCAACAGCTCACATCACATAGAAGCGCAAAATACGTAAGAGGTTTAAGCAATAAAGCAGAATAGCAGTGTTTCCCTGCTATCTCCCCCATCAGCACCAGTGGCATTTGGGACTGGATAGTTATTTGGGGTGAAGTTGCCCTGTATATCGGAAGACAAGTGATAGCATTCCTGGGTGGGATATACATACCTCCTCCTATCTCCTATCTCCTATGGTTTCGACAACCAGAGGTCTCCAAACATTGCCAAATGTCCTCTAAAGGACACAGCATATCTACTGAGAACTACGAAGTCAATGAAAATCAGATCATAAATCTAAGAGCTACTGATGTGGTGCACTTGCTGTGCCTGACATTCTGTGACAGTCATCTACAAACACTGCACTCAACCCCCAATCCACCCTACACAGAGAGCCCTCCTATTAGCCCACTTACACAAAAGAAACAGGTACAGAATACTTGTATAACTTTTCCAAGGACAAACCACTTGGAAAGGCAAGAGCCAGGACTCAATCTAGATCTAACACACAAAAGAGCCTGCTCTAAATAATTCCTTATTATACCAATCCCAAAAATAGAGGACTAGCCAGGCGGTGGTGGCGCACGCCTTTAATCCCTGCACTTGGGAGGCAGAGGCAGGTGGATCTCTGTGAGTTCGAGGCCATCCTGGTCTACAGAGCTAGTCCAGGATGGACTCCAAAGCTACAGAGAAACCCTGTCTCGAAAAAATAAATAAATAAATAAATAAAAATAAAAAATAAATAAATAAAATACATAAATTGGGGTTGGGGATTTAGCTCAGTGGTAGAGTGCTTGCCTAGCAAGCACAAGGCCCTGGATTCGGTCCTCAGCTTCACTTAAAAAAAAAAAAAAAACTAGAGGACTAGAGTCACTGAACTTGGGAAAATGATCGATTAGGCAAAGGTTACCAGAAAATAAACAAAGAAAAAAAAAAAAAAAAAAAAACCTCACAGGAGAAGCAATTTTAAACAGCACAAGACAACTCCAAGTGTATGTGGCAGAACATGGCAAGTGCTCCCATGTAAACTGTCCACATTAGGTATTCAAAATGCACATATAAACAGCTTATATTGTATTGTTGACGCAATCCAGTCCCTGCAACATTGGCCTTGGTGCTGACAGAACCTTGCCTTTAAGATGGAAGCAACCCTGTTGCAGTTTTACAACCTTCAACCCATACCACATCTGACATACAATTCAGCTTCCTTTCCAGAAACATCTTGCCTTCCAGGGAGGTGTTAATGGTAGTATATCCTCAGTAAAGTTGCCTCTGTATATTAAGAGTGATCAAGAAAGACCCTAACCACCTTGGCCTAGTAACATAAACATGTAACCTCAGCTACTTAGAAGACTGAAACAGGAGGATTGTGGAGTCAATATCCCCCTGGCTCTGCAGACTGAGTTCAAAGCAAGTCTAAATAACAGAGTTAAAGTCATAGAGGAGGCTCAGGCTGTATTATTGCTCAGCGGTAAGAGTTGTTTTGCCAGCAGCAGGAAACCTTGGGTTTGAGCCCCCGTACCACCACTGGAGGGAGGAAAAAGAAGAGGCCACCAACAGGTCACTTTAAGGCCCTGGACAAACGTCCCAGCCAAGGCAGTCTGCCCTTTACCCTCTCCACACATCAACCCACTTCACCCCACGGGACTCCTGACTCCTTCACCGCTCCCACCTTCACATATTTGCACGTGCTGTCTCTTCCACCTGGAAAGCCCTTCTTCCCACTCTCCATCTGTGGACTCCTACTCAGCCTTCCTCGAGAGAAAAGCCACCCATCCGGCCGGTCTCACCAGGCTCTCCCACTCTGTGGCCTGCTGCCACAGCACCCTGGGTTACCACCATCACAACACACGGTAATTGTGACTGTCCAACTCTGCCTTTGGCTCCCTGGGGGAGACACAGTGCCAGGACCTTCCGCTAAATAACCACTCCCTCCCCGGACCCAGCACCAAGCAACCAGGCCCTGCCCGCAACAGGCCCCATCTCACACTAGTGCCCAGTAATGCACCACAGAACAGCGGCTTCCCAGTGCCTCCTCCCCACGGGGACAGCACAGCCCCAGCCACGGTGCAGGAAAAACCTGCTTAATCTCGCCTTCCTGAGCCGAGGGCGAGAATCTGAAAGGCCCAGGGTCCACGCGGGATGACGAGAGTGGAAAGGGGAGACCCAGAGATGAGAAGGCAGGGGGCAGAAAAGAGGAAGGCGCTCCGGAGGAGGGAGACTACGACAGGGGAGTGGGCCCGGGGAGCCCCAGGGAGCTGAGTCAGAATGACAGGTGGAGGTGATGTCGATCCCGGCGGGGAGAGTCGGGGGTGGTGGGCTGCAGGGAGGGCGGAAGACGAGCCTGAGACTCGGGGGGGACCCTCAGGGGACGAGGGAGATGGGGTGGGACCGATGGCAGCGAGGTAGACACAGGCCCCGCGACAGGAAGCAGACTTGACGACACTGTCGAGTGGCGGGGAGCCTCGGGGCGCCCACGGGGCCTGAGCAAAGGACTCGCACGGAGAGAGGGCGGCTGCGGGGCTCACCTGCGCGGAGGGGGCGGCGGCTCCTCGCACTCGGGGCTCATCGGGGCGCCCCCGCCGCCCCGCCGCCGGCGGCTCCGGCCCTGCCGAGGGGCCGGCTAAGAGGGCCGGGGGCGGCGCCGGGGGTCTCGCGCAGGCGCCTGGGCCGGGGCTCCCGGGCCCGCGCAAGCGCCCTCCGGTCCCAGGGAATCCCCTGCCTCACCGCCGCGCGTCGACGAGTTCGGGGCGTCGCGACGAAGTAGGCGCGCTCGTTCCACGGCCGAGCTCCGCGGCCGACGCGAGGCCTGCGCAGGCGCCTCGGAAGCAGGGGCGCCGAGGGAAGTCGCCGCGGTTTACACACACACACAACACACACGGGACGGGCACGCCGGCACCGGCTGGCGGCACGGGGTGGGGGAAAGGCTCCGCAGCCCCCACGGGTGCACAGCGACACCGGGAGCCGACGCCCGTCCCCTCCACCTCGGTGTCCCCCGAAGCGGCTGGCTCTCGCCGGCCCAGCCGTCCAGCTCAGGGCCTCCAACGCACAGCTAGCTCCGCCACTGTCCCACAATGCCCCGAGCGCGGGAGGACCCAAGGAGACAGGCTCCGCCCTCTCGCGGTCGCTCTCCGTGCGCAGGTGCGCCAGAGGCCGCTAGGTCGGCCCGGCCCGGCGCGTGCGCACTGGGCCCTGGCGCCCAGACCCCGCCCACTCCGGAACCCCGCCGCTGCCGGGGCCCCGCCGTTGCCAACGTTCTTCCTGAAGCAACCCGGTGGGCCCACTGCGCAGGCGCCGCTGCGCCCAGAACCCCGTTTTCTATGACTGCATTCCAAAACCCCCTGACCATTCTGTTTCAGGGTCTTTCGGAAGTCCATTTGTGGTTCCGTCTCCTCCAATCATACTTCTGCTTTGACGCTAGGGCCGACGGCGGAAGACTCCATCCCGACTTGTCCCCGCGCGAAGCTGGCTGCTTTTGTTCAGCCGGGTTCGCCGCGGACGCCTCCGCCGTGCATCTCAGGCTGACCTCAGTCCCCACTTAGGCAGGTGCCAAGCGGCGTCTGCTGTTGCCAGTTGCTACACAAAGCTTTCTCTTGTCACAACCGGGAGGAACCCCTTACGCCGGGATTCCGTCACTTAAGGGCCTTTTCTAGCGCTGAGCCTCAGTTTACCCCAACTTTGAGGCCCTCTTTCGTGCCACCATTCAGAGGTCAGCTGTTACGGACTAGATACGTGCACGTAAGGCACTTTTCCTTCTCGAAAGCGGCAGATTGGCACTTTATTTCGGAGAAGTTGAGTCCTGTTGGTGTGTATTCTGTCTTTCAGGGGACCTAGTGGTTTTTTTCACCCCTTAATTCTCAAATGGCTTTAATGGACCTGCTTCCACGGATTAAAGCCTGTCAGTAATTTTTTTTTTCTGTCTCTTCTGGGCTGTGTGTTATTTCTAACTTATTTGCTATTGGTAGTGTTCGTTTGATCCTTGTATCCGCTAGCTAGTTCTGTGTAACAGACCGTCACCTGCACGTAAGACAGTTGTTAACACTAGTTCTGCTCCCCATGTCTCCTTTGCAGCCCGGGACCCTAGCCCATAGGACAGTGTTACCCACATTCAGAGGGGTTCCCCTCTCCCAATTAAACCTTTCTGGAAACAGTCCCATAGACATACTGGAGATGTGTTTCCATGGTGATTCTAAATCCAGCCAACTTGACAGTGAAGATTAACCTTCACATAAAACCTCCTTTAGAGAGGGTGAGTTGGCTCCATGGGTAAAGGTGCTTATTGTGCAAACCTCATGACCTGACAGATTTGATTCCCAATACCCACATGGTAGAAGGGGAGACTGCCCCCATGTTCTCTGACCTCCACCTGAAGGCCACGTCCCCTCCCTTACACACTCAATAAATAAACATGTAAACATTTTGAAAAGGGCAGATGGTCCCAGAACAACAAAGGCAGGAAGATGGAAGGAGACAGTAGTTCTGATGATCAGAGCAACTTTTATTATCCCTTTAGTGACCCCCCCAGTCTAAGCTTATGGAAGCCCCTCCTGCCTTCCCTAAGAACCTTGCAAAAAACAAAAGGAAAGAGTACAGGGGGGGGGGGGAGTCACGGGAGAAATGCTTTTATTGGAAGAGCAGTGTGGACATGAGAAGAAAGGAACAGAAAGCAAGGGAGGGGTCCAAGGGGCCAGCACCTTTCTCGGCACCCCCTCCAGGGGGCTGCTCAGAGACCGGCTAGCAGGCCCAGGCCCAGGCCCAGGCCAGAACAAGGCCTGGCAATCCCTTGGGAGAGGGCGCCTGGTAAGGAGGGAGGCAGGAAGCCTGGGGTCCCCACGGAGAGAATGCAAGAAGCCACCTGGTCTCATCGATCCATGCTGTCGTCCGTAGGGCTGGAGAAACAGGTCTGTAACAGCTTTTCACAGAACTCCAGCTCCTCCTGGATCGGGAAGAGAGCAATCCTGAGCACAGGGCCAGACCTGCCTCCTGGAGACTCAGCAGCCAGGACAACCCTCTCTACTCCTGGCCACCACCTGCCCACCCCAGTAGCCACCAAACTCTGCTCAGATCACACACACTTGCCCCCCTCAGGGGTTTCTGAGCTTTGGAAGAGAGAGCCTGGGGCCTCCCAAACTGGTCGGTCCTCGAATCAGCCCTGTGGTTCTCATATATCCACCACAGGTAAAGACGCTGGCCACCAAGCCTGAGGATCTGAGTTCAATCTCTACTACCCATGTTGTGGAAGTTAAGAACTGACGACTCCCATTTACTAATTACAGAATCTCTGTTTTGTGAGATGGAAAAACCCCACAAATGGACAGTAGTATCAGGACATAATATCATGAATATAATAAATCAATACAATTAATGTAATTGATGAATGCCATATAATTATGGAATGAATACTGTGAATGTAATCAATACCACAAATATAATTAATATCCTGAATGTAATTAATGAATGAGTGTAATTTAAAAAATAAATTTTAAAAATTAAAAACAAAAAACTGACTCCCACAAATTGTTCTGTGACCTGCATGGCACATACATGCCCCCACACACATAATAAACAGATGAATGTAAAAACTGTTTAAGCTGTATTTTTATGGAAGGTGTGAAGAGTGTTTTATGTCAGTATGTGTACACTCCTGTGCGTGCATGTATGGGGAGACTAGAGGTTCCCAGAAGCCATCTACTTTGTGTGTGTGCACATGTGTGTGCAGGTATGAGGGAATGCACAGACACATGGGTGTGGACACCAGAGGTTGAAAACAAACATCTTTTTCACCAGCTATCCATCTCTTTCTCTTTTCTTTTGGAGACAAGGTCTAACAATGTAGCCCTGGGCTGGCCTGGAACTCACTCTGTAGACCAAGTTGGCCTCAAGACTCAGAAATCAACCTCTTTCAGCATCCCCAGTGCTAGGACTCAAAGAGTGTGCCACCTTTAATTTTTTTTTAATGTATTTATTTATTATTTATACAGTGTTCTGTCTGCATTATGCCTTCGGGCCAGAAGAGGGCGCCAGATCTCATTACAGATGGTTGTAAGCCACCATGCAGTTGCTGGGAATTGAACTCAGGACCTCTGGAAGAACAGCCAGTGCTCTTAACCTCTGAGCTATCTCTCCAGCCCACCATCCATATTTTTTGAGACACAGTTTCTCACTGAACCTGGAATTCACTGATTCTACTGGACTGGCTACACCAAGCCACAAGGAATCCTCACTGGCTGCGGATTGTGTATACCTGGGATCTGAGCTCAGTTCCTCGTGGCAAGCACTTTGCCAACTGAGCCATGTTCCCTGCCTCAAAAACCTGTTCTTCTAGCAGTGTTTGTAGTGGTGAGCAAGTGAGGACACCTCACACCTCCTTTAAGAGACAGCTACCAGCACTCGGGAGGCAGAGCCAGGAGGCAGAGGCAGGTGGATCTCTGTGAGTTTAAGGCCAGCCTGGTCTACAGAGTGAGATCCAGGAAAGGCACAAAGTTACACAGAGAAACTCTGTCTTGGGGGGGGGGGGGGACGACACACGGACGAACACAGCTACCTCAGGATTTCAAGTTTGAGACCACTTTGAACTAACACAGTGAGAACCTACCTAAAAAATAAGAGGCAGTTAAATCAATGAGGCCATGATATCCAGCCTTGTCTTTATTTTTGAGAATTTTCAAAAGTAGTAATAGTAAGTCCTGGTCTGTCCACCTGGTGGTGGTCACCTCGAAGGTGGGCCCTGTGGTCACCTCAAAGGTGGGCCCTATGGTCATTCAGCTCAGGGTCTCCTGGGAGATAAGTGAAATGTAACATGTAGAACCCCCCACATTCTCCCCGACACCAGGCCAGGCTGGGCTGCAGCTTCCCGTGCTCCAAGGTCACAGTTCCTGGGCTGAGACAGGACGGGTGTCCTGCCTCTCCTTACCAATATCCCTGTGTAAGCCTCAGGGGAGTCCACAGAGGCACAGAGGACATGGCCAGGGCATGTTTGCTATGCCTAGCTTTGTCCAAAGTGGCAACACTGAAGCAGTGGGGACGTCCCAAAATGCATGGTCAAGGCTGGCAAGGTGTGGCCGCAGCTGCAGAAGTGCCCGCTGCTGACAGCCTGACAACCTGACTTGGATCCCCAGGACCCACACGTCAGAAAGTTGTCCTGTGACCTCCACACAAGCGCCATGACATACACACATGATCACACACGGAGGTGAAAAACAACCAGCCGAGGCTGCAGAGATGGCTCAGTGGCTAAGAGCACTTGACTTGCTGCTCTTGCAGAAGACCTGGACTCCCGCTCCCAGCACCCACATCAGGCAGCTCACAACCATCTGCCGTTTCAACTCCAGGGGTTCCAATGCCCTCCACTGGCTTCCAAAGGTACCCCACAAACACATAAACATGAACATATAAGTTTAAAATAAAAGTTTTGTTTTGGTTTGGTTTTTTGAGACAGAGTTTCTCTGTGTAGCCCTGGAGGTCCTCCAACTTTCTTTGTAGACCAGGCTGGCCTCAAACTCCCAGAGATCCGCCTGCCTCTGCCTCCTGAGTGCTGGGGTTAAAGGCGTGCGCCACCACCGCCTGACTGAGCTATCTATTTTTATCTAC
This sequence comes from Onychomys torridus, assembly GCF_903995425.1. Classification (NCBI taxonomy): domain Eukaryota; kingdom Metazoa; phylum Chordata; class Mammalia; order Rodentia; family Cricetidae; genus Onychomys; species Onychomys torridus. The sequence goes on from NC_050443.1 coordinate 3,002,383, forward strand.
TTCATTTATTCGCCTATTTAATTTGCTATTTAAGGATGTCGATCACTTTTGTGGTACATAATAACTAGTCAGTTTATCATTTTCAGCGATTTATACAACAGTTCTCTCTTCCCGACTGACACAGCATGCAGCCCAGTGTCTGCTAGGGGAAACACAACAGTGAGAGAAGGCAGGGCGGACTGGCCCATGGGCCACAGGGCCGGCCCAGGACCCCCTCTACCTGGTACTCCTCATGCTGGCCCAGGACCCCCTCTACCTGGTACTCCTCATGCTGGCCCAGGACCCCCCCCCTCTACCTGGTACTCCTCATGCTCCTGCACCAGGACCCCCTCTACCTGGTACTCCTCATGCTCCTGCAGCAGCCCCCCTCTACCTGGTACTCCTCATGCTCCTGCAGCAGGACCCCCTACCTGGTACTCATGCTCCTGCACCAGGACCCCCTCTACCTGGTACTCCTCATGCTCCTGCAGCAGGACCCCCTACCTGGTACTCATGCTCCTGCACCAGGACCCCCTCTACCTGGTACTCCTCATGCTCCTGCAGCAGGACACCCTCTACCTGGTACTCCTCATGCTCCTGCAGCAGAACCCCCTCTACCTGGTACTCCTCATGCTCCTGCAGCAGGACCCCCTCTACCTGGTACTCCTCATGCTTCTGCAGCAGCTGGCAGCGGTGACGGAGCAGCTCCTCCAGGCCCAGCTCAGGCTCCCGGCACTCACGCACGCCCTGGGGAAAGTCTGTCACAAGGCTGTAGGAGGACATGAGAGCAGACCTTAGGACCATCTACAGTGAAGACCACAGCCCAGCTCCAAGCCCCCACCACAGCTCCTGTGGGAACCAAGGTATGCCATGGCCCTATAGAGGGTCTTGGCTCCCCATCTGTAAAACTGCCCTCCAGCTGCTACATATCACTGTGGTGAATAGAAAGTTTAGATGGTGACTGCCACGATGTCTATGCTGCCTCCAACATGGTCCAGGTGTGTCCAACCGTATGACACTGTGACATAATGCTGTCATCTACAAAGTTCATGCTGGAGAATGGTACAACTGTGTTATTTGAAGAAATCTTACAATGTTTTAAGTACATTTACAATTCTATATTGGGCAGCATTCACAGCAACACTGGGGCACATGTGACTCAAGGTCTGCAGGTTGAAAAAAGAACAGGGGGCTGGAGAGATAGCTCATTGGTGAAGAGCGCTGGCTGATCTTCCAGAGGTCCTGAGTTCAACACCCAGTAACCACATGGTGACTCACAAGCACCTCTAGTGGGATCTGATGCCCTCTTCTGGTACAAAGGCGTACATGCAGATAGCACTCATGTGACCCCTGCTCCTCTCTGGCCTACACACTCTTCATCTCCCATAGGAATAGTTCCAGTGTAGGGTCCCAGTGTAGGATCTGGCTAGTGGGGACTCCATCCAAGGCCCCCTCCTCCTGGGGCCCCAACACACCTGCACAGGGCTCCAAGCACGTGCTCATGGAAAGGGCTGTGTTCTGTCCTCACGAGGGCCACCAGCTGCTGGACCATCCCCATAGAGCAGAGGGTTCCTGGGGAAGAGCTGAGGGAGTCAGGGGGGAGGCTCCACACCACCCATGTCCCCAACATGTGCCCTTCAGCCAGCTCACCTTTGTGTTCGGGGTGGCCCACCAGCAGGTTCTGCAGCAGGAAGGCTGACTTGACCTTCAGCTTCTGCACTTGCTGCTGCATGGCCCGCATGAGCACGGAGAACCCATCCAGGCGGAGGAACTGCAGCAACCCTGCCTCTTGCTCTCGGACCAGACCTGGAGGGAGGGGCAGAGCTCTGAGGCCCCAGTCACCATGGCCACCAACACCATCTCAGTTATTACAGCTATCAACACCACCCATCACTATGTGTTGTGGACCAATCTTTTTGTACACTGTGAAGAGGTGTCTTTGCCAAGGCTCCTTCTGATTGGTTTAATAAAGAGCTAAATGGCCAAAAGCTAGGCAGGAGGCATAGGTGGGATTTTGGGGAAGAGAGAGGAAGAGGAGGAGGAATCTAGGCATGCAGGAGAAGCAGAACACATGGAGGAAGCAGGATGGGCAGTACAGAGATAAGGTAAAAGTCACAGGGCAGGCCAGGCAGTGGTGGTGCACACCTTTAACCCCAGCACTCAGGAGGCAGAGGCAGGCGGATCTCTGTGAGTTCGAGGCCAGCCTGGTCTACAGAGTGAGTTCCAGGACAGGCTCCAAAGCTACACAGGGAAACCATGTCTCAAAAAGCCAAAAGAAAAAAAAAAAAAAGAAAAGAAAAAAGAAAGTCACAGGGCAAAGCACAGATTAATATAAACGGGTTAAAGTTATAAGAGCTAGTGGGTCAGGCCGAAGCTAAGGCTGAGTTTTCACAATTAAAGTCTCTGTGCCATTACCGGGAGCTGGCTGGCAGGACAGAGAAAGGCTCCTTACAACTATCGCCATCCCAACCAGCATTATCACCGCTAGCACTACTGTTACATTATTATATATCACTAGCATTGTCATCATCCCAGTCAGCATTATCATCGCTAGCACTACTGTTACATTATTATATATCACTAGCATTGTTATCATCACCGTCAGCATTATCACCGCTAGCACTACTGTTACATTATTATATATCACTAGCATTGTTATCATCACCGTCAGCATTATCACTGCTAGCACTACTGTTACATTATTATATATCACTAGCATTGTCATCATCCCAGTCAGCATCATCACCGCTAGCACTACTGTTACATTATTATATATCACTAGCATTGTCATCATCCCAGTCAGCATCATCACCGCTAGCACTACTGTTACATTATTATATATCACTAGCATTGTCATCATCCCAGTCAGCATTATCACCGCTAGCACTACTGTTATATTATTATATATCACTAGCACTGTTATCATCCCAGTCAGCATTATCATCGCTAGCACTACTGTTACATTATTATATATCACTAGCATTGTTATCATCCCAGCCAGCATTATCATCGCTAGCACTACTGTTACATTATTATATATCACTAGCATTGTTATCATCCCAGCCAGCATTATCATCGCTAGCACTACTGTTACATTATTATATATCACTAGCATTGTCATCATCCCAGCCAGCATCATCACCGCTAGCACTACTGTTATATTATTATATATCACTAGCATTGTTATCATCCCAGTCAGCAGCATCACCGCTAGCACTACTGTTACATTATTATATATCACTAGCATTGTCATCATCCCAGCCAGCATCATCACCGCTAGCACTACTGTTATATTATTATATATCACTAGCATTGTTATCATCCCAGTCAGCAGCATCACCGCTAGCACTACTGTTACATTATTATATATCACTAGCATTGTTATCATCACCGTCAGCATCACCACCACCACCATCAGCATCACCAGACCATCACTATTACCACCACCATTACTAAAACCATCATCAATACCAGCATCATCACTATGGCCATCACCACCATTTCCATTAACAAGACCATCATCACCACATCACCATTACTACAGCCATGAACAATACCACCATCTCCACCATATCACTATTACCACACAACCAGCATTACCATCACTAACATAATCACCACTAAACCACCAACCAGCACCACCACTACCATCGCTATTACCATCACAATCACCACTGCAACATTCTTTAGTCCTGTAACCATGCTCACTGTCACACCATCACCACACCACAATAATGACCATCATCATGACCACCACCGCCATAGAGTTCACCTTCATACCCTCTTAATTCATATGTATACCTCGGTGTCTTCAGTATCTTCACTAAGCAACTATCACATGGCTGAACTCCAGAACACTTTCATCATGCTGTACCCACTCCCAGTTGCCCTCCCAGCCCCGGCCCCGGGTCTACTTTCTCTCCCTATGGATCTACCTCTCATGGAGACCTCATATGAATGGACTCACACAATATGGGCCCTCTGGGATCTGACTCTATTTACTCAACCAAATGTTCTCAAGGTCCATCCACGTATAAATTCTACCTCACCTCCTCCTACAATAGAACAATATTCTGTTGTAGGGGCAAACCACATTTTATGCATTATTACTTTTTACTCTTCACAAGTACCCTACAGGTAGGTGCTCTTGGGTTCCCTTTTACCTAATGCTCATTCATTCATTGCTTATTTTGGTCTTTTTCTGTTTGAGTACATGATACATATGTATATATATGTGTTCTTGTGTATAGAATTGTGCATGCATGTGGAGGCCAGAGGTCATGTCAGGTGCTGTCCAGAATCACTGCCCACCTTGTTTTTTAGGACAGGGTTTCTCACTGAACCTGTAGCTTCCCCAGTTAGAGTAGGCTGGATGGCTAAGGAGCTCCAGAAACCAACTGATCTGTGCCTCAGGTTCTGAACTCAGGTTCTCAAGATTGCAAGCACTTTACCAACTGAATTGTTTCCCCAGGACTTATTTAGGTCTTTAAGATAAGGTTTCAGGGGGGCTGGAGAGATGGCTCAAAGGTTAAGAACACTGGCTGGTCTTCCAGAGGTCCTGAGTTCAACTCCCAGCAACCACATGGTGGTTCACAACCATCTATAATGAGATCTGGTGCCCTCTTCTGGCATAAAGGCATACATGCAGACAGAACACTGTATATGTAATAAATACATAAATCGTTAAAAAAAAAAAAAGGTTTTGTCTGTCTCAGTCTGGCCTCCAACTCACTCACATCGAGTAGATACTCTGAGCTCTTCTTAGTCTTACTGCCTCCACCTTCAAAGTGCAGGGATAGTAGGTATGCATCATCACACATGGCTTAAATTCCCATTTTACAGACAAGCAAACCAAGGCCAAGAGAGCCAGGCTACGGAGCATTCATGATCTTTATTCTGAAGGCAATGAGGATTCTGTGTAGCCTCCAAGCAGGGCAAGAGCCAACCAGGGATGTGGCTGCAGCAAGGCCAGCTCCTGGACAAGCTCCAAGCCTTTGATGCTCGTGCAGACAGGGGCCGCTGCAAGGTCAAGGCCACTAGGTACCTGGCATGTGACAAGTGAGACTAAGGAGCTGGGCTGTTCCTTTCAAGTTCACTGAAATACCAAGCCAACAACCAGAAAGGGTGTAAAATTTTCCATTAGACACAACTCTGTTGCTTCATAAAACTATATGCCAACCATTGGAAATTCTACACCCAAACTGAGATGTACGGAGTGTAAAATGCATACCAAGTACTTCTGAAGAGGGCAGGACAAAAAGACATAAAGCATCTCCATAGCAGTCCACAGCAGGGGGCTGGGCAGATGGCTCAGTGGTTAAGTTAAGAGCACCGGCTGTTCTCCCAGCCCACCCAGGTTCACTTCCCAACCCACATCGTGGCTCACAAGCACCTGTAACTCCAATCCCAGGGAATCCAATGCCCTCCCTCCTCCTTCTCAGGAGTCAGTCACCAGGCATGAAAAACACCCATACACACAACATTTCATACATATAAAAAAATTTAAGAAAAACTTAAAAATTGGTCTGTATCCATTGTGTGCTCCAAATACTATAGGTAATAGATAACTCTTTTTTTTTTTTTTTTAATATTTTAGTTGTATGTGTGTGCACATACGCATGTGACTACATGTGCCCACAGAGGCCAGAAGAGGGAGATCAGATGCCCTGGAGCTGGGTCATGGGCAGTTAGTGATAAGCAGCCCGATCTGGATGCCAGGAACCAAAGCCAGATCCTCTGCAAGAGCAGTATGCCGCTTGTTGTTGTGAACTGCTGAGCCACCTCTCCAGCTTCTTTGTTTCCTGTTTCAAATAGTGACTTATGTTGTGTAGGCTGGCCTGGAACTCATGATTCTCCGACCTGAACGCTGGGATTACAAGCATGTATTACCATGCCTGAACTTTATAAATGTCATAAAAGGAAAAGACCTGGGGGCTGGCTCAGCAGTTAGCAGCCCTGGCGGCTCTTACAGAGGGTCCAGGCTTGGTTCCCAGCACACCCGTGGCAGCTAATGACCATCTGTAACTCCAGGTCCAGGAGCCCTCTTCTGCCCTCTGTGGACACTTGAACTATTTGTTTGCTTAAAGATTTATTTACTTTATGTGCACTGGTGTTTTGTTGGCATGCATGTCTGTGTGAGGGTGTCGGATGCCCTGGCACTGCCGTTATAGACACCTGTGAGCCTCCATGTGGTGCTGGGAATTGAATGCGGTCCTCTGGAAGAGCAGCTGGTGCTCTCAGCTGCCGAGCCTCCTCTCCAGTCCGTTTCTTTGTTTTAACAGAGGATGGGTTGTGGTGATGAGCACCTGCAGTCTCGGCCTTCAGGAAGTGAGAGGACTACTGTCGGTCCACGTCCACTCTGGTCTAACAGCAAATACCAAGGCAGCCACGACTGTGCAGGGAGACTGTCTCAAAGAGCCGAACGAACGCAGGGCTGGGGAAATGGGTCGGCAGGCAATGGGACAAGTGCTGCCAAACCTAAGTTTAATTGCCAGGACCTGCATAGTAGGACAGAGCCGATTCCCACAAGTTATCTCTGACCTCCAGTCACACACACACACACACGCACACACACACAATGTAATTTAAAAAACCTTTTAAACTGAAAACAGTAAGAAAAGGGGCTACAGAGATGGCTCAGTGGTTAGGAGCACTAGCTACTCTCCCAGGAGACCTATGTTTAATAACTAGAGCCCGCTGGGCAGTGGTGGCACACGCCTGTAATCCCAGCATTGGGGAGGCAGAGGCAGGCAGATCTCTGTGAGTTCGAGGCCAGTCTGGGCTACAGAGCTAGTCCAGGACAGGCTCCAAAGCTACAGAGAAAACCTGTCTCAAAAAAAATAAATAAATAAATAACTAGCGCCCATATGGGAGTTCACAACCAACTGTAACTCCAGTCCCAGGCAATCCAACTCTTCTAACCTCCTCTGGCACCAGGCACACGGAAGTGGTAGACATTCATGCAGAAAAAACACCCATACATATAAGATAAATTTTTAAAATTTTAAATAATAATAACCGGGTGGTGGTGGCACATGCCTTTAATCCCAGCACTCGGGAGGCAGAGGCAAGCAGATCTCTGTGAGTTCAAGGCCAGCCAGGTCTACAAGCAAGTTCCCGGACAGGCTCCAAAGCTACACAGAGAAACCCAGATTCTGGAAGGAAAAAAAAAATAGTTGCTGTGGTCATGGTATCTCTTCACAGCACTAAAAACCCTGAGACAGTGGCGATCTGCAAAAGTCTAACTATGGAGCAGGGGTGTGATGTCCAGGCCGGGTAGGGAGGTTCTAGGCAGTATGGTTCCATAATGATGGCACACGTGCCCACATATAAATGTCAGGGAAAAAAAAATCTTAAAAATCCCAAAGCAGAGCCAGATGTGACAGCACACACTTGTAATCCCAGTATCTGGGAGGTGGAGGCAGGAGGATCTATTCAGCAAGTTCAAGGTCAGCCTGGGAATACACAAGACCCTGCCTGAAAAGGAAGAGAGAAGCCAAGGCCAGTGAGACGGCTCAGAGGGTAAAGCACCTGCTGCACAGACAGGCTGGTCTCCGTCTAATCCTCTGGTCCCTCATGAAGGTGACTAAGACAACTGGAGAGCTGGAGAGATGGCCCAGCCGTTAAGAACTCTGACTGCTCTTCCAGAGGACCAGGGTTCAATTCCCAGCACTACATGGCAACTCACAATTGTCTGTAACTCCAGTTCAGAGGACCTGATTGACACCCTTACACAGGCAAAATACCAATGTGCATTAAAATAAATAAATATTTAAAAAAAAAAAAAAAAAAAAAGAATGGACTCCACAGTTGTCCTCTGGCCACCACAAGAATACCGTAATACTGTTTTGGGTTTTGTTTTGTTTTGTTTGCTTTGTTTTTGTTAAGCAGCAGGCAAGAGGATCTCTGAATTCGAGGCCAGCCTGGTCTACAGAGCAAGATGTCCACAGAGAAACCCGATGGGGTGGGGGTGGGGGAGGGGGTGGGGGAGGAGCAGTGGAAATCAAGCCAACAGAGGTGCATGTCTACCTCCCTGCCCTTCCCTGTCCCTTCCCCCACCCAGGCCCTCACATGCCTGACTCCAAGTGACCCATCTCCGAGTCCTTCTGAAACCCTTTCTCTGCCGAGACAAAGAACCACTTACACCAGTGCCGTGACAATGCAACAGAGTCTGTGCCCTCACAAGAGAGGGGCAGGAATGCAGTAATGTCCCTGCCTCGGGCAGTAGGAGCCCACTGACCAAGCCCTACCGGTTCCTAACCCAGAGGCCTCGAGAGCAGCCACACATCACCACCATAAAGCCACCCAATGCAGGGCAGACGCCACTCGACTGTGCACTTTGAAGTGGTTATGTGAGCTCTGCTTCAGAGTGAAATGGCAGTGTCCGTGGTAGCCCGCCCCCTTTCATCTGGAGACCCCACCACGCTCTGAGACCGCTCAAGCCACCTGAGGCTTCTTGCCGCAGTCCCTAAACGCTTTGCTCAGCAGCAGGCCACCATGGAGACAGACAGCCAAGAGCAGAGGATGTATGTGGGCTCAAAGACAGTATCACTGATAAAGTCCACTGCCCTGCTGGCCAGGGCCTCACAAAGCAAGAACTACTTAAGTAGGCTGCTCTTGAGCGGCGACCCACAGAAATGGTGAAAGATGACAGTCACTACTGTGTGAAGAAGAAAGAGAGCCAAGGCAGTCCAAGATGTGCTGGGCAGAACCTTCTAGGTGGTCAGTTACCAGATACATGCGAATGAGCAGAGAAAGAGAGGCTTCTGCATGCATGTCTGCATATTATACGCACACACACAAAACACCTTATATCATACCCACCACGGACACCATACATCATACACAGTCCAAACCACATACCCAAACCAAACACACCACACACACACATTCTCATTCCCTCTCTCCCTCTCCCCCCCCCCCCCCTCCCCACAGAAACGCGTACCATGCACAAGAAAGCAGCCAGGTGTCTGGGACACTGTACTTTTTACAGACACCTTTGTTGTTTGTTTTGCTTCCCTTTCCTTTTCTCCTCTACCCTCCTCACCTCCCTCCGCCCTTCTCTCCCGAGGACCTCATATAGCCCAGGCTATCTTTGGACTCACTATATACCCAAGGATGACCTTGAATTCCTAATCCTCCTGACTCCACCTCCCAAATGCTGAGGTGAATGCACATGCATCCACATCTGGTTTAGGTGGTAGCAGAGATCAAGCCCAGGGTTGCCTGTATGCCAGGGATGTGCTCTACCAACTGAGCTACATCCCCAGCTGTGTCTTACTAGCCTTGAACCTTCCAAGTGCAGCCCAAGCTAACCTCAAACTGGCAGGCACCCTCCTCTCAGCTCCCAAATGTTGATGACAAGCGTGTACCAACATTCTCAGCACCCTGTATTTTTAATACTATAGAATGTCTTCACTCGAGGTAGGGAGTACTTAAGACACATTCTTTTTTGTTGTTGTTTTTTGTTTGTCTGGTTTTTGGTTTTTCAAGGCAGGGTTTCTCTGTGTAGTTTTGGTGCCTCTCCTGGATCTTGCTCTGTAGACCAGGCTAGCCTCGAACTCACAGAGATCCCGCTGCCTCTGCCTCCCGAGTGCTAGTATTAAAGGCATGCGCCACCATAGCCTGGCTTTAAGACACATTTTTTCTGTAGATAGACCCCAGGCTGTCCTGGAACTCACAAAAATCCTCCTGCCTCAGCCTCCCACTTACCAGAATTATAGGTGTGAGTCACCACATTCACCTTATTTAATGTTTTTCTGAAAAGGAGGATGGGACTGGACATGCTGGAGAGATGGCCCAGTGGTTAAGAGCACTTACTATTCTTCCAGAGGACCCAAGTTCGGTTCCCAGCACCCCATCAGATAGCTCCCAACTACTTATAACTCCAGAGCCAGGGAATCCAGTGCTTCTAGCCCCTGTGGGCATCTACACTCAAGTGAATTCTCCTGCACACAATAACATGCACACACAGAACTAAAAATAATTTAAAAAATAGGAGTTGGTGGGGATAGGGTTGGTGGTCATGGTAGTGGTGGTGGTGGTGGTGGTGGTGGTGGTGGTGGTGATGGGGGGAGGTGATGGTTTGGGGGTGGGGTGGTGATGGTGGGGGAGGTGATGGTGGTACTGGTGGGGGTTGGTGAGGGTGGTGATGGTGGTACTGGTGGGGGTTGGTGGGGTAGTGATGGTGTAGTGGTGGGGGTTGGTGATGGTGGTAGTGGTGGGGGTTGATGGGGGTGGTGATGGTGTGTGTGTGGAGGGGGTGGCTACGCAGTGCACACCTTTGATCCCAGCACTTGGGAGGCAGAATTAGGTGGATCCCTGAGTCAGAGGCCAGCCTGGTCTACAGAGTGAGTTCTAGGACAGCCATCCATAACACAGAGAAACTCTGTCTCGAAAAATAAAAAACAAACAAGAAAGATAGGGGCTGAAAAGATGGCTCAGCAGCTAAGAAGACCTAGGTTCAGTTCCCAGTACCCACATGGCAGCTCAAAACCACCTGTGATTTAAGTTCAAAAAGATACAATACCCTTTTCTGGCCTCCTCAGGCACTGCACACATGTAGTGCATACATATACATGCAGGCGAAAACCTCATGCACATTAAAAAAATACAAGTAACAAATCTTGAAATAAGTAGATAAAACGTATTAGAAGAAAGCTTTGCAAGTCCCTCCCCATCCAGTTCTAGGTCCGGCTATAGCAGACTGGGGCACAAAGGCCTGTTCCTTACCCTCGGGCTGGGCTGTCCTCTGTCTCTCTCCCTGCCCCTCCCTGATTTGGGCATGACTTTCATAAGGCTGCCTACCACAGCTCAAGATGCAGGAGAGGTTAGAGGCTCCTCCCACATCCTCTCTCTGTCTCCCCAGCTCACTCTCTCCTCTCCACAATCTAGCTCTGTAATGCTCTTTGGTCTCAAAATCATGGCAATCCTCCTTGCATCCTGGGATCACATACAAGTGTAGGCCGCTAGGCCTGGCTTTACATATCCCATTTCAAAGAGTCAGACCGGGGATGTTGGTAGTTGGTGGTAGGATGCTAGGGAAGCATCCTTTTTTTTTTTTTCCCCCAGAGCTGAGGACCAAACCCAGGGCCTTGCGCATGCTAGGCAAGCCCTCTACCAGTGAGCTAAATCCCCAACCCCATTTTTTGTTGTTGTTGTTGTTTTTTGGGTTTTTTGTTTTTGTTTTTTTTTCCGAGACAGGGTTTCTCTGTGCAGTTTGGTGCCTGTCCTGGATCTCGCTTTGTAGACCAGGCTGGCTTCAAACTCAGAGATCCACCTGGCTCTGACTCCTGAGTGCTGGGATTAAAGGTGTGCGCCACCACCCCACCCCACCACCACCCCTCCACCCCGGCCCCTAGCATTCATGAAACGGTGGGTTCATGAGCCAAGCATCCCAGAGCCCTAGAAAGATACAGACAAGAGAATGAGAAATTAAATGTCATTTTCTGGTACAGAGAGAGTTCAAGGCCAAATGTGGTATACATGAGATCCTGTCTCAAAAATGGAAAGGAACCAGGTGTGGTGGCGTATGACTTTAGTCCCAGCACCTGGGGGGAGGCAGGAGAACCCCTGAGTTCAATGCTAGCTAGTTCCAGGGCAGCCAGGGCTACACAGAGAAAACATGTCTTGGAAAAAAAGAAACGAAAAGAAACAGTCGACCTTGTAGGGATAAACAAGGGACAAACAAGGAGTCCCCGTATGTCCTCACAAGCCCACTCCCAGGTACATCCCCCAAGAAAGGGAACATGTCAACAGACAAGACTTGCAACCCCTGCTCACAGCAGCAGAACTGCCAAGAGGCTGAGACAACCCAGACTCCCACTGGCAGATGGACAGATAAACAAAGTGTGCTGTGTCGATGCGCTGGAATGTCATTCAGCCATAAAAAGGAATGAAGTACTGACGCAGGCCACAACAAGGATGAACACTATGCTCAGTGAAGGAATCCAGAAGCAAAAGGCCATGCGGGGCACCCAGGTCTGTTTACAGGAAATGTCATGGACGGGCAAACCCTCAGACACACTAGACTAGTGGCTGCAAGAGCTGAACTCCGGGATCTGGGAAGGGAGCACTGCATGCCTACGGAGTCCGGCTGGAGGTGATGGACGTTATGAAGTTGAAAGGGGTGCACAACCTTGTGAATACACTAAAAAATACTACATTGTGCACTCTAAAAGGATGGATTTAGCTGGGCCTGGAGGCACAGGCTATAACCCAAGCAACTTGGAATATGGAGGCAGGAGGATGGCAAGTTCGAGGCTTCTTTGAACTGTAAAGTGAGTTCAAGGCCAACCTAGGAAAACTTAGCAAGATCCTGCCTCAAGACCAAAAGGTTTCAAGAGCTGGGGACGTACTTCAGAGTACTTGTCTACCACATACAAAGCCCTGGGTTTGATGCCCAGAACCCCATAAACGAAGCGTGGTGGTTCCTATCTGCAATCTCAGCACTGCAGAGGTGGGAACAGGAGACTGTAGGAGAGGCGCTCTTAAGGCCCCACCCCTCCCTAAGAAACTGCAGTCCACGGTTGCTGGCGGAGGGGGAGGAGGAGCCATCTCCCTTGGTGCTGTGATCACTGGTAAGTTGCCTTGGCTTAGGCAAATAAGCACCCACTGGAGCTCATGAGAACAGCCCTAATTAAATGCAGTAGGTCACAAAAAGCAACAGAGACGGCAAAGCAGGAGGGGACTTGTTGGCAGATGAATTTCTGTGAGTTCCAGGCCAGCCAAAGCTACATAGTGATACCATCACAAAAAATAAATAAATATATATATATATATATATATATATATATATATGTGTGTGTGTGTGTGTGTGTGTGTGTGTGTATACATATATATATATATATAAATACACACACATAAACTAGGGCTTGTGACATAGCTCGGCAGATACAGGTATTTGCCACCAACCTGACAACCTGAATTCAATGCCTGGAGACCACACGGTGGAAGGAGCCCCATACACTAAATACATCAATTATAAAAACAAAACAAAGCCCAGCACTAAACAAATGCCCCGCAATACTGGTTTCCTTTCTCTTCCCAAGCTGACACCACGTCTAAGCCAAGCTCCTCTGTCCATGCTTTGGTCCCCCTGCTTCACAGGCTGTGTAGAGGGTAGAGGTACTCACTGAGGACTCTACCCTGTCTGGAGAAGTACTGGTTGTTATGACTGGGGAATGCCCCTGTGTCTCCAGCCCATGGAGGCCACGAACACAGCTCAGTATACCACAGCATGCGGGATGGTCCCCAAGGCAGAAATGAAGACTGGTATGTGTGAGGTGCTCAAGCTGGACCACAAGGTCATTGACCACTGCTGCCCAGGTATTGTTGGTGTCTGGCACCTCACAGAGTCCCAACAAAAATGGAATCAATGAATAAAGGGAGCAGCCAACCCTTTAGCCCCTGTGGATCCAGCAAGCCCCAGGCCCTCCCCCAGCAATCCGGACACTCACAGGAGATGGCGAAGAGGGCCTTGACGCGTACCGTGTCGCATGAGTCCCGGTCCAGCAGTCGGAGCAGCTTGCGCAGGGCGCCCAGGCCCAACACCTGCTCCTGGATGGCTGCAACGTTCTGACTGCATGTGCCGATGAGCTGGGCTGCCCTCCAGCGAAGCCCTGCAGGCCCTGCCTCGAGGTATCGGCCCACCAGCAGGTGCATGCCTGCCAGCTGGCAGAAGTCTACAGACAGGAGAGAAAACTGTCCAAGCCCCCGTTCACAGGCTGACCTCCTCGCCTTAGATGGGACTAGATGTAGAAACAGCATGAGAGGAAGGGCTGGCTAATGAGCGTGGGGACTCGCTCAGGAGTGATGAAAAATTCTGGAGGGTCTAGGGCTAAGGCTGCAGCTCAGTTGGCAGAGTGCTTGCCTAGCACTCGGGAAGCCCTGGGTTTGAGTCTCAGCACCTCAGAAAACAGGCTCAAAGGCACACTCAGCACTCAGGGGGCAGTAAGATCACAAGTTCTAGGTCATCCTCAGCTACACAGGAAGTTTAAAGCCAGTCTGTATACATAAGGCTGTCACAAGCTGGTCAGGAGTGGTGCAGTCCTTTAATCCCAGCACTGGGGGAGAGGGGCAGTTCTCTGTGAGTTCAAAGCCAGCCTGGTCTACAGAGTGAGTTCCAGGACAGCCAGGGCTACACAGAAAAACCCTATCTCAAAAAACCAGGTCACAGCCGGGTGGCGGTGGCAGCGGCGCACGCCTGTAATCCCAGCACTCGAGAGGCAGAGGGAGGCGGATGGATCCCTGTGAGTTCGAGGCCAGCCTGGTCTACAGAGTGAGTTCCAGGAAAGGCTCCAAAACTACACAGAGAAACCCTGTCTCAAAAAACCAAAAAACAAAACAAAACAAAACAAAACAAAAAAAAACAGGTCACAAAACAGATGGGGAGGAACTGGGGGTACATGCCTATAATCCTGTGAGACAGGAGGATCAAAAGTTCTGTATGGGCTAGAAAGCGAGTTCAAGGCCAGCCTGGCAACTTTGTGAGACCCTGTCTCAAAATGCAAAATGAAAGGAGGGCTCAGTAGCAGTGTGCTTGCTTGACACGTTTGGGGTCCTGAATTCCATCTTTACATCACACACAAAAAAACGTTCTGAAACCCGGCAGGTGATAGCTGCGCAGTATCATGAATACCCTGTAACTTCAGCACTTACAAGGCACAAACAAGAGGGCTGCTACAAGTTCAAGGTCAGCTAGGATGTTATAGAAAGACTGTCTCAAAAAAAATCAGTCAAATAACACTAAATGAATGCTACTGAATTATATACACTTGAAACGGTTATTTCTATTTTGTGACTTTTTTTACTTTACTTATTTATTGGGGGGCATGCACATGTCATGGTACAATTTTGGAGGTCAGAAGAAAACCTCTAGGAGTGATTTGTCTCCTTTCACCACGTGAGCTCCGGGAACTGAACCCAGGGCACTTGAACACTCCTGCAGTACCGGCACCGGGGTGATAGAGGGAGGAAAGTCAGGAGCTCAAGGCCAACCCCACTCACACAGCAAGCTGGAGGGGAGCCGGGAATGCCTGAGAATCTGTCCCAACAGTAGCAACAAAAAGAATGTGGGGCTTGAAAACGGCTCGGTGGTTAAGAACACTTGCTGTGTGTTCTTGCAGAAGACAACACCCACAAATAGGTGGGTCACAGCTGTCTCTAACTCCAGTTCCAGGGGATCTGAAGCCCTCTTCTAGTCTTCCAGGACACCACATACGTATGTGTATCACATACGTATATATATGCAGGCACTCACACATACACATACAATAAAAATATCACACGCCTTTAATCCTAGCCCTCGGGAGGCAGAGGCAGGTAGAACTCTGTGAGTTTGAAGTCAGTCTGGTCTACAAAGCGAGTTTCAGGACAACCAGGGTTACACAGAGAAACAGTCTCAAAAAAAAAAAAAGAATGTGACCTGTGACCTACAGAATGCACCTTGACCCTGGCTGCTCCAATGCCATTTCCCACCCTAGAAGCACGCCTCACTCTTCCTTGACAGGACTGCAGTCTGTTCTGACCAGGCTAGCCAAGCCCACCTCAGGACCACTGCTCTAACGCTCTTTCCAAACCAGGGTGACCTCACTTTACCGCTCCACCCCAAGTCCCTCCCTTCTCGTCCTCTAGAGAGCGGCAGTGGATGGCCATCAGATTAGGGGGCAAGTGACCAGTCTCAGGACAAACCTGCCACCACGGTGACTTGGTGGGGTGCAAGAAGGGCCTTGCTCCTGGGGTAACAGCAGGGAGGGGCTGGGAGGAGATGGTGGTGCGATCCAGGAGAGAAGGGATGAGGGCTGAGCCATTCAGCATGGGGGACCTCTGGTGGGGGCTGGGGGGTACCTGCCGCATTGTCCATGTTCTCACACAGGTCTGCCAGCAGCTCCAGTGCCCCTTCACGCTCCTGCTGGTCAGTGGCCAGCTCAGCTTCACCAGCAGTTGGGGGTGTGGGCTGGGACAGCACCCGGAGGCAGCTCTTCATCTGCTCCACCTCCTCTCGCTGGCCCCGGAAGGCAGCCGACATGGCTTCCTGCAGCCACTGGCGTCTCTAGGGAAGAAGGAAGAAGGGTGGGGAGAGAAGCGGAAGTCTCAGCCATTTCCTAGGCAGTGACACTCATCTAACACTGGGAAAGCATAGCAGCCTCATTCTGTAGTTCAGTCAGGCTTCCAACTCACAGCAGTCCTCCTGCCTCGGCCTCCCAACTGCAGGGATTAAAAGCATGTGCTGTCACCGTCACCACCAGCACCGGCAGGGATACAGCTTTACTCACAAATTCTTTTCTAGTACTAAGGACTCAGTCCTGAAACAGGTTAAAGGAAAAGGGGTGGGGGGTGCCTTCCAGGGGATGTGGGTGGTGAACAGAGTGGCAGAGGAAAATAGACAGGACATGTAGTGTGAGACATGACATGACAACGTGACAAGCGCTGTGGGGTAGGAATGAGAGTGGAGGGCCGGGGAGTGGAGGGGGGCCTGCAGAACTACATGGAGTCATCTCGGAGGGGCATGTGTAAGCAATCAAACAGGCCAGGGAGTACAGGTGGATCCTAGGAACAATAGTCAAGGCGGAGGCAACCACCAGGAGGCCAAGGTTAAATAAGGGAAGAAAAAAGTTGAGGAGAGGAAACCCCTGAGCAGAAGAGCAGGTTAGGCTCATAGGCAGTTGTTAAGGCCCAGATTTTGCTCTGAATGAGGTGGGTGGAGCTATGAAAGGAGTGTTCTCAGCAGAGAGGTAGAGACAGGACTGAGAAGGGTAACAACAGAGACAAGAAGGCGTAGGCGGAGACTAAGTGGTCAGCACGAGAAGAGTGATGGGCTGACGTGGGGCATACGCCTGTAATCCCAGCACTGGGGAGGACTGCATCAGTGTGAGAAACAGCCTGGGCTGGGAAAAGAGACCCACCTGAGGCACAGTCTAAGTGAGAAAGATGGTCAGGACGAGGCCGGGTTCTGTCCTGACCACTGGCAGCTGGGGAGGTTTGAGGATGGCTACACTGAGCAGGTAAAACACTGAGTAGGTGCCCTCACAGTGGGGGGAGAGGTCTTTGCAACTTTACTGACACTCTGAGCTGGACAGTTCTGTATCGTGACACATGTGCTGAGAATGACATGAGCTTGAACGGGCATTCCTCGACTGCACTCTCCTCCCTCCTCGTTTGACCCAGCTGGGCCTCCGCCTTTAATCCCGCCCAGCACTGGGGAGGCCGAGCCAGGCACCTCTGTGAGGCCAGCCAGGTCTATAAGCAAGTTCTTGGACAGCTAGAACTGTTACACAGAGAAACCCTGTCTCAAAAAACCAAAAAAAAAAAAAAAAGAGAGAGAAGGAGAAAATGGCTCTACCCATTGCTAACTGTCCTCTGGAAAATTTAAAAAACAACACTAGAAAGCCCAGAAAATGAGGCGAAATCAACAAAGGACACACACAAGGGCAAGTGTGTACAGAGGAGAACCAGAAGACTACACTGTCCCAAGAGGGGAGCTGCAACGGGCTGAAATGACCAGCACACACCTGCAGTCCCAGGACTTTGGAGGAGGGGGCAGGAATCAGGAGGGCAAGGTCATTTTGGCTAGCCTGATCTGTATGAGCCCTCAATCTTGACAAAGGAAAGAAAAGGGGGAAAGAGGCTGTAAAGGTTTGTAATCATCCTCCCAGATAAATTGGGGCAAGCTGTCTCATTGTTCTGTGCCTGTTTCCTCCTTGGGCCGTAAAGGTTCAATGACACAATGTATACAGATCACTCTGTAACTTAACTGAATTACTACACTGTTTCTATGTATAGTAACTGTCAGCTACAAAAATTACATGTAAAATTCCTACCAACCTTCAAGACAAAACTCTGTCAGGTTTTACTATGGCTATTCCAGATGCACTGATTTAAAAAAAAAAAAAAAAAGGAAGGAAATAAATAAATCAATCTGAGGCATAGAGGAAAAAAAATCTGAGGCTCAGAAAGGATGTGACTTGCCCAACCAAGGTCATGGTTGGCTCTAGGCAAAACTCAACCGAACAGTATGCTGAATACAGCCTAGTCCACACTGGAACGTCAGAACTGCCTTATGAAACATTGCCATTACTACTATTATCACCATCAATTTGAAAACATGGGGATTGCAAAGATTAAATAATATACCCAAGGTCACACTTGCGGGGACAAGGCTGAATCCAGGTCTGCCTCAGTCCAGAGAACCCCAGTTTTTTTGGGTTTTTCTCTTTGCCCTCATCACGAGACTATTCTGCCTCCCAGAATAAGGCTGTGATCCGACACTCCACAGCTGACCTTCAGTCTCCCACGACGCCACATTTGGACTCTCGCTCACCACCCGGAGAGGCAGCGGCTTCCAGCTCACTAAGCCACTCTCCCCCGAGACGCGAACGTCCCCAGGCCCCTCGGCACGGCTCCTTGGGTCCTCATTCTTTACCTCTTCGCTCATGGGTTCCGGCGGGGGGTCTGGCTCCTGAGAGCCCGCAGTAATAGCCATCTGCAGCAGGCCTTGGAGGTTCCGGGGAGGCCGCGGATTGCCTGAGCCCCCCGCCGAGGAGCCGCTGCCCCCCGACGAGCAGCCCTGGGAGGCGGGAGGCAGCGCGAGGGGGAGGCGACTGCCCCCCGGGCCTTTGTCTGCCATGGACCTTTTATGAAGGGAGAAGGCGTTGAAGGAGGATGACGGTCACCGCTGCGGCAGCTCTGGCATCCGACGGCCCGACTCCCGAGGGTCTGCTGAGAAGGTGGCGTTTGGGGAGCGTGAGGAGCCTCCTCATGATCCCAAACCATTCTGCCTGCACCCACCTGAATCCTAGCCCCCTCTCCTTCCTTCGTACCAACGGGACCCTTCCTCAAATCCAGACGCCCCTCCTTCCTCCCCAGCAACAGGCCCCACCCACTCCCTGGCAACGAGCACCCCCACACCCCCAGGCTCCACAGCTTGCTTCCGCGTCTCTTAGCAACTCCACCGCCCCGCCTCCATGGCAACAAGGCTTCTCTCAGTCTCCTTAGCAACAAGTCCCCTCCCTTGTCTTTGAAGAGGGGCTCCCCAGTGGGCCTGATCTCACCTTCCTGGGTCTAGAGCCGCCACCACGCCTAAAGACAGACTCGCCGGCACCTGACTCTGGTGGGCGCCGCCATCTTTGCCGGAAATACGCACGGTCTGAATCGGAAGTGCCTCACGCCAAGCTGTTTTGCCCGGTTCTAAGCAGCAGCACTTCTCAGCCGATACGGTACTTAGCTCCGCCTCTCCCGACTAGCCCCCCCCATTTGCCACACCCCCATTAGCGCGTTTATTATAAGCCCCGCCCCCTCGCTCCTTGGCGCCCCTTAGAGAACACCGGGCTCTCATTGGAAATGCAAACTCCTCCCCTTCCAGGCATAGACCCCGCCCATCCTCATTTTCCCCGCCTCTGTTCTAGGCCTTTCGGCCTTTCCCAGTCAAGTCCCGCCTCTATCTTAAGCACCTGGACCAGCTGCCTGTCCCGTTTGGCCACGCCCCGACGCAGGCCACGCCCCCTCTGCTTAGGTCGGGTCGATTTGTACATCTCTTCTGATTTTAAACAGCAGTTTCTACTGAGCCTTGGGATATCGCCCCTAGTATTCAGTCTCACTTTTTCCTCGGCCTCAGTTTCCCCGCTTGTTACCGGTGGTGTATGTTATGTCTGTGTGCGGCTAAGCTTTGTGTGTGTGGGAAGCAGTCAACATCAGGTGCCTTTCTCCTTCAATCTCTGCCTCATTTTTGTTTAATCTTTTCCGAAATTTCCTTTAAAGATGATTTTTAATTATGTAGGTGGGGGGTATGCACGAAAATGCAGATTCCTATGGGGCCAGAGACAGAGGATCGCCTGGAGCTGGAGTTACAGGCGGTTTTGAGACACCCATTTATGGGTGCTAGAAACCAAGCTCAGGTCCTCTCCAAGAACAGTAAGTACTGTTGACTGCTGAGCCATCTCTCCAACCCCTCAAATTATTATTATTGCTGTTGGTTTTTAATTTTTTAGATGTATCTATTTACCATTTGTGTGTGAATGTTTTGCCTACAAGCGTGCGAATGCGCCATAGTTGGATTGCCTGGAACTGGGGGTGTGGATGGTTGTGAGCCATGTGTGAACCTGAGTCTTTAGCAACAACAAGGCCTCTTCGCCACTGAGCTCTCTCTCTCTGGCCCACCCAACCCCCACCTTTTGGGTTTGGTTTTGGCCTTGGTTGATTTTCTGTTGCTGTTGTTTTGTTTTGTTTTGAGCTGGTATGGAGCTCAACTTGATCAGGCTGCCCTCCAACTCTTCAGTATCCACGTGCCTCAGCACCCTGAGTGCTGGGGAGATGGCTCATCGGATAAGAGTAAGAGCGCGGGCTGCTCTTCAGCAGTCCTGAGTTCACTCCCAGCAACCATCTGTAATAGAAGCAGAGTCCCCGTAGTGTGCAAGACAGAGCACTCATATACATGAATAAATAAATCTTTAAGAAAAAAAAAAAGGTGTGCACCTCCATGCCTGGCTTATTTTGTGTATGAGTGTACTGCACACACACACACACACACACACACACGCACGCACACGCATGTGCATCATGTGCGTGCTTGGTACCCTGGTGGTCCAGAAGATAAGACCTGTTCCCTGGAACTCCTACTACTGCTGTTCACAAATACCTTGGTGACTTAAAACAACACTCACTTTTATATTACGGTTGTGAAAGACGGGACTCTAAAATGACTGTTTCTGAGCTGCAGTCAAGGAGAGGACAGGAGCCCTTGAGGCCTCTGGTGCAAAGCTGTTCTCCATCCTTTTAACAGCTTCCAGAAACCCCTAATTTATTCACCTGTGGCCATGTCCCTCTGGCCTCTCCTTGCATCTCCTTGCCTGACTCTCATCCTCCACCATTCTTCTTACAAGGAGCTTGTGATTATGAGGGACCCACGCCCACCAGGGTGTTCTCTTTGCCTCAAGATCCTTAACCAAGAGCGGGGTGTGGTAGCACACACTTTAAACTCAGCACTCAGGATGCAGTCAGACGTCTGTCAGTTTGAGGATAGCCTTATCTATTTAGCAAGTCCTAGGCCAACCAAGGCCTTCTAGTAAAACCCTCTTACCACCACCACCACCCCAAAAAAAATCCTTAACAGAATCTCATCTTCAAAGTTTCCTTTGACATATAAGGTTCTTGGAATTAGAACTGGAATGTGGGTCTATGTATAATATATACATGTATGTATATATAATGATATATGATGTCACATAGTATAAATGTACACATGGCATATTTGTATGTATATATGAATATTATACACACACACACACATCATGCTGGTAGCCTAGATGAAAGCTCCCATGCATTCTATGAAAGTTACAATATGATACCTAGATATCCTATGAAAACTTTACAATAACCTGTAAGGAATGTAATCATATAACTTTGCCATCTCTACTGAGACACTCCAGGGCAAAAGGGGTCCTATTAATTAACAATAGCATATACCTGTAATCAATACTTCAGACAAACAGGAGTTCAAGGTCAGCCCCAGCTATATATCAAGTTCAAGACCATCCTGGACTACATGAGCTCCTGTTTTTAAAAGGAAAACAGAGAATGGGGTTAGGGAGAGAACTCAGTTAGCAAATAAAATACTTGCTGCACATGTTTAAGGACCAGAGTTTGATCTCTGGCACCCAGAGGGTGGCTGTGGTGATACATGCTTGTGATCTCAGTGATGGAGAGGTGGAAACCAGAAGATCCCTGGGATGCAATAGTCATCCTGTATAACCTAATTGGCAAGTTGGTGCTGAAGAGATGCCTCCACAGTTAAGAGCATTGACTGCTCTTCCAAAGACCTGAGTTCAAGTCCCAGCGACCACATAATGGCTCACAACCATCTATAATGGGATGTGATGCCCTCTTCTGGCATGCAGATGTACATGCAGATACTCATACATTTTAAAAAAAAAAAAATGTTTTAAATCAAAAATCAATCCAGGTGGTGGCAGCATACGCCTTTAATCCCAGCACTCAGAGGCAGAGAAGGGCAGATATCTGAGTTCTTCAAGACCAGCCTGGTCTAAACAGAGAAACCCTGTCTCAAAAAACAAATAAAAAATCTTTAAAAAAAAAAACAAAAAAAAACAAGGTGGACAAGTCCTGAGGAATTAAGCACATGTGTGTATTCACATCCGTGTGTGCGTGCGTGCGTGTGCACACACACACAAATACTAAATTACAGAACAGATGTGGAGAGAATATGTTATATGCAATATGAAATTTTCAAAATGCAATTTATGTTTTTAAAAGAAATGAAAGCTTATAATAATTACAGAAGACTAGGCATAAACCAAAGACATATGATGGCCAGTTTCTAAAGCCCTAAACGGCTGCTTTCTTGCCTTCCTCCTTGCCTTTGGTCACTCACCTCTGGACACTCTGGTCTCTTCAGTGTCATAGGACATGACTAGCATACTCCTGCCTCAGGACCTCTGCACTTGCTCTTTCTCTGCCTAGAAGACTCCTTGTCTTTTGTCTGTATGATTCATTTACTCCCTAGCCATCCTATCTAAATTCATACTATTTCTAGAAACACTTCCCAGGAGAAATAGCTTGGTGATTAAGAGAGCTTGCTCTTCAAAGACCAGAGTTCATAAGCAGAGCAGTGGTGGCGCACGCCTTTAATCTCAGCACTCGGGAGGCAGAGGCAGGCGGATCTCTGTGAGTTCAAGGCCAGCCTGGTCTACAAATCCAGTTCCAGAACAGGAACAGCACAAACCAGGACTGCCCACAACAGCTAACAACTTCTTTGCCCTGTTTATCAGCTGCCTCTCTGCTATCACGGAAATCCCATAGGTGGAGGAATTTTGTTGATTTAGCACTCTGCCACATCCTTACCACTCAGGACACTACGTGGTTTGGATGTGATGTTCTACCCTTTTTTTTTTTTTTTTTTTTTTTTTGAGCTGAGGATAGAACCCAGGGCCTTGCGCTTGCTAGGCAAGCATTCTACCACTGAGCTAAATCCCCATCCCAGATGTGATGTTCTATAAAGATTGCTGGAATGAAGGTGGTTGAATAGGCTTGCCATTTCAGGGGAGCATCAAGTTTCGTGGGTGCACCCTATGAGAAACTGGGGGATCAAGCAGGTGTCTAGCAGCTTTGGGAACCTGACATAGGGAAGGCTGTGGCTTGTGTGGAAGTCCAATAGAAGCTGGATTCCATATGATGAATGCGGGTCTATGGTGCCCCACTGGAGTGTTCAGATTAGGCTGGGGCCCAGGTGAAGGCTAGGACTTGGCTGCAAGCACAGACTGCATCGGGATCCATCTGCCTACCTATCCAGGCATATCCAGGCTGGAGATGTGGCTCAGTGGTTAAGAGCACTGCTGCCCTTCCAGAGGACCTGGGTTCAATTGCCAGCACCCACTTGGCAGCTCACAGCTGTCTATAACTCCAGGTCAAGGGTTTCTGACACCCTCACACAGACACACATGCAGGCGAAACATCAATGCACATAAAACAAAAATAAATTATATATTGGAACAAGACGTGGTGGTGCACACCTTTCATTCCAGCACTCGGGAGGCAGAGGCCAGCCTGGGCTACAGAGTGAGTTCCAGGACAGCCAGAGCTACACAGAGAGACTTTGAGTCAAAAAGCAAAACAAAAAATTGTTTATGTGTATGGGTGTTTGGCTGTGAGTATGTCTGTGTACCGCATTGTACTTGGTGCCCTGCAGCCAGAGTCCCCTGGAATTGGAGTTACATGTGGCCATGAACTGCCATGTGAGTGCCGACACTCAAACCTAGGTTCTCTGAAAGCAGCCTCGTACTCTTAACTGCTGAATCATCTCTCCAGGGCTGTAATCCCACACTTGAGAGGCAGAGGCAGGAGGATCAAAAGTTCAAGGTCATCTTCAACCACATAATTTGAACTCAGCCTAGGCTAGATGTTGTCTTAAAAAACAATAACAGGACATGGAGCTCTGATAATGGTGGGAACGCAGACTTTGCCCCAGGAGTACAGAGTGTTGACCTCGGAGGACATGGAGAAATAGATTGCACTTGCGTCTACAGCTCCCTGAAGCCCTTCCCTTCTCTGCCTCCTTTATCCTCTGCCTGACCCCAAACACACACAGCCTGCAGACTGTCCCATCTAAGCCCAGCAGCTCCCCTCCTCCTGTGACGGTCCTTGTTTTTCTTTGTCCCCCTCTCTCTGCATCTCCCTTAGCATTTCTCGGTCCCGTCATCCCATCTGGTTGTTTGTTTTGGTCCTCCATGTCTCCTATCCCTGCCTAACCCTTTCGGCTCTTTTTTTCCGGGGGGGGGGGGGGGGGCGTCTCACGTAGTCCAGGCTGCCCTCAAACGCTCTATATAGCTGGGATGGCCTTGAACTCCTAATCCTTCCGCTCCTTTTCTCTTTCTGCCTCTCTCTCTTCCGCGCCCCGTCTCTGCTACCCTGCATCGTCCCATCTATTAATGTATGCCAGACTTCCCTTTGTGTCTCCATCTCTGCCTGTCTACTGGTCCTGCATCCCTCTCTCCTGCAGCATCCCTCTCTCCTGCAGCATCCCTCTCCTCCAGCATCCCTCTCCTCCAGCATCCCTCCACCCATCCCTCCATCCCTCCACCCATCCCAGCATCTTCCCACCTCCTCTCCATCAGTCCAGCGTCCAGGCCCGCCCCCTGCCACTCCCCCTCCTCTCTCCGAAAGGGTTAACTGTGGGGAAGGGCCGGGAGTCCCCGGATGGTGATGTCAGCGTGCCGGAGAGAAAGGACGAGGTGGCGGGGGGAGGCGGAGAGGAGGAGGAGGCGGAGGAGAGAGGGCGCGTGGGGGGGCGGGGGGGATCTCGGCCTGCAGCATCCGCCGGCCCCGCACTTCAGACCCCCCCTGCAGGGGGAGGCACAGGAAGGGGGGGGCCGGCCAGGGTCGGGCTGGGGAGGGGGGGCCGCGCAGCCCCCCCGGCCATGCTGACTCCAGGGGCCTGACCCCCCCGGCAGCCCCCCCTCCCCCAGCTCTGCGGCCCACCGCCTGGGGGGGCCGGCCCAGCCCCCTGGGGACCCCCGGAGAAGTGGGGAACAACCGGGGGGGCCGGGACGGAGGTGTCGCCGGCCCCCACCGGAGGAACGGGGCCACGGGCCGCAGGGGGGGCGGCCGGGGGACCGGTCGGGCCGGGACCAAGGGCACCATGTCGTCCGGGTCCAAGGAGGGCGGCGGGGGCTCCCCCGCCTACCACCTCCCACACCCACACCCACCCCAGCACGCCCAATATGT
Source organism: Onychomys torridus (assembly GCF_903995425.1). Lineage (NCBI taxonomy): Eukaryota > Metazoa > Chordata > Mammalia > Rodentia > Cricetidae > Onychomys > Onychomys torridus. The sequence goes on from NC_050443.1 coordinate 3,027,595, forward strand.
GGGCCCCTATCGGCTGGAGAAGACGCTGGGCAAAGGACAGACAGGTGAGCCTGGAATCTAAGCGGACACCTGGGGCGGGGGCGGGGTGCAGGAGGGGGCAGAAGGCGGGACCACGGGTATTTAAAGGGCAGACCCCTGGGTCCCTCCTAGAAAAGGGGCTTGGGTCCTGAGTTCCAAGTGCCAGCGGTGTACGGATGTAGAGACTGACTCTGGGGCCTCGAGAGGGCAGGGGTCTGGGACTTCTGGGTCCGAGGGAGAAGTAGGGGTCGGGACTCCTGTGGCTCAAATGACCCTGTTGGGGCAGATGTTGGAGGGGCTCCAGGAGCAGTGGGGAGTAGGCCCGTTGCGGGTGTGGGGCCACGGCTGATTCTGCAAGCTGAGGCAGGCGGGTGCTGCAGTACAGCCGCAGGCAGGGTGGAGGTGCGTCCATCCCGAGAGAGGCTGCCTTCCCGTCCCTCTTCTCAAGCTCAAAAGGGGCCACCTGCGCTCGGGGCAGCAAGCTGGAGCCCTGGGGTGTGAGGTCGACCGCATTCTCCCCATTCTGCACAGTGTGCAAACAGGATGGAGAGGCGGGCTCTAGGAAGCTCAGCTCCCAGGAGTGGCCCTGGAAAGCAGCGTTATGTTTGATTGTTGCTAAATGCTGACTGTGGCCACTCCTGGGTGGTGGGTGGAGGTGAACTAGGAGCCCACCTCTAGTGTTCCAGGCTGTGCGTCCCAGGTCCCTATGAAGCTGAGCTCCAGGCCTGCGATAGGAAGGGGAAGTCAGACTGTACATCTTGGTAGTAAGAGTGTAAAGTGTTGTTGACCTCAATTCATGAACTATGGAAGGAGGAGGGTTCAGGAGCCTGGACGGCTGGTCTGAGGGAGAAGGGCTGGGGCCAACACTCTTGGGACTGAGAAGGTGGTACATATCTGAGCTCTGGTTGCTTGGGTCGGTAAGGACTCCGAGGAATAGGTAGGGTTTTCTGAGGGGGGGTGGGGGGGGGCTTGGAATTTGCATGCTGTTGACCATGGCAGCTACTTTTTAAAAGTTAAGAGAGAGAGAGAGAGAGAGAGAGAGAGAGAGAGAGAGAGAGAGATGATTGAAGGTTTGGGGGTTGGGAGGAGGTGAGGATGGGGAGGCTTGGAAAAGAAGAAAACTTGAGAGTGTATTCTTTGTGAGATTATGGGGTTTCTGAAGTCTGAAAGGCAGAGATTTCAAGGGAGTGATGGGTTGGTTGAGAGAGCAAGGAGACAGATTGGGAGAAAGAAAGTCTGGAAAGATGAAGTTGGGCAGAGAGTCAGCATGAAAGCTGGAGGAGAGGGGCAGAGGGTGGACAGTCAGACAGAAAGAGGGGGCTTGGGGCGTGATTGACAGCTCGGAGGAAGCACTCAGGAGGCAGAGCCAGGTGGATCCCTGTGAGTTTGGGGCCAGCCTGGTCTCCAAAGCGAATTCCCCGAAAGGCGCAAAGCTACACAGAGAAACCCTGCCTCGAAAAACAAAACAAACAAACAAACAAAAAGAGCTGGGAGGAGATCCAGGAGAACACTCCATGTTTATTTTAAATCTGCCCTCCAGGGCTGGTTAAACTTGGGGTCCACTGCATCACGGGCCAGAAGGTTGCCGTCAAGATCGTGAACAGGGAGAAGTTGTCGGAATCAGTGCTGATGAAGGTGCGTGTGCATAAGAATGTGTATGTAGCCGGAGTACCCTTTGGTGCTGAGGGTGAGGTAGAGAGGTCATGCTGACCCCTTCTCTTGTGTCCGCGGCCCCTCAGGTGGAGCGGGAGATCGCCATCCTAAAGCTCATTGAACACCCGCACGTGCTCAAGCTCCATGATGTCTACGAGAACAAGAAATATTTGTAGGTATTTATAGACGCCCCTCCGTTCTCCCTCCGCATGTTAGTATTCCAGAAACAGGACCTAATGTAGCCTGGCAAAACTCAACTGATAGAGGGCTTCTGTAGAATGCAGAAAGCCCTGAGTTTGACCCCCAGCACCTAATAAACTGGATGTGACAGCACACGTGTGTAATCTCAGGTCTAGTGAGGTGAGGCAGAAGTATCAGAAGTTCAAGGTCGTCCTCAGCTACTTAGCTGTGTTGGAGGCCAGTATGAGCTACACGTGACCTGGTCCAGTCCCTTCCCTTGGTTACAGGAATACCTGCAATTCACACTCCGACCTGATGCTATTAACAGTCCCGTAGGACCAGAGTGGCCCTGAGTGGGGATAGAGGTGAAGCCTCTTACTACTGTCTTTCTCCTAAGTAAATGAGATTACCAGCCTATGCCAAGCCCAGCTAACTGCCTCTTCCTCCCTGAGGCAGTTAGGGTTAGCATTAGCCTAGTAAAGCCTGAAGGATCCTTCCAAATTCCCACTCTGGGACATCTGAGATCTCTCCTATCCTGGCATCACTTCTGATGCCAGGGCTGGCCACCCCAACAATGGACCTCCTCTGGGAGTCCTGAGTCAGTATCACAAACTCCTTTACGGTCCAGTTAAGATGGGGGTGGGGGTCAGCTGTGTGGGCATCAGAGAATGACTCTTTGTCCAGACTCTGGTGGCCCAGAGAACAGCTGGACTGGACAACAAGAGAGGGAACAGACCTCACATTTCCCCCACCAACCCCCTTAACCTACATCCCCAGGGTGTAGGATGAAGCTACTCCAACAACCATTAGGTTGGTGGGGCAGGTTTCCCCAGGCTGGAAGCAGTGCCCAGCCCCAGGTTCTCATGGGAGTTGTAGTCCTTAGGCTTCCCAGGTGTGGAGGCAGGGAGAAGTCATTGTCTCCAGAGTTGATGGTTACCACTCCCACTCCATCATGGAGTGAGAGAGTTCATGAGTGTTTGTGCTTCACTTGGGAATCCAGCCATCCAATGCCTCAGTTTTTGTTTCCCGGGAGCTGATAGGAACTGGAGGTTTAACCTTTCAGAGCCTGATGGGATTTGGAGTCTCTAGAATCCAGGTGGCTGATGGGAATTGGGACTCTCTATGTCCCGGAGGCTTATGGGAAGTGGGAGGGGTTTTTTGCTTTGTTTTGTTTGGTGGTTTTTATAAACTTCGTTGAATTAATGGGAGCTGTAGTTTCTCTTTGGTGTACACTGTAATTGTTACTGCCCAAGAATGAACAAGAACTTGGGTTTATTCAAGTCACAGGCTTGTGAGAATTAGAGGCTTGGCCTGGGGGAATGTGCTAATGGGAATAGGGTCTTTTTTTTCCCAGAGTTCCATGGCAATTGTGGTTTCTGACCTCAGGTGCCAATAGAGTTGCTTTATCTCCAAAAACAACCAAAAGTTTTCTTGGGAGTCTATGCTACCCAGGACTAGTGGGAATTGAGTTTTGGTTTCCTAGAGACATGTGGATATTCGAATCACTTATCCTAGAGGCTTGGTAATCTGAGCCTCTTTCCCAGGGACTGGTAGAAGTCGCTATGTCTTCCTTGCAGAGACTGGTGGGAATTGGGGCTTCACTGTCTTCAGTAAAGGGAGACAGGCCTTGGTGCTGCACATGCCCCTTCCAGCCCTCTGCCCCGTCTGTGTCTTTCAGGTACCTGGTTCTGGAGCATGTTTCTGGGGGTGAGCTGTTTGACTATCTGGTAAAAAAAGGGAGGCTGACGCCCAAGGAGGCCCGGAAGTTCTTCCGACAGATCGTGTCAGCGCTGGACTTCTGCCATAGCTACTCCATCTGGTGAGGGGACAGCTGGAGGGGGAGATAGCTGAGGGTGGCCCAGGAGGCAGGCCCCTGCAACCACATGGAGGGCTGAGCAGAAACCAGTGTGGTTAGCCCTCAACCCTAACCTTTTTAAACTTCCTGGTATTGCAACTCAGACCATACCATTTTCCCTTTTGAAAAAGTGTACGGTTTCGTGGTTTTAAATACACTTTCAGTCTTGTGCGTGGTTGCTATGTAATTTTAGAACCTTTTTTTTTATAATTGTGTGTGTGTGTGTGTGTGTGTGTGTGTGTGTGTGTATAGTTTGAGGCTTGTGCACGATAGGCGTGCACTACCATTTGCCATATATATCCCCAGCCTTTTTCTTTCTTTCTTTCTTTTTTTTTTTTCTGTGTGTGTGAGAGAGAGAAACCAGGTTTCTTTTTTTTTTTTTTTTTTGTGAAGCTGAGGATCGAACCCCAGGCGTTGTGCTTGCTAGGCAAGTGCTCTACCACTGAGCTAAATCCCCAACCCCCCCCCTTTTTTTTTTTTGGAGTCAGGGTTTCTCTGTGTAGCTTTGCGCCTTTCCTGGAACTCACTCTGTAGACCAGACTGGCCTCGAACTCACCGCCTGCCTCTGCCTCCTGAGTGCTGGGATTAAAGGCGTGCGCCACCACCACCTGGCAACCAGGTTTCTTATAGCACCTCTATATGTAGACTAGCCTGCCCACAAACTCATTGCAATCCTCCTGTCTCAGCCTCCTGCATACTGAGATTACAGATGTGTACCACCACATGCCTTTTTTTTTTTTTTTTTTTTTGAGCTGAGGATTGAACCTAGGGCCTTGTGCTTGCTAGGCAAGCACTTTACCACTGAGCTAAATCCCAACCCATTTTTTTACTAGCGTGTGTGTGTGTGTGTGTGTGTGTGTGTGTGTGTGTGTGTGAGAGAGAGAGAGAGAGAGAGAGAGAGTGTACATGTGTGTGCAACAGTGTGCACATGGAGGTCAGAGGACAACTTTCAAGATCCTGCTCTCTCCCCTTTGTGGGTCTTGGGGAATCAAACTGAGGTCATCAGGCTTGGAGGCAAGTGCCTTTACCCCCTGAACCATCCTGCCAGCATTTCTGTCTTTTTTTTGTTTTTTAATGGAGCTGAGGACTGAACCCAGGGCCTTGCACTTGCTAGACAAGCGCTCTACCACTGAGCTAAATCTCCAACCCCACTTCTGTCCTTTTTAAAACCAACTCAAGGTCACCAAGATTGTATCTATGGTTTCTTCTAGAAGTTGTACAGTTTTAACTCTTGCATTTAATCCTGGGGTCCCTTTCAAGTTAATTTCAAACCTTTCAAGTGTTTGATGTGAAGTAAGAATTGCAGTTTATGTTTTGGACATATGGCTATCCCTGCAAAGAGATATTTCTTCTCCTCAATGACTTCAGCCTAGACAAGATATGATGTATGCAGCATTTAGGGTGAAGAGTACATACCTGTAATTCTAGCATTCAGGAGATAGAGGCAGGAGCATCACTGAGAGTTCAATGCCAGCCAGGGCTACATAGAAAGACCCTCTCTTACCAGGCATGCTGACACACACCTTCAATCCCAGCACTTGGGAGGCAGAGGCAGGCGGATTTCTGAGTTTGAGGCCAACCAGGTCTACAAAGTGAGTTCCAGGACAGCCAGGACTGTTCTACAGAGAAACCCTGTCTCAACGCCCTCCCCCCCGAAAAAAGAAAGATCCAGTTTGGTTTTTTGAGCTGAGGATCGAACCCAGGGCCTTGTACTTGCTAGGCAAGCGCTCTCCCACTGAGCTAAGTCCCCAACCTGAAAGATCCTGGTTTTTTGTTTGTTTGGTTGTTTTTGGTTTTTCGAGACAAGGTTTCTCTGTATAGCTTTGTGCCTTTCCTGGAACTTAGTAGCCCAGGCTGGCCTCGAACTCACAGAGATCCACCTGCCTCTGCCTCCCGAGTGCTGGGATTACAGGCGTGCACCACCACCGCCCAGCAGATCCTGTTTTTAAAAAACAGGGTGGAAGGTGTAGCTAAAGAGATGACTGAGTGGTTAGAGCATGTAATGCTCTTCAACAGGATCCAAGTTCAAGCCCCATCACTCATATCTAAAGTCTCATAACTGCTTGTTACTCCAACTCCAGAAAGATGAGATGTCTCTAGCTTCACCAGACACCTGCAGTAACACACACACACTTAAAAATCAAATCTTGCTGGGGCGGTGGTAGCGCACGCCTTTAATCCCAGCACTCGGGAGGCAGAGCCAGGTGGATCTCTGTGAGTTCGAGGCCAGAAAAAATCAAATCTTTTTAAAAGGCACCTAAACTCATGCTATTTAAATTAAATTCACCTTTTTGAGTAGCCAGGGTATCAAGACTGCCAATGAAGACTATAGCCTGTAGGGGGCAATATTCAACATACTATGTGCGACCCACTTACTGACCACTCCATCTAGAAACTGCGGAATTCTACAGCCCACCTCCCTCCAGATTTGACCCTAAAATCTTGAGGAGTTTGATCCAAGAGTATAACTGTCCTGAGGAAGGACCAGTTGCCTGCTTTGAGTGGCAGAGTTTTTTGTTTGTTTTTCTTTAATTACTTGAAGCCTGTTTTGGTAATGTAGGTCTTTAGTCCCAGCACTCAGGAGGCAGAGGCAGGTGGATCTCTGTGAGTTCCAGGACAGCCAGAGCTGCATAGAGAGACCCTGCCTCAAAAAAATTAAGAAGTTAAAAAAAATTACTTGATATACCCCCCAAATAATGATAACAATAACAGCAATAATAGCAATTAATAATAATATCTGGGTATGGTGGTACACGCCTTTAATCCCAGCACTTGGGAGGCAGGTAGATCTCTGTGAGTTCAAGGCCAGCCTGGTCTACAGAGTGAGTTCCAAGACAGCCAGGGATACACAGGGAAACCCTGTTTTGAAAATTAAAAAAAACAAAAACAAAAAAAAAACTTGATATGGACATTTTTATTTTTATATTTATTGGGGGTATTAAGTAAGACAGAGTCTCATGGTATAGCCCAGATTGGCCTGGAATTAACCAGTCCTCCTGTCTTGGCCTCCAGAGTACTAGAATTACAGATATGACAGTCCATACCTCGCTGTTTTGTTTTGTTTTTCAACACAGACTTTCTCTGTGTAGCCCAGGCTGGCCTCAAACTCAGAAATTCGCCTGCCTCTGCCTCCCAAGTACTGGGATTAAAAGCGTGCACCAGTACCACCTGGCACCTAGCTGTATTTTTACATTTCTCTTTTTTTCAAAAACATTTATTTATTTAGGGGGAGGCGCAAGTGCCATGACCCACATGTAGAAGTCAGAAGACAACATTCGGGTTCTTTCTTCATGTAGCTTCTAGAGCTTAGACTCAGGTCATCAGCTTTGATAGCAAGGACCATTACCTCCTGAGCTATCTCAATGGCCAAATTTTTGTATTTCTAATAACCAGCTCATACCTCTGGAGGCAGGGACAGGTAGATCTCCATGAGTTCCAGGCCAGCCCAGGGTAACATAGTGAGATCCTGCCTCAAGAAATACATAAGTAGGCCGGGCAGTGGTGGCGCACGTCTTTAATCCCAAGTGCGGGAGGCAGAGGCAGGCAGATCTCTGTGAGTTTGAGGTCAGCCTGGTCTATAGAGTGAGATCCAGGACAGGCTCCAAAACTACACAGAGAAACCCTGTCTCGAAAAACTAAAAAGAAAATGAATACATAAGTAATTTTAAATTGGGGCTGTAGAGATGGATCAGTGATTATGAGCGCCGGCTGCTCTTCTAGACCTGGTTCCAATTTCCTGCACTACATTTCCAGCTCCAGGGGATCCAACACCCTCTTCTGACATCTCCAGGAGCCAGACATTCATGTGGTGCCAGTACATACATGCAGGCAAAGCACTGGCAGGGGCTGTCCGGATGGCTCAGTGGGGACGAGAGCTCAGTGCTTGAGAGGCAGAAAGTTCCCTGGCATTGACTGGGCAGCCAGGCTAGCCATATTGATGAGCTCCAGATACAGTGAGAGACCCTGTCTCAAAATGCACAGTGGAGAGCAATTGAGGAAGACACTAGATGTCAACTTCGTGCTTTCACATGCATGCACATACATATGTCCACGCCCATACACAAAAAAGGCATAAGAGTCAGGCACAGTGATATATGCCTGTAATCCCAGTACCTGAGAGAGTAAGGCAAAAGGATTGATTCAAGTTTGGGTGAGCTACATATCTAGACATTATAGCATGACCCTGTCTCTCACACACACACACACACACACACACACACACACACACACACACACACACACACACAGAGTCAGGCTTGAGGTCACATAGTTATAATTCCAGTACATGGGAGATAGAGACAAGAAGACCAGGATTTCAAAGCCATCCTCAACTATATAATCAGTGCGAGGCTAGCCTGAGCTACATGACACCTCATCTTTAAAAAATACTAGAAGTGCCTGGCGATAGTGGTACAAGCCTTTAATCTCAGCACTCAGGAGGCAGAGGCAAGTGGATCTCTGTGAGTTTGAGGCCAGCCTGGTCTACAGAACAAGTTCCAGGATAGCTAGGACTGTTAAAGAGAGAAACCTTGTCTCAGAAAAACAAACAAATAAACAACAACAAAACACTAGAAGTCTCTTACTCTAAGGTCATGAGTGAGTGAGGATGGCTTCCCTGGGGGCAGCCAAAGCTGATCTTCACCGGTTTGTCTTAGTCACAGAGACCTGAAGCCAGAGAACCTGCTGCTGGATGAGAAAAACAACATCCGAATCGCAGACTTTGGCATGGCATCCCTGCAGGTGGGGGATAGCCTCCTGGAGACCAGCTGCGGGTGAGTGGGAGGCTCAACTCCTACCCGCCCCCCCAAGTCCCCAGAAGGGTGAGAGGCTGGCCAGGGCTCACACCCTCATACCCCTCTCTCGTTTTCCTTCTCTTCCTTCAGGTCCCCCCACTATGCATGTCCAGAGGTGATCAAGGTGAGTGAGGGGAGAAGGGGAGGGAGGGCAAGGGAAGTGGACAGAGTGACCACAGAGATGCCGATGGGGTGACACCTTTTGCCTTCCAGGGAGAAAAGTATGATGGGCGTCGGGCAGACATGTGGAGCTGTGGAGTCATCCTGTTTGCCCTGCTTGTGGTAAGGTGCCTTTGGCTGCTACCATGGTATTTCTGGAACAGTGTCACCCAATAGAGTATACAATCTCACATGTATCTTGTTTCCAGAGTCACCTCCTAAAGAATGGGAGTGTGTGTGTGTGTGTGTGTGTGTGTGTGACCTCTCAAATGTTTGTAAGCGTGTGTGACTGTATGGGTATATATATGTGAGTGTGTGTGATTTCTTGAATATATAAAGCTGTTTGTGAGAGGGGTCTCGAAAATATATGTGATCTCCCAAATACGTGGGGGTGGGTGGGTGGGTATAGGTGGATGGGTGTGGGTATGTGAGTGTGTGGGTGATCTCTTAAATATATGTGCGGGGGATGATCCCATTAATGTAAATATATGTGTTTGATCTCTCAGGTACAGGTGTGATCTCCCACATGTGTGTGTGGATTTATATAGAGAGCGGTGGTTCTCAACCTTCCTAATGCTACAACCCTTGAATATAGTTCCTCATGTTGTGATGACCCCCAACCATAAAATTATTTTTGCTGCTACTTCATAACTGTAATTTTGCTACCGTTAAGAACTGTAATGTAAAATCTGTCTTAGGCTACTCCTGTGAAAGTGTCCTTCGACTCCCCTCCCCCCCAAAAGAGGGTCCTGTCTCACAGGTTGAGAACCACCGCTGATATAGAGACAGGCAGTGTCTCCTGTCTTCCAGGTTAGCCTTGAACTCATATATAGGCAAGGATGGCTTTTAACTCCTGATTCTCCAGCTTCCACCTCCCAAGTGCTTGGATCTCAGGCGTGCACCACCGTACTTGGTTTGTGCACTGTTAGGGATTGAACCCAGGGTTTTGCATGCCAGGCCTAGGACATTCCTCCATCCCTGATAGTCCTGTGTTTTACCTAGTGGCTATCAAGACTTCTTTAAATCCTCAGCCCCATGGTCATTTCTCGAAGAAGCTTCCCAAAGCCTCCATCTTTGTCCTCCCTGGACCCCTCCCCAGGTTGGATCTTCTGGCACTTGCTCCTCCTCCCGGTCATGGTCAGGGTTGTCAGTATGTATTTTGTTACATAAGATTTCAAGCCTTGTCTCCCTTCCTTGTCTGTCATGGGCTCCTTGAGGTCGGGACCCATATCGGTGGCTTTCATCTTTGTGCATTTGTTTACTTGACTCCTCTCTGAAGAACCAGACTTGGCCTCTCATGAACTCCTTCTGTAGCATGCATTAACTGACTCCAAGCAGGCTTTCTTCTGGGTATTTTTTTTTTTTAAGGTTTATCTTTTATTTATGTGTGTCTGTGTGTGTCCATGGTTGTCTGTGGAACAAAAAGGACATCAGGTTCCCTGGAGCTGGAGTTAAAGGTGGCTCTGCGCCTTTTTTTTTTTTTTTTTTTTTAAGATTTATTTATTTATTTATTATGTATACATTATTCTTCCTGCATGTGCCCCTGCAGGCCAGAAAAGGGTGCTAGATCTCATTACAGATGGTTGTGAGCCACCATGTGGTTGCTGGGAATTGAACTTAGGACCTCTGGAAAAGCAGTCAGTGCTCTTAACCACTGAGCCATCTCTCCAGCTCAGCTCTGTGCCTTTTAGTATGGTTGCTAGGAACTGAACTTGGGTCCTCTGGAAGAACAGTATGTACTCTTAGCCATCTCTCCAGCACCCTGAGCACACTGTTGGTTTGTTTGTTTTAAAGATTTATTTATTTATTATGTATATAGTAGTCTTCCTGTGTGTATGACTGCAGGCCAGAAGAGGGCACCAGGTCTCATTACAGATGGTTGTGAGCCACCATGTAGTTACTGGGAATTGAACTCAGGACCTCTGGAAGAGCAGCCAGACCTCTGATCCATCTCTCCGTCCCTGTTTGTTTTTAAGATCTCTCTCTCTCTCTCTCTCTCTCTCTCTCTCTCTCTCTCTCTCTCTCTCTCTCTCTCTCGGAATTCTCTGTGTAGCCCTGGCTATCCTAGAGCTTGCTCTGTGGACCAGGCTAGCCTCAAACTCAGAAAGCTGCCTGCCTCTGCCTCCCAAGTGCTGGAATTAAAGGTGTGTGCCACCATTGCCCGGCTAAGATTTACTTATTTTTATTTTATGTACATGAATGTTTTGCCTGCATGTATATCTGTGAACTTTGTGCTCACCGGGTGCCTACGGATGCCGGAAGAGCAGTCTAAATCCTCTAGAACTAGAATTATGGATAACTATAAGACACCAGGTCCTCTGCAAGAGCAGCAAGTATTCATAACTGCTACGCCATCTCCCCTGATGCATTTTTCAGGTGTTTAGAGACAGTTTCCTGTAACCCAGGCTGACCTCAAACTCACTATATAGCTTCCCTTAAAATCCTGTGCCGGGGGGGGGGGGGGGGGGGGGGGGGGGGCTAGAGAGATAGCTCAGCAGTCAAGAGCATCGGCTGCTTTTCCAGAGGACAGGGTTCAATTCCCAGCACCCACATGGCAGCTCACAACTGTCTGTAACTCCAGTTCCAGTGGATCCATCTGCCTCACACAGACATATATGCAGGCCAGACACCAGTGCACATAAAAATAAAATTTAAAAAAAAAAAAAAAGAAAGAAATCCAATGTCCTTGCCAGGTGGATACGGTGCTGGCTGTTGAACCCAGGGCTTTGTGTACTCGAGGTGCATTCTCTACTGACTGGCCTAGATCTCCAGATCCTTTCTCTCAGGTTTTTGTCATCAAATGGGGAAAAGACAGAGTTTTCAAATCTCTACTTCCTTATCTTGGACAAGGAAGTCACTCTCTTTCCGGTCAGCCTCAGTCTCCTTATGGACACTGCGCAGATAATCACAGTACCAACAGTTGTGAAGATTTAAATTGGTACTCCAGGACTGTAAACAGACAGGCAACAGAAAGCACACTGAAAAACAAGCGAGAGTAATGACTGGTTGACCTTGATCAAAAGGAGAGAGCAGCGTCGAGAAGGAACGTACCTGGTTTTCGCCCAGAAGCAATAATTCACTATTCCAGTGCTCCCCGGCTCGCTGTTCACTGTGATTACATACAACTGAACTTCCGAGGCTAATGGGAACCAGCTGGGATGTGCCTGGTGTTTTTAATCTGTCCCCTAGCCTTTCCCAGTCCACAGAGGCGAGGTGCCGCGGCTCACCGCCAGCGTGTCAGGCACCAGAGCCAAAGGTGGGCCTTGTGACTCCAAGACCAGCAGCGAGGTGCCCTCTCCCGGGCTTCCTTCACCCTGCATTCTGTCCATGCACCTTAGCTACAAGGGACAACCATTTAAAACACTCGGAAAAGCCCTGAGATTCACAGCGTCATCTCTCCCAAGAGCCCTCCTCCGACTCCTTAGGCCAGACCAGACTCTCTTCTTACTCGGCTGTCCCCGGCCCTGACGATCACATCATCCCGTTCCAGCCTGTAATGTTTTTCCTTTGTTTCTCCTTTTATTCTCTTATTCTTGCTATGTTTAAACATTTATGTGTTCATTTGTCTCGTGTGTGTGTGTGTGTGTGTGTGTGTGTGTGTGTGTGTCTGTCTGTCTGTCTGTCTGTCCCCGTCCGTCCGTCCGTCCGTCCGTCTGCCCAGGGCATGCATGAAGTCAGAGGACAAGTAGCGGGAGGCAGTTCTTTCTTTCACCATGTGGGTCCCAGGGATGAAACTGGTGCATAGGCGTGGTGGTACATGCCTTTACCCAGTGAGTCATTCCATGGCCCTATTTGAGACAGGTTCTCATATATCACAGGCTGGCCTTGACCCCGTTATGTAACTGGAGATGACCTTGAATGTGCTTTTACCTCCTTCTGGCACTAGGGTTACAGATAAAGGTGGAGTTTTCCTGTCCCGACCACCCAGTCCCAAATAATCACTCAGATTATCACTTACAGATGCTCTGCCCATAGCTCACGCTTTTTACTAGCTAACTTACATTTAAGTTAACCCATTTCTATTAATCTATGTATTGCCACATGGCTCGTGGCTTTACCTGTCCTCTGGCATGTCTTGCTTCCTGGGCATCTCTCTGACTCTGCCCTTCCTCATCCCATCATCCCCAGTTTGGCTTGCCCACCCAACTTTATCCTGTTCAGCTATCAGCCAGTCAGCTTGTTTATTAAACCAATCATAGCCACATATATTCACACAGTGTACAGAAGGATTATTCCACAGCATACAGGAGTCAACTCCATGTCTCCCTGATTCAGTGGTGGGGATTGTGCATAGCTTCATGCATGCTAGACAAGCACACTACTGCAATGGAACCACATTCCTGGCCATTCTATTTATTTATTTATTTTTCTTGCTTCCTTCATTTGTTTGTTTGGTGGTGGTGTTGGTTTCAGACAGGGTCTTTCTTTGTAGACGAGGCTGGCCTCGAACCAACAGAGGTTGCCTGCCTAAGTCTACCAAGTTCTGGGATTAAAAGTGTGTACTACCACATCAAGCTCTCTTAGTTAGTTAGTTAGTTAGTTAGTTAGTTAGTTAGTTAGTTAGAGACAGGGTCTCACTGGTAACCCTGGCTAGCCTAGAAATCACTATGTGGACCTGGCTGCCCTTGAATCCACAGAGATCTAGCTGCCTATGCCTCCTGAATGCTAAGACTGCACCACGACCAGCCCTCACTTGTTTTATTGGTATACCTATTTATGTATTACTTATTTATGCTGAGATTAAAGGCATGAGCCACCACACCAGGCAATCTCTTTCTCCTTTACCCTCTTTCGGACTTGGTCTTGCTATGTAACCCACACTGGAATAAAACTCACTGTGTAGCCCAGGCTGGCCTCACACTTGCCTCAGTCCTTCTGCCTTAGCCTCCTGGGAGCTGGTATTACAAGCATGCATCGCCGTGTCTGGCAAATACAGTATGTTAGGTGCAGTGGAACTTCCCGCAGCACAGGGGACCGAACCTAGGGACTGGTATCTGATAGGCAAACACTCTACCACTGAACTCCATCTCCAGATGTTCCTCCTGTCTTTTTTGTTCTGTTCTGTTTGTTTTTGTTTTCGTTTTTCGAGACAGGGTTTCCCTGTGTAGCCCTGGCTATCCTGAAACTCACTCTGTAGACCAGGCTGGCCTCCAACTCACAGTGATCCGATTTCCTCTGCCTCCCGAGTGCTGGGATCAAAGGCGTGCGCCATCACTGCCTGGCTGTTCCTCCTTTCTTTGGTTGTTTTGTTTGTTTATTTGTTTGAGTCAGGGTCTTACTACGTAGCCCTGGCTAGCCTAGAACTCACTGAGTAGACCAGGCTGGCCTCAGACTTGCAGTGGTGGGTTTGGTTTGGTTTTGTTTTTAGAGACGCACTTCCCCCTTGTAAACCTCTAATATGTCTCTTACATAGTACACACTGGGCAGCCCTTTGCCAAACTGCTGAGTTCCTTGCATCTTGATTTCCCCATCAAAAGTGAGGATTATGGGCTGGAGAGTTGGCTCAGTTGCTAAGAGCACTTAACTGCTCTTCTAAGAGGACCTGAGTTCAATTCCCTGTATCCACATCAGGTAGTTCATAACGGTCTGTAACTCTAGCTCCAAGGGATCTGGCTTCCAAAAGCATCCGTATACATGTGGCACACACACACACACACACACACACACACACACACACACCCCTAAATAAAAATAATTTTTTAAAGTGAGGATTATTTTGGTTTTGAGGGTAATTTTTGTTTTGTTTTGTTTCTGTTTTTTGTTTGTTTGTTTTTTATGTGGTTTCTGTTTGTGGCAGGGTGTTATGTCACCCAAGCTGGCCCTGAACTCACTATGTAACTGAAGATGACCTTGAACTTCTGATCCTCCAGCCACTACCTCCCAAGTTCTGGGGTTTGTAGGCATGTGCCACTACACTGGTGTTGGGGATTGAACCCAGGGCTTCATGAATGTTAGGCAAGCACTCCACCAGCTGGACTACACCTCCAGCCTTGTAGGTGAGGCTATGAAGATTGTCCTCCCCGTCTTGTGCCCAGGGTGAGGTGTGTGGGTGCATCATCAGCACTCGGAACCTCGCCTGGCTAATCTGAAGCTCCACCTAACACAGCGGTCCTCAACCTTCCTAATGCTTCGACCTTTTAATGCAGTTCCTCACGTTGTGGTGACCCCAGCCGTAAGATGATTCCATTGCTAGTTCATAACTGTAATTTTACTACTGTCAGGAATCATAATGTAAACATCTGTGTTTTCAAACGGTCTTAGGCGACCCCTGTGAAAAAGCGTCCAAGCCCCCACAGGGTTTGTGACCCGGAGGTTGAGAACCACTGACCTAAGAGTCTTGATAATGTCTTGCACAGGGGGCGCTGCCCTTTGATGATGACAACCTACGTCAGCTGCTGGAGAAGGTGAAACGCGGTGTCTTCCACATGCCGCACTTCATTCCTCCCGACTGCCAGAGCCTCCTGAGGGGGATGATCGAGGTGGAGCCGGAAAAGAGGCTCAGTGTAAGTGGGTAGGGACTGGCAGAAGAGGAGCGGCGGGTGAGATGCCAAGGGAGTCATGGGACGGGACCAGTTTCCGGAGCCTACCTGTTAAACGCTTGGATGGAGGAGTTCACTGGTTATCCCAAGAGCCCCAAGGTCCAGCAAAACCTAAAACTTACAGACTAGAGAGGAAGCAGTCCAAGGTTGGATCAGAGAGTCCCAGGCCTTGGGGATGGCACATGTTGATGGCAGGGCTTGAAAAGGCTGGCACTGTGCATGCAGAAAAACTGCCACCCAGGGTCTAAAAATGGTCCCTCTGTAGCTGCACATCACGATATGCTTTACGACCAC
Organism: Onychomys torridus; assembly: GCF_903995425.1. Lineage (NCBI taxonomy): Eukaryota > Metazoa > Chordata > Mammalia > Rodentia > Cricetidae > Onychomys > Onychomys torridus. Next base: position 3,043,086 of record NC_050443.1, read on the forward strand.
CAGAGGGCGACATGATATATCATCCTGCCTCTGGTTGGGGAGAGACCTCCCAGAATCAACTCTAATTGCTTTCATTTAATTGCTCACTCTCTGTGTGTATATGACCTAATTTCTGCTTCTCTGTAACCCACCCCTTCACAGCTGGAGCAAATTCAGAAACATCCCTGGTACCTGTGAGTAAGAGGGAACTGAACAGTTGGGTACCCGAGGGAGGTAGGACCTTGGGGCCAGAGCAGAGGTGGAGGGAGGGATGCCATGTTGGGTGGGGCGGGATGGGAGGAATTAGTCTCAAATTTTTAAGTCCTGGCAGAAGAGGACAGAACTGAAGAAAGAGTGTCAGACCAAGGGGAGGAGGGAGTCAGAGAGAGAACGAGGGTCTGGACTCCTGTCTGAAGGAGGAGAGCTAAATCCTGATTGCCTGGGTCAGGAAGTCAAGCTGGGGACCCCGACTCTCCAGGTCCTGGGAGGAGTATTCTGGGCCTGGGACCTAAGCCTCGGATGATAAAGCCTCTATTATGGATGCTGGTTTCTCCAAAGTGTTTCTGCACCTTTCCAGGGGCGGGAAACACGAACCAGACCCGTGCCTGGAGCCAGCCCCAGGCCGCAGGGTAGCCATGCGGAGCCTGCCTTCCAATGGAGAGCTGGACCCTGACGTTCTGGAGAGCATGGCGTCTCTGGGATGCTTCAGAGACCGGGAGCGGCTGCATCGAGAACTGCGAAGTGAGGAGTAAGAGCGCCCAAGATCCTTCCACAGACACCCCCACTTCACCGGTTGAATGGGTTGTGGCAGTTCCCAAGACTGCCTGCAGGGGGCGCACCACATTCAGGCTTAGGGAACCAACAGACTAGAGGCATGGCTTAGAGCTGGTGTGCGCGGGAGCAATTGTGATCTGGAGAGAAATGCGCTGAGCAGGCATGTCGGATGATGTCTGTGTTACGTGTGTACTTAGTAGGTGCCCCGGTGTTAGCCACTGTTGAGTAAAATTAGGTTGTGATGTACACTGGACCCTAAGAAGTCAACCATGCTGAGATGTAGGAAAGGGGCATTCTGGGTCAGAGAAGAGAAATAGGACCAGAACACCTGGGTCTGAGAGAGGAGGTCTAAGGCTTAGACTTGAACCGTGGTGGGAGGGGTGGGGTCTGAACTCCAAAGTATAAAGGTGGAGGCCTAAGATCTGGACTTGAACCCTTGGATCTGGGGACAGATCTGCTAGGTGCCCTGAGTGCAAGGAACCACAGCATACGGCAGGGAGTGAGGTCTCATTCAGACACACATTTCCTTACTTTTCATTACATTCACTTACATATGGGAGGAGGGGACGTGTGTGCCAAGGCACATTCATGAAGATCAGAGGATAACCACCATGTGGGTCCTAGGGATCCAACTCAGGTCATCAGCCTTTAGTGGCAAGAACCTTCCTTCATCTCTCCAGCTCTGGGCACTGATTTCTGACCTCAGTCCCCCCTGCCTCCCTCTTCCCTGTCTTAGGGAAAACCAGGAGAAGATGATCTATTATTTGCTTTTGGATCGGAAAGAGCGTTATCCCAGCTGTGAAGACCAGGACCTGCCTCCTCGGAATGATGTCGGTGAGACAGCAGATTGGGCGATTCGGATCCTAGTATTCCTGAGGAGGATGATGCTGTAGGCCTTGGGAGTCTATGTTTAGACAGCTAGACATTTATGATAACCTCTCTCTGCTCTGGGCCTCAGTTTCCCATCTGTTTACAAGGCCGTTGTGTATGTGCTGTGTACAGCTGAGCAAATTTGCCTACTGAGGAGGCTGATACTCTCTCCCTTCAGACCCACCACGGAAGCGTGTGGATTCTCCCATGCTGAGCAGACACGGGAAGCGGAGGCCAGAGCGGAAGTCCATGGAAGTTCTGAGCATCACAGATGCTGGCAGTGGTGGCTCCCCGGTGCCTACCAGACGGGCCTTGGAGATGGCCCAGCACAGTCAGAGGTGAGAGCCTGTTGTCTCCTCAGGAAGGATCTTCAGCCCCAGAATATAGAGGGAGCAGAGCATTCTAGACCCTGCTCAACCTCAAGTCTTCTATGTACCTGGGACAAATCACTTCCCTGCCTGGTCCTCATTCCCTGGGAGGACATGGAAGTGAAGGAACATCTGAACCTTTTGAAACGCAATTTATTTTTAAAATTCTGTAAACAGATCCCGCAGCGTCAGTGGAGCCTCCACTGGTCTGTCCTCCAGCCCTCTGAGCAGCCCAAGGGTAAGTCAGAACCTCAGAGAATTGAGACAGATATGGAGTAGTCAGAAAAGACTGAACAAGAAACACAGTCCCATGAGCCATCCTTACCCAAGAAGTGTCAAAGACCCCATTTCTGTCTTCCTATGATTAGACTGGTAGTATATCCGAGGGGTTTAATCATTTACCATAAGTTCTTTGAGCATGTTCAGTATGTCAGTCTCTGCTTAGCCTGGAGTGGCAGCCTTAGTGTGACCAGTCAGATACAGTGCCAGTGCCTCAAATCCTGAGTGTGGGTGGGGCTGACTGGACTACAATTCCCAGCATGCCTCGTGGACCTCCCCAGTGAGTCTAAGCAAGCAGTGCTTCCAAAGCCTCCTGGAAGTTGTAGTCGGAACTCATACCAGGTCCCACTGCTCCACAGAGTCCGGTCTTTTCCTTCTCACCGGAGCCAGGAGCTGGAGATGAGGCTAGAGGCGGAGGCTCCCCAACTTCCAAAACACAGACGCTGCCTTCTCGGGGCCCCAGAGGCGGGGGCGCTGGGGAGCAGCCACCGCCCCCCAGTGCCCGTTCCACACCCTTGCCCGGACCACCAGGCTCCCCACGCTCCTCCGGTGGAACCCCCTTGCACTCACCTCTGCACACGCCTCGAGCCAGCCCTACTGGGACCCCAGGAACGACACCACCTCCCAGTCCAGGCGGTGGTGTCGGGGGAGCCGCCTGGAGAAGTCGGCTCAACTCCATCCGCAACAGTTTCCTGGGCTCCCCTCGCTTCCACCGGCGCAAGATGCAGGGTAGGGGTCTCCGCAGATGCAAGGCTGGAGTTCTAATGTGGGAAGGAGAGGGCTAAATGTCTTGTCCTAAGGGCAATCTCCATGGGGGTCTTCGGGTAGGAAAGAGAGCTATCTTTCCAAGTCCCAAGACAAACTGAGATGATAACATTTGGAGAGAAGAGGTGGGTTTCCGGAAAGAGGCGATGGAGACAGGTCCTGTATGATGTACTCTGGTCCATGGGGCTTGAGCCTCACCCTGAGGAGTATGGCCTAACCACTCTGCCTTACCTGGTTAGGGTTAGCCATTTGAGAGGTGACTGGCACCTACATGGCTCTGGATGATAAATAAGCACTGACTACCTTCTCTCCCCTCCCTGACCAGTCCCCACCGCTGAGGAGATGTCCAGTTTGACACCAGAATCCTCTCCCGAGTGAGTTCAACAAGGGAAGGAACTGAGTGGGAACTGAGGGGATCCGTCTATTAGCGTCTTCGTGACCTGCTGTTTCTATCCCCTCCCACCCAGGCTGGCAAAACGCTCCTGGTTCGGGAACTTCATCTCCTTGGACAAAGAAGAACAAATATTCCTCGTGCTAAAGGACAAACCTCTCAGCAGCATCAAAGCGGACATTGTCCATGCCTTTCTGTCGGTGAGAGCCCTACGTCCCCACTGACCACAAAGCTACACCCACTGCCACTCTATCCCTGGCCGGACTTCCTTCTGAGACTCATGGGATTTGTAGTTTTCCAGCAAGAGTTGGACTGGTTCAGTATTGGACAGGGAGGCAAGAACAGACTATTGGGCCCAAAGTGCTGAAATAAGGCTCTCAATAAGAGTTTCCTGAGTACCAGGGGAAGGTGGATGAGTTGCCACACAAGATCTGAGGGTGGTACAAGGAAAGGCCTTTCTCAGTGGACCCTAACGCTTCCTGCTTACTACCAGTCCCACAGTCCTTTGCTGGAGGGCTGCTGGGATTTGTTCCTTGTCCAGAGCCAGGTGTAGGATGGTGATCTGTCCCTCAGACTCACCCCCTCCTTATATCCTTCCCTTCTAGATCCCCAGCCTGAGTCACAGTGTGCTGTCACAGACCAGCTTCAGGGCCGAGTACAAGGCCAGCGGTGGCCCCTCCGTCTTCCAGAAGCCTGTCCGCTTCCAGGTGGACATCAGCTCCTCCGAGGGTCCCGAGCCCTCCCCCCGAAGAGATGGCAGTAGCGGAGGGGGCGTCTACTCCGTCACCTTCACTCTCATCTCCGGTGCGTCTCTCCTGACCAGCCTTGGGGTAGTCATGATCTCTAAATAGGATTATCCGCACAGGAGAGCAGCAAGCAAAGGAAATCAGCACAGACAGTGCTGATTCTGTGAGGCCCCCCCCACACACACACACGGGCTGTCCTTTCCCGGTCTTTCCATGGGTGTATATAATGAGAAATCATTTCACTGGTGTCAGTAATCACTTGTTTTTCTTTTTTTTTTTTTCCTTTTTAATTTTTTTTTCTTTATTAAGAAATTTTCTACTCACACCACATACCATCCACAGATCCCCCCTCCTCCCTCCTCCTCCCAACCCCCCAGCCCTCTTTCTCAAGCCACCCCGCATCCCTACATCCCCCATGGGGAGTCCCTCCTGGATTTCCATGGCATACTATCAGGACATATCACTCGTTTTTTCAAAGGGGAGAAAAGTCTATAGAGTGCTTTGTGCTACCTTTTCATCTTCTATTAGAAGTGTGATCATGCTAGCCTCCAACATCAGTGCCCTACCCAGAGCAGACATCACCAATCTATCTGTGGAATTCTTCCTGAGCTCAGCTGTAGCCTCAAAATTTTAACTCCAGGCAGCCATGACCAATCAAGAGTTAGCCTGAGAGAAGAAAATCCACAGGGATGCCTTGTTTTCAAGTCTTGATTCCTGGGCCTTAATATTGGAAGTATATACACTGCAAGTATATACATATTTGCTCTCTTCATCACCAGTTTTAATATGTTATGGTCAGGGGTGACTTTGCTCTATGAGCTTCTAAAACAGGCTGCAATGAGTGTGTGTGATGTCAACTGGAGGTCAAAGGTCAGTTTGTGGGAATCTCCTACATGTGATCCCAGGGATTGAACTCCAGGTTGTCAGGCGTGACAGCAAGTGTCTTTACCCACTGTGCCATCTTGCCAGCCCAAGGTGTGGTGGTGGTGTTTGTTTCCTTCACTTTTCTATGTTAAAGAAAAAATTTGTTTTTGTTTGTTTTTTGTTGTTGTTGTTGTTTTGAGACAGGGTTTCTCTGTGTAGCTTTGGTGCCTGTGCTGGATCTCACTCTGTAGACCAGGCTGGCCTCAAACACGCAGAGATCCTCCTGGATCTACCTCCCGAGTACTGGGATTAAAGGTGTAAGCCACCACCGCCCGGCTAAGAAGAAAATTTTTTATGAATATGAGTATTTTTTCTGCCATTATGGTCTGTGCATTATGTGTGTGCCAGGTGCCCAAGGAAGCCAGGTTCCCTGGGACTGGAGTTACAAGTAGTTGTGAGCCACCACATGGGTGCTAAGAATCAAATTCAAGCCACCTAGAAGACAGCCAGTGCTCTAAACCACTGAGCCATCTCTCCAGCCCCTCACTTATTTTTCTCACAGTTTTTTTTTCTCTTCACATCCTTAAGGAAAGTTAAACAAGCAGCAACATCTACTTAAAGAGAAACAAACACCTGCCGTTCGTTATATTAAAATGAAGATGTCTGGGTGTAACCGTGTTCCTTAGGTGCAGAGCAGAGATCTATTTGGGAACCAGTTATTGATGCAGGCCCAACAGAGTCAAAGGAGGATGTCTTGCTTGACGGAGGGACTTTGCTGCCTCCACTCCAAGTGACCATGTTTCCTATCTGCCCATCCCCACCAGGTCCCAGCCGTCGGTTCAAGCGAGTGGTGGAAACCATCCAGGCACAGCTGCTGAGCACTCACGACCAGCCCTCTGTGCAGGCCCTAGCAGGTGGGTGACATCCAGGGTGACCAGCGCAAACTCTGCTCTCTCCCTGCTTCTGAGAAGCCAGGCTGGCCCGCTTCCTGGACTTTTGGCCAGTGTCCTGCTGAGGCCTCCCCTGCACTGTTGAGAAAAGATTTCCCACAAAAGGCTGGGGTCTGAGAAGGGACTCCTCAGCACCCTGGAGGCTCTTAGAGGACAGTGGCCTCCATGTTGGGAGCAATGGAACATGGTGCCACAGGGCTGTGGGAGATTTACCAGCCTTCCTGGTGTGCTTGGGACTGGGAGCAGGGCATAACCTTTAGGCTAAAACCAGGACAGATAGGATGTATTAGTGGCTCACTTTACAGGTCCCAAATATCATTGGAATTGAAGGTCATAGTTCTCATCTGGCATCCAGAGGGCGGAACAGAGGCCAGGCATCAGGGAGGTGTTAGAATTCATCCAGTTTCCCTAAGAGAATAACATAAACTGGCTAGGGGTTAACTCAGAGGTAGACTGTTTGCCTAGCAAAGGTTCAATTCCCCATCAGAGAAAAAGAAAAGCAAAAAACATGATCTGGGTGGCTTTTTTTTTTTTTTTTTTTTTTTTGGTTTTTCGAGACAGGGTTTTTCTGTGTAGCTTTGCGCCTTTCCTGGAACTCACTTGGTAGCCCAGGCTGGCCTCACAGAGATCCGCCTGGCTCTGCCTCCCTAGTGGTGGGATTATAGGAGTGTGCCACCACCACCTGGTGATCTGAGTGGCTTTGAAGCAATGGGAAACCAGGTGTGGAGGTGCTTGCCTGTAGTCCCAGCATTCAGGAAACTAAGGCAGTAAGATTACCACAAACTCAAGGCCATCCTGAGTGACTAGTTCCAGGCCATTTGGGCCATTTAATAAAACTTGTCTCAAGGCAAACAAACGGGGCTGAGGATGTAGCTCAGTTATAGAGTGCTTAGCCAGCATGCACTAATCTCTGGGTTCAATCCTGGGACGACGTACATTGGAAGTGGTGTCACATAGCTGTAATCTCAGGCAGCATTTTGGAGACAGTCAGGAGGATCCGAAATCCAAAATCAGCCAGGCAGTGGAGATGCACGCCTTTGATCCCAGCATTCAGGAGGCAGAGGCAGGCAGATCTCTATGAGTTCAAGGACAGCCTGGCCTAGAGAGGGAGTTCCAAGACAGCCTGGCCTAGAGAGGGAGTTCCAAGACAGCCAGAACTACACAGAGAAACCTTGTCTTGAAAAACAAAATAGCCAGGCGGTGGTGGTGCACGCCTGTAATCCCAGCACTCGGGAGGCAGAGGCAGGCAGATCTCTGTGAGTTCGAGGCCAGCCTGGTCTCCAAAGAGAGTTCCAGGAAAGGTGCAAAGCTATGCAGAGAAACCCTGTCTCAAAAAACAAAAAATTAAATAAATGAATGAATGAAAGAAAGAAAGAAAGAAAGAGAAAAGAAAAGAAAAACAAAAGAAAGAAAATCAGGGCTGGAGAGGTGGCTCAGTGTTTAAGAGCACTGGCTGCTCTTCCAGAGGACGTGGGTTCAATTGCCAGCAGCCACATGGCAGCTCACAACTGTCCATAACTGAAGTTCCAGTGGATCTGACACCTTCATACAGATATACATGCAGGCAAAATACCAATACACATAAATGTTTTTCAATTTTCTAAAAATGAAAGAAATTCAGTCATGCTCCACTATGTATCAAATTTGAGGCCAGACAGATATTTATGAGACCCTGTCTCAGAAATAAACAAAAAGAATTCTTTTCTTTTTTAATTATTTTTTTAAATAGCATTATATTTTATGTGCATGTTTATGTGCATGGGTGTTTTTGCCTGCATGTGTTTCTGTGCACCGTGTGCATGCTTGGTGTGTGTGGAGGCTAGAAGAGGGCACCAGAGCCCTCAGAAGTAGAGCTACAGAGGGTTGTGAGCTGGAGATTAGATGCAGGTCCTCTGGAAGAGCAGCCAGGGCTCCTAGCCAGGAAGCCATCTCTCCAGCCCAAGAATTTTTGTTCCGAGACTAGAAGTCCCAGGTCAAGGCAGCGCGACAGACCTTGTGTCTGTCTGGAGCCCATTTCCTCATTCACTGATGCTCTCTTCTCACTGTGTCTCCTTAGGTTTCCTTTTTGCTTTTATTAAAACAGATTCTCCTCTATCCCAGACTGGCCGCAAGCTCAATATGTAGATACAGATGATCTTGAACTCCTATCCTCCTGCCTCCATCCCAGCTGCTGGGATTACAGGCATGCACCACTGATCTAGCTTTCCCTGAGGTCTTTGATAATTTCATGGCACAAAGCCCATATATGAAGGCTCCACCCGAAAAAAATCTAATCATCTCCCAGAGGCCCCATTGATTTAGGGGTGATGATTTCGGCATGTGAATTATGGGGGACACAACATTTAGCCTGTAGTACCAGGTGTGTCTGCCATAGCAACCAACGATGCAAAGATGAATGAAGAGTTTACAGAGAAAAGCAGGCTTCATTGTAGGATGCAAGAAAGGAGCATGAGTCCAGTGAAATCAGCCTGACATCCCTCTGTCCCCACCCCCTATAGAAGGGAGTGAGCGCAGAGAACCCAGCAATGAGTAGAGCAGCCACTGGAGGACACTAGTAGCTTGACTCCTGACAGGGCTCATCTTGACCCTGGATTCATTGGCTGACATTAATAAATGACCTCAAGCCAGGAGGTGGCGCACACCTTTAATCTCAGCACTTGGGAGGCAGAGCCAGGATGATCTCTGAGTTTGAGGCCAGCCTGGTCTACAAAGTGAGTTCTAGGACAGCCAGGGCTACACAGAGAAACCCTGTCTCAAGGGAAAAAAAAAAACCTCAAAGTTGGTTCCTGAAACAATACAGATTTTCCATCCTGCTGTCCTGGAGGTGCGGCACCCAGGCTGACATCAGGGTGTCTTCCTGAGAGCTGTCCTCTCTTGCTCTGCATCCCCTTCCTTCATCTGTGGCCACATCCTCCAGAGCCAGGAACACTGCTCTGCCCTTGACATGACTGGTTCATTTAAGGACTTGTGTGACTAAACTGGGTCTGCCCAGATAATCCCAGGTAGTCTCCCCAACCCACAGGGATTATTCTGAGTCACAAGGCATGATCTCAACGTTTTCACAGGTCCCCAGCTTTATGGTATGAACGTCTGTGGGGGATAGCATTATTCAGCTTACCACAGCCTCCCTGGGGGTCATTTGGCAGGTCTCACATGAAGAGCAGGAAGATGTTATTGTGTTATTGGCATCGTGTGGGTGGGGACCAGGGACGCTGAAAAACCTTTTAACTCACAGAAAACCTTTCATAGCAGAATTATTCAGGCCCAGGAGGATTAGTTAAATGACTGGTTGGTGCAAGAAAATACCTTCCAAAGGCAACTTCAGGAAGTGGGTTTTGGTGAGAGAGCTCAACATCTGAAGGTGCTTGAGCTCCTAACCCCTCCTGAGTTAGGTCCCCGTGACCCACATGATGGAAAGGAGAGCAAACTGGAGCTGCAGCATAACACACACACACACACACACACACACACACACACACACACACACACACTAAAAAAGTAAGGGAAATGCTGGGTGGTGGTGGCGCACTCAGGAGGCAGAAACAGGCGGATCTCTGTGAGTTTGAGGCCAGCCTGGTCTATGGAGAGAGTTCCAGGACAGCCAGGGCTACATAGAGAAACCATCTTGAAAAACCAAAAAAAAAAGAGGAGGAGGAGGAGGAGGAAAAGGAAAATGTTTCTTTTGGCCCACAGTTCTAAGGGACAGTCCATCATGGCAGAGAGGGCATGGCGGCCCAGCCCATGGAGTGGTACAGCTCACATTGTGGTGGGTCTTCGCACATTAGTTATCCTAGTCCAGACCATCCTTTACAAACGTGCTCAGAGCCTTGTTTCATGATGACTCTGAACCTGTTAACCTGACCTGTGATCCAGTCACTTATGGGAGGCTGAGGCAGGAGGATCAGGTGCTCAAGGTCATCTTCTGCCACAGAGTGAGTTCAAGGCCAACCTGAGCTGTGTGGGGGTGGGCTAGAGAGATGACCCAGCGGTTAAGAACACTTGTTGCTCTTGCAGAAGACCCCAGCACCTACATGATGACTCATAACCATCCAGAACTCCAGTTCTAGGAGATCTGATGTTCTCTTCTGAACTCGGTGGACACCAGGCATGCACACGGTACACATACATGCAGGAAACCACTCATAAAATGGCAGAGAAATGACTTAGTACATTGTAAGATAAGCAAGCATGAGAACCTGAGTTTCATCCCCAGAACCCATGAGAAAAAGCCAAGGGGCTGGGGACTTAGCTCAGTGGTAGAGTGCTTGCCTAGTGAGGCAGGGTCCTGTTCTCAGCTCCAGGGGGAGCCCTGTAATCTCAGCACTGAGAGGCGGGGAAGCCCCTAACCAGTTCAGCAAATTGGTAAGCTCCAGGTTCAGCAAAAGAACCAAACTTCCCCAAACAGTCCTGTGGGCCGCCGCATGTGTGTGTCCCCACACAAAATAAATAGTTAAAAATGTAACCTAAGAAATAAGATAAACCCAACACAGTGGGCTTTAATCCCAGTACTCAGAAGGCTGAGGCAGGTAGATCTCTGTACATTCGAGGACAGCCTGGTCTACCTAGAGAGTTCTGATGCTGACCTCCATGTACACACAAAATCATGTACACACACATGCTAGCCCATGTGTACAAAGTGTGGGCTTCCTCGGGTCAGCAGAACCAGAAGGGTCTGAGACCCCAAGGCAATCCACACCACTGTGAACTCCATTCCCTTAGAATTACCTAGATGTAGATAAGGAGTACAGCAGGTATCAACCCTGCGGTTGCCTCTGAGAGCTGAGAATTTCTTGTGACGGGCTGGCCTGGACCTGGGACAAACTGGGCAGGTTTTCAAAGCTACAAGGAACCTGTGGGCCCCCTGTAGGAAAAGGTGTGCCTCCCGATGGCAGCTGTCTCTGGGACTTGAAGTCCCACAGATGGTGACTTTGATCTCTATTAGGATTGTTGTTATTTCCATTACATTTGTTTATTTGTGTATGGGGGAGTGAGCATCGCGGTCATCAACTTGGAAGACAACTTGGAGTCTCTCTCTCCTCCTGTTTGGGTCCCAGGGATCAAACTTAGGTCATCAAGCTTGGTGACAAGCGCCTGTACCCACTGAGCCATCCTGCCGGCCAACTCTGGTTTCTTGGGGCTATTGAGACCAGCAGATAGGAGCCTCAACCTGGTTTCAGCAGCCTGTCAGCCCATACAAAATTACTTCTTCCTTCACAGATGAGAAGAATGGAGCCCAGACCCGGCCTGCTGGTACCCCACCCCGAAGCCTACAGCCCCCACCAGGCCGCCCTGACCCTGATCTGAGCAGCTCTCCCCGCCGAGGACCCCCTAAGGACAAGAAGCTCCTGGCCACCAATGGAACCCCTCTACCCTGACCCCAGGGGGCCAGGGAAGGAGGGGAGCCCCCTCCACCCCCCTTCCCTGCCCCCCTACTGTGAATCTGTATATAAGGCCCAAGGAGTATGTTGGGGGGGAACATAAAACTCGGCCTTGCCCTGCAGGGATGGGGCTCCAGGGGCCGTGCCCAGTGGGGGGAGGTTCTAGGGCAAAAAAGGGGGTGGGAGCTGTTTCTATTTATTTATTAATTTATTATTTTATTTATTGATCAATCTCTGCGGGTGGGGTGGGGGAGGGATGGGAGCTGGTTGGGGGTGGCTTAGCAGATCCGGACAGGGCCCTCTGTCTCTGTGTCATCCCCGGCCCCCGCTCCCCTTCCTGGGCCCCCGCTCCCCACCAGGTCCTCCTTCCTTCCCCTACTACGACCTTCTGTACGGATTTGCTCTCCCGGAAGGAATTCTGGTTTCGCGTGATCCTGCCTGCGTCTGTGTCTGATTCCGCCGGCGGCAACAACAACAACAACAAAATTAATAAATAGCCTTGATCAGGGAGAGCCGGCTGGCCTTCGCCTCTCAATTCCTGGGGTGCGTCTTCTGATCACGGGGACAGGCGGGTACCAAGATGCGGCCTCTCTGAGTGGCGTGCACAGGCCCACTCCGCTACACATCCATCTGGCTGTCCACAACCTCAGCCCCCGGGGCCTGGTTGCGTGAGCCCGGCCTGGCCCGGTCTTTCTTCCTCCACCCATCATCTGGGCCCTAGTCAGAGCACCTGTGACATCTGTGTGTTTGGAGGAGCCTGTGGGAGGCTGGAGTCCGGGTGGGGCTGTAACTGCAGGGTGCATCCACGCAAGCTGGAGAAGTCCACGGCGAAGAGACCGAAGAGGATGAAGAGCAGCATGGCCACTGCCCACTCGCAGGCAGCCGAGGCAGATCGCATCCGCTGAGAGTACAGGATGATCACTTCACACCAGCGTCAAGGGCCACGCCGCACGCTAAAGCCACCTCAGATGCCGCGGCGCTTCCGGCCAGGGCAATCTTTGGTCATCTGAGGTGCTTCCCGGTCCTGGCATAACTGGTCGCCTGTCTCACGCCCATCCTTGCTCTGGTGCCCTCCAAACCCTGCCCTCTCCATCCCTAGTCTGTGCTCCCGTAGGACTCCATTGGGAATGGAGTGCCAGTGCTCCACACCCACTTTCCGGTCTGTGGGTCCTTCCTGACCCCAGAGTGACTCTCCTGTTGTTTTCCACATAACCCCAAGAAAAACACCCTCTCTGCTCCCTCAGGCTGTACTGCTGCATGGGTTTTTCCCCCCTTTGTTTGGGCTTTTTGGAGACAGGCCTTCATGCAGCTCAGGCTGGCCTTGAACTTGAGATGTAGCTGAAGATGACCTTCTAGGCATGTGCCACCACAACTTACTTAGCACTGGGGTATGAACCCAGAGCCTCCTGCATGCTAGCAAGCATTCTACCGGCTGATCTACATTACCAGTACCAGGTTAGCACTTCTTAAACATATCCGGGCTCCACCAGTCTCTGCTATTTACAAGTTTCTCCCTATTGCGGGACCCACAGCCTCCTCCACATTAACTCCTTAAAGGAATGAATCTCCTTGCCCCAAACCTGGTCCTCTTTGTAAGGGCTCCACCCTCCCCTTGGACCCAAGTTGACACTTGGGAATTCCCCAATCCCTAGACCAACTGGTTACCTTTTGTCTTGTCTGCTCTACCCACACACCCACCCACCACCACCACCACCACACACACACACACACACACACACACACACACACACGCACACACATATGCACACACACACATGCATGCACACACACACCACCACCACCCACCCAAACACACACACACACACATACACACACCTGGCTGGCTCTAGTTAGTAGCATTTCTAATTATGCGGGGGCAAATGGCCTATAGAGGCCATTTCAGGTCACTTATCTGAACACTCAAGTTGGTCTTGTGGGGCTGGCCGTCTACAGCCTGTCACTGATTCCAGCCGGGACTTTCACCTTGGCCAACGGACTTCCCCTGCCTCTGCAGCTCTTCAGCACCCAGAAAGATGCTTGACACACCTGATACCCCTGGCAGCCAATTATTAACAGAACGCCTGTTTGCCGCACACTGCATGCGGGGAATGGAACTAAGTGTCTCACAAACAAGCCCTCCTTCTTCCTCACAACACTGGACTCAGTTAACTACCTGTATTTTCTTTAGGACAGGTCTCACTAAGTAGTACAGGCTAGCAGCTTCAAGCTCATGGCGATCTTTTTGCCTCAGCCTTATCTGCACTTGATAAGAGCAGAAACCGAGGCACTTCAGGGGTAGAAGAAACCAGTAGGAGTTCCTCTACATAATACTCAGAGAAAGTGAGGTTCCTGAGTAACCAATCTGACCTCAAAGTCAGGGCTATCTACTGCACCTGTTTTGCTTTTGAGACAAAGGCATACTACATAGCCGAAGCTGGTCTTGAACTCATAATCCTCCCTCCCAGTGTTAGGATTACAGGCTTTGTGCCACCATGCCTGGGTTTACACTTTCCACTCTGGAGCTGTGATCCTGAATGGATACTGAGGCCAAAGACGTGAAGAGACGCCCACTATGGCACACAGCAAAAGGCAGAGGGAACAACCCCAAAGCAAAGCCGCCTTTGGCCAGTCCTGCCTGAGCCCCGGGAAAGGATACTGGCCACGATGAGGATGGTGGAGAGTACACAGAAGCTCTGGCGTAGACACCTAATCCAGCGGGGCCCGGGGTCGGGCAGGCCCTTCATCCACCAGGACAGAAAGAACTGTAGCCAGAAGTACAGGTTGCCCAGGATGAAGGCCAGAAAGGCCCCTACCAGGTGTGTGGCCTTCTGGTTGTTCTCCTGGGGGAAGGGAGGAGAATTGAAATAAAATTATGGCAGAGGGAGGGAATGACAGGAAGCAGACTTTGAACCAGTCCAACGGATGGAATGGAAAATGCAAAACCCAGGGCTGCTGAGGTGGCTGAGCTGGTAGGTGCTTTCAGCAACCTGCAGAGGAAGAAATGAAGTAATCCGAAAAGATGTCCTCTGGCCTCCACCCACATGCTGTGGCATGTGAGGACTCCCCACCCACCCACCACCACACACAAATAGAACCTGCCGCCCTATCGCCAACCATCAGACTGGGCACCTTGGCCCTTGTCAGCTCCACAGAGCATTTATCAGTTTTTATTTGTGTGTATGCAAATGCCACTTGTCTGGAGGTCAAAAGAGGGTGCAGGTTCCACAGAAGCTGGAATTACTAGTGCTTATGAGTGCTTGGAACCAAATTTGGGCCCTCCAGAAGGCCAACAAGTGTTCTCAATCACCGAGCCATTTAAATTTAAATCCGCTGCTAGGTCCTCAACCCTTAATACCAACAATAGTGCATCCCACAAAGTAGCCATTTAGGAAACGTGGTAGAATAAATCTTAAATTCCCTGAAGTGTGGAGAGGGAAACATACCCTACAGGGAAATTTTTTGTTTATTAGTTTTAGTTTTTTTGAGACAGGGTCTTTTTGCCTCTTCACCCCAACTCCTGGACTGAACCTAGGACTTCATGTATCAAGGCAAATCACTCTACTACTGAGCTACAGCCCCCCTCCCCCCAAGACGGGGTCTCACAGAGCCTAAATTGTCCTTGAACTTGATTTATATGACCTTGAACTCCTGATCGTCCTTCCTCTACCTCCCAAGTGCTAGGATAACTGGTTTGAACCACATGCCCAGCAAAATTTAGATTTAAAAAAAAATTATTGGAGGCACAGACAAGCAGCTCTCTGAGTTCAAGGCCAGCCTACTCTACTTAGCAAGTTTTAGGACAGCCAGGGCTACACAGAGAAATCCTGTCTCAAAGAAAAAAATTATTGCACTTATTTTGTGGGGAGAAGCGGGTGTCACAACATGGAGCATGTGTGGAGGTCAGAGAACAAGGTACCAGGATTAGTTCTCTCCTATTACTTGAGTCCTGAGGATGGAACTCAGCTTATCGGGCTTGGCAGGCCCTCTCACGTGCTGAACCATCTGGATAACTCCCAAATTTTGATACTTGGCAGGAGAAAATTTCATAAATGTGATAATGGTTTGTGACTTACAGAAACACATGTTAAATATATATATATATTTGTAATAAGGCCAGATGTGATGGCACACACTTGTAATCTTAGCTGAAGCAGGATTCAGTCTTGGCTACATAGTAAATTCCAGGACTGTCTGAGCTAGTCAGACCCTGTTTCAAAAAACAAAACAAAAAATTTCATGAAAAGACCGGGCGGTGGTGGCGCACGCCTGTAATCCCAGCAGTCGGGAGGCAGAGGCAGGAGGATCTCTGTGAGTTCGAGGCCAGCCTGGGCTACAGAGTTCCAGGAAAGGCGCAAAACTACACAGAGAAATCTCTCTCAACCCCCATCCCACCTCCACCCCCCAAAAAATTCATGAAATCCTCACACTGTGGATGCTGAAACAAGAAGAATGTAAAGTCAAGGTCAACGCAGATAAATAATCTGATTGTCTCAAATAATAAGTCATTGAGGGAACTGGAGAGAGGCTAGGAAGTTCCTTAGAAAGGCAATCAAATGGAATAGCGGCTGAGAAGGCAGCTTAGTCCACAGAGTGCTTGCCTGGGCCCAATGCCCCATAAAACAGGAGTGGGGCTCACCTGTAATCCCAGAACTCATGAGGTAGAGGCGGGAGGATCTGGAAGAGTGCAAAGCCATCCTCCAATACATATTGAATTCCAGACTAGCCTGGGCTACTTGAGAGCAAAAAAAAAAAATGTTCTTAAGAAAGGAATATAGTAATAGATTGAGGAACATAGAGCAAGCAAGTGCACCTCGCCTACCATGCACCTCACCAGCTTTCAGCAAGGGGCTGAACATCAGACACAGGACATAAAACATAGTAACAAAATAAACCAGTGAGATTTTTCCTATCCTCTGTCCATTCATACGTTCTACAATTATCTGTAGAGCCGCATGAATGCCGGAACTAGAATCTATGAATCTCTGTTCGTTTCTGACCGCCCACAGACAAGCTGTTTGTTCTTTAGGGTTTGGCCAAAGGGACTGAATAGAATTCTGTGGAGATTCTGTATAGAGAAAAGACTCAACCTTTGTACCGATCGCAATACTTTTATGATTTAATGAAACGGAGAATGGTGGCTGCAATAAAATTATCCCAACCTCAGAGGAGGGTTCCACGAGGTTCTGAGTACACAGCTTAGCACAGGCTGCTCTCTTACAAAGTCCTCTACGCGCTAGCGGGCCCAAGAGTAATGAGAACTACAAGTCCCAGAAAGCCTTGCGAGCCAAGTCCACAGAAAGAGCTGCTAGAAGCCACGGAAAACGTAGGGAATTGTAGTCCTGTTTCCGGAGGCTGACCACCCCAGGTTCGCTCCCAGCGCATCTCACCTGGAAATTGCCTACTATGGAGGTTCCCAGGGCACAGAGGAGCCCGGTCCACAGAATCAACTGGTTTTGCCACGTTTTGACTCCCCAGTCCCGGAGTTGATGATAACGCACAATGCAGATCCAAGCAGCTAGGAACGAGAGTCAGACTCACCACAAGGTTCCTAGCTGAAGGGGAGGGCTTGAAACAGGGAGAAGCTGGGATCGGAGATAAGGGGAGGATAATGGAAGAAGGGATTTGGAGGTGCAGGGCTTTGGGGTCGGAGGGAGAAGGCCTGAGGTCTGGATTCCTGGGTCTGAGGGAGGAGGGCTGGGATGTGGAGTCCTGGCTGTCGGGGAAGAGGGGCTAGTTGCCCCTATCTAGGGAAGGAGGAGCTAGGGACTCTGGGCAGCTTTGGGCAGGCAGTAAAAGGAAAGATCTGCAAATACTTACCTAGAGCAGCTCCTGTATTGAGGACTTGGCCGAAAATGCAGCTCTGGGGAGCGTAAGACCCACATTTACTGCAGAAGATGGACAGGGTCATCCTTTGGCCCCCTCCGAGGTAAGACCCTCAGTTTTCCTTCCCCATCACCCCCCTCAGCCACAAGAACCTGATAAAGGGGAAGCCTTTCTCGAGGTCCACAGTCCTGTTAGCCACGGCAATTGCAAAGCTGAGATGGGAGGGATACAGGAAGTGTCAGTAAGGGGCTCTTGAGGATAACTTTCCCTTCTGTTCACCAAACAAAACACTTCACTGTGGTGATGGACTTCTGGCTCCCTCCTCCGTCACAAGCAGGCGTCCAACACCCAGCTGTCCTCCCTCAGACCCAGGAATCCAGCCCTCCATCAAACCCAAGAGTCCAGACCCCAGCCCTTCTTCTCCCCCAGACCAAAGCATCCTGTGGGCCTTTGCTACTTACACAATCCAGATGCCAGCGACAGCCCATAGAGCTAGGAAGACCGGCAGCAAGTACAGGTAGTTCCACATGCCGCGGCGGCTCTGTAGTAGAAGTGGAGAGGCTGGGGCTCCCAGGTCAGGGAGCAGTCCTCAGATATATGGGGTTGAAGACACCTGCTTTTGTGGCCACGCTTGCTGGAAGAGGTTGAGGCAGACCAGCCTTTGCTCAGGGCACTGTTCCCTATCTTTCTCACCTTCAATTAACTGATGTTTGTCTGTCTTCTTGGTTCTCCTCCTTCACCTCCACCTCCCGGTCTCTGGGTTCCCCTAGGACTCTCACCTCTCCAAGTCCCCTCAAGTTCTCCTAACTTTCTTGATACGTTTAGATCTGGGTGACAGTATCCGGAAACACAGGCTTTGATTCCAAGTGTAGCCAGGAAGGCGGGCTTCTACATTCCCACAGAGGCAAAGTCCAGCCAGGCTGGGTGTATATGAGCTATAACCTTGGTTCTAATCAGTCAGTTTCTGTGAGACACCCAAACTACCACTTCCTGTCTCAGATGCGTAAAAGCATCACCTCAGCTTCAGGGAGCCCTGACTTCCTTCCTATGGCTATGTGGGTTCAACGTCCGAATTCCCCAGCACTTTATCCTCCCCACAAACAAGGTACATACAGCCTCCCAGAATGCATGCACCTTACCAACCTGCAAATTCAGGTTTCTTAGCTTTGGATTCTGCCATAGCCCAGGCTGAGTTGAATTTGTGATCGTCTCTCTCCAGGGTAGCCGGAAGTACGGTCCTGTACCACCAGGCAGGTTGTTGGTTCTGGGTTTCTGCTTTCTGGGTGCAGTCGGTTTGTTTGGGTGGCTTGATGTGGGTTCTTGATGACCCCACCCCACGTCCTCTACTTATCCTTTCTTTTTGTGTTTGAACAGAGTCCCCCAAAATGGGCAGGGTGTGGGTGGGAAACCCCTGCCCCTACAAGCAGCCACTTATTCTTTATTTCTTTATTTTCTGAGATAAGATCTTATTACATCGAGGAGGCCAGCCTCAAAAGCAAGATCGATCCTCCTACTTCAGCCTTCCTAGTGCCCGGAATTAAGGCCTGGAGAGATGGCTCAGTGGATAAAAGCACTTGTTATGCAAGCATACCACACAGGCATGGCTGTTTGTTCCCATAACCATTTGATTGAGAGTTAGACAAACAGATCCCAAGAGCCAGCCTAGCCTGAAGGATGGCAAGCTTCCCCTCCAATAAACAAACCCTGGAGGGAAAAAGGAAGATGGTAAAGACTCGAGCCATCTCCTCTGGCTTCTGCTCACATATACACACTCACAGGGTGGTACAGGGCCACACACACACAACAATGAAATAATGGTAATGATAAAAATAATAAATGGGCCGGGCCTGGCGGTGGTGGCGCACGCCTTTGATCCCAGCACTTGGGAGGCAGAGGCAGTCGGATCTCTGTGAGTTCAAGGCCAGCCTGGTCTACAGAGCAAGATCCAGGACAGGCACCAAAGCTACCCAGAGAAACCCTGTCTCGAAAAACCAAAATAATAATAATAATGATGATGATGATGATAATAATAATAAATGGTCAGTGAGGTGGCAATAGCTGCTGCCAAGTCTGAAGTAGGACCTGAGTCCTGAGTCCAGTCTCTGGGACACATGTGGCACTGTGTGTCCTGACTCCTACAAGTTGTCCTCTGAACCCCTCACTCATGTCATGACACATGCAAAATAAATAAATAAATAAATAAAAGCAATGGCTAACGGGACCTCAAGGCCCCCACTGCCACCACACCTTCCTTGTCACTGGTAATAGACTGAAAAGATAAATACAGTAAGTGAGTAAATAAATCTTCCTCCCTTAAAAAAAAATTTTTTTTAAAGCAATGGCTAACAATAATAACAGAAAGCCAGCTGCCATTTTCCTTCCGAAGTCTATCCTCTCCTTAGTACCTCATGTTTGGGTCGTATCTCCACCTTTCTCTGAGGAATCAGGAGACAGCCCTTCTCTTTCTTTCCTTCTTTCTTCTTTTTTTCTTCCTTCCTTCCTTTTTTTTCTTCCTCTTTTTTTTCTTTTGTTTTGATTGTTTGTTTTTCCCAGAGTAGGTTTCTATGTGTAGCCCTGGCTCGCTCTGTAGACCAGGCTGGCCTCGAACCCAGAAACCTGCCTGCCTCTGCCTCCTGAATGCTGGGATTAAAGGTGTGCACCACCACTGCCTATCTTTTTTTCTTTTTCTTTTTCTTTTTTTATGGAGACAGAGTCTCCTGTAGCTCAGGCTGGCCTCAAACTCACCATGGAGCTGAGGATGACCATGAACTCTTGATTTGTTAGCCTACAGTTCCAGAGTGCTGGGATCACAAGTGTACACCACTAAGTCTATAGTTCGTTCAGGGCTGGTGAAGAAGCACAGGGCTTCATGTGTGCTAGCCCACTACTCTACCAACGGAGCTGTAGCCCTAACATCCCATTTCTTTTTTAATTTTTTTAAATTACATTTATCTGGGGCTGGAGAGATGGCTCAGTGGTTAAGAACACTGGCTGCTCTTCCAGAGGACCCTGGTTTAATTCTCAGAACCCACATGGCAGCTCACAACCGTCTGTAACTCCAGTTCCAGGGGATCTGATGCCCTCATACAGGCAAACAGGCAAACATACAGTCGAAACACCAATGCATATGAAATAAAAATAAAACATTAAATTAGATTTATTCACTCCCTCCCCCCCCCCCCCCCCCCCCCCGCAGCTGAGGACCAAACCCAGGGCCTTGCGCTTGCTAGGCAAGTGCTCTACCACTGAACTAAATCCTCAATCCTCACTTTTTTTTTAAAAAAAAGGCAGGGTCTCACCATGCAACCCTGGATAGCCTGGAAACTTACCATGTATACCTGGGTGGACTAAAATTCATAGCAATCCACCTGCCTCTGCCTCCCGAGTGCTGACATTAAAGGTGTGTAGTGACAACCAGCTACTTAATTTGGGGGGAGAGGGGGGCACACACATGTACAGTGGCATACGTGTATAGGTCACAGGATGACATCTCGTAGAAGTCAGTCCTCTCCCATCATGTGGATCCCAGGGACTGAACTCACATCCTCAGGCATTATGGCAGGCACCTTTATCTGCTGAGCCAGCCCACTCAGCTTCTTTCCTCTCTTTCTAATTCAGATAGAAGTCACCTCACACAGACTTAATCCCTTGGAGGCAGAAAAAGATGGATCTGGAATTACAGCTGGTTGTGAGTGACCCAACATGGATGCTGGGAACCAAAGTCAGATCCTCTGGAAGAGCAGCCAGGGCTCTTAACTTCTGAGCCCTCTTTACACTCCTAGATTGTGTTTTTATTGTTGTTTGCATATTTAGGTCTAGTCTCACCTACTCCAAACTGACCCAAAACTGGTTATTTAATGGAGGATGACCTTGAACTCCTGATCCTCCTCCCTCGGCTTCCCAAGTTCCCAAGTGCTCAGATGGCGAGTATGCCCCAGCAAGTCTACCTTTCCATACATTTTTTTTTTTTTTTAAAGGACAAAGTATCTACATAGCCCTGGCTGTCCTGGAACTCACTCTGTAGACCAGGCTGGCCTGGAACTCACAGAGCTCCACCTGCTTCTACCTCCTCAATGCTGGGATTAAAGGCTTGGGCCACTACCCCAGCTAATTTTTTTTTTTTAATTAATTTAGTAGATAACCACACCAGAATCCCAGAACTTAGAAAAGGAAGTGGACACAAAGTTCTGTGACTAACTTTTTGCAATTGATATCTGCTGAGAAAGGCAAAATCAGTTTTCTCCGATGGAGTGTCATGGGTACATACATCAATCACACTCCCATGAAGAGTTTACCAAAACAAAATGGACTCTGTGCTTTTTCGATGTGTGTGTGATTTTGTTTTGGGGTTTTTTTTTCTTCTTCTTTTCTTTTTTCTTTTTTTTAAAGATAGGATTTCTCTGAGTAGCCCTAGCTGTCCTGGAATTCACTTGGTAGACCAGGCTGGCCTTGAATTTAGAGATCCGCAGGGCTCTGCCTTCCGAGTGCTGGGATTAAAGGTGTGCGCCACTATCACCCAGCCTTTTCTTTTGTCAGAGGCAGGCGGATCTTTGTGAGTCCGAGGCCAGCCTGGTCTACAGAGTGAGTTCCAGGACAGCCAGGGTTGTTACACAGAGAAACCCTGTCATCAAAAATCATATATATATTATAAAAATTATTTTTAAAAAATTATTTTATTTACTTATTTGTTTGTTTGTTTATTTTTGGTTTTTTGAGACAGGGTTTCTCTGTGTAGCCTATGCCTTTTCTGGAACTTACGCTGTAGCCCAGGCTGGCCTCGAACTCACAGAGATCTGCCTGGCTTTGCCTCCTGAGTGCTGGGATCAAAGGCGTGCGCCATCACTGCCCAGTTTAAAATGTTTTAAAGGAAAATTAAAAAAAGAAAGGCAATTAATCACTCATTGCGTTAGTAGATTGTCTTACTTGTAGACTAATTTAACTGAGTCTCTAGGAGCCTCCGTCTTCCCAACATCTAATGCTAGCATCATCTCTGGACTTGGTCAGCAAGAAGGCCTTTCTAGGGCTGTGTAATGTTCCGCTGACCCAATCTCTTTGGTCCTAGACCTTAAATTCTGCTGGATTTCCAGTGTTTTGGCACTGGGACTTTAGGCTTTGTTGTGTGAGATGTTTCCTAAGGAAAAGCCTTTCATCTTTCCTAGGCATGTGAACTGTGTTGACCTCCCAAGTCTCATGAATCTTCTCTCTCCCTCATCTGGAAGGAAACCACTAATACAACAGGCTCCCTTCCCTAAGAGGAAGAACATAAGGGAAACCAAGGTAGCTAGCTAGCATAGGTATTTGGAACCAGAGACACCTACTATCTCAGCACTGTGGAGACAGAATCAGGAGTTTCAGAAATTTGAGTTCATCCTTATGAGTTCAAAGCCAGCCTGGGCTCCATGAGGCAATCTAAATCCCCAACCCAAATATATATATATATTACCGCTTAGTGGTAGAGCGCTTGCCTAGCAAGAGCAAGGCCCTGGGTTTGGTCCTCAGCTCCAGAAAAAAAAAACAACATTGAGGGGCTGAGAGATGGACTGAGGAGTAAATGCATTTGCTGAACAAGCTGGCTATCTGGGTTTAATCCTTGAAACCTACATCAGTAGGTAAAGTCGTTGTCATGTAAACCTGAGGATGAAAGTTTGGCCCCAGACTCCATGCAGGGGTGGAGGCGGGGGCGGGGAGAGAGCTGGAGGATGTTGGAGGGATGGTTCACCAGGTAAGGATGCCGTCACCAAACATGACAAGCTGGGTTAGATTTCTGGCACTCACATGATAGAGGTGAGAACAGACTCTCTGCTTGACCTCTGACAGGTCCTATGTGTGCTAGAGTTGCACACTTACACAGACAAATTCTCTGGCCTAGAACTGACTTTGTAAATCAGGCTGCCCTTGAACTCATAGAGATCCTCCTGTCTCTGCCTCCCTAGCACTGGAACTAAAGCTGTGTCCCACCATGGCTGGCCCATAAATGTCATTAAAATAATAATAAAATAAAATAAAAACTGGCCATGGTAGCTTGCCAGTAATCCCAGTGCCAGAGAATCTGATGAGGCTCACTGGCCAGCCAGCATAGTTCATGAGCTCTAGGCTGGTTACAGACTCTATATCAAAATTCAAGTGGGGGTGGTACTGAGAAAGACCATCTGAAGTTGTCCTCTGGCTTCCACATATATGCACATATACAAGCATACACTCCAGCACACAGAAATGCACCTCCCCCAAAACAAGAACACATAAATACACAGGGGGAGCAACCAAGTTGTAATAAGGGGCCCAGTGGCCCTCCCAAGAGGGGATTATCAACTAGCAACTGTAGCCATGTTTATGGGGAGTGGGGAAGGGGGGGGAAGCTCACAGGGAAGCCTCACCAACTGCACTCAGAAAGAGGATGTGTGAGAATTTGCAGAGTAAGAGAAGGCCTCTGCAGAGTCAGGCCGTCCCCAAACCTTCTGGCCTGTGGAAGTGCAATGCCTCTGTAAGTTCAGAGGGGAGCAGCCAGTAGAAAACACCAAAGTAAACAGCCAGAGTAAACCCCAAAGCTCTAGGATGCCAAAAGACTTGGGATGGTTCCCTGCTGTACTGGGAAATCTCCTGAGGTCTTTGAACCAGGAAGACTCAGAGGAAAAGATACTGAGTATCAGGAAACAAATAATAAAGCCTGGGTGTGGTGACACACGCCTATTTCTCAGCACTTAGGAGGCAGAGGCAGGTGGATCTTTGTGAATTTGAGGCCAGCCTGGTCTAGACAGTGAGTTCCAGACCAGCCAGGGCTACATGGTGAGACCCAAGAAAGAGAATCACACACACACACACACACACACACACACACACACTTGCACACACTCAGAGACAAATACACACAGACAGACCAGGCAGACAGACACACACACAGAAAGACACAGACACATGCTTGCACACACAGAGACACACACACACACATACACACAGAGACACAGACACACATATAGAGACACACAGATAGACACAGACACATACTTACACACACAGACACACACAGAGACACACACACAGAGAAAGACAGACATACACACAGAGACACACAGACAGATATACACATACACAGAAAGACAGACACAGACAGACAGACAGACACACACACACACACACACACACACACACACACACACACACACAGATAGACACAGACACACACACAGAGTGAATGCCTGCCAGCCTGGCCCAAGCTCTTGGGAAACAGAGGGAAGAAGATAGCCTCAAGGTTAGGCTAGCTCAGTGTATGCAGAAAGTTCCAGGCCTGTCAGAACTCAGTAGTGAGACTCTTTGTCAAAAAAACAAAATTATGTCAAGCGGTGGTGGCGCACGCCTTTAATCCCAGCACTCGGGAGGCAGAGCCAGGTGGATCTCTGTGAGTTCGAGGCCAGCCTGGGCTACAGAGCGAGTTCTGGGACAACCAAAACGACACAGAGAAACCCTGTCTCGGAAAAACAAAGTCACAAATAAACAGGGCTGAGGACATAGCTCAGTTGGGAGAGTTCATAAAGCCTAGAATTCATAAAGCCCTGGTTTCTACTCACAACACCACCGTAGCCAGAAGTGATATTGCCCACCTGGGGACAGGAGGAGCTGAAGTTGAAGGGAATTTGAGTCCATCCTGGGATACATGAGACCCTGTCTCAAAGAAATGGAGGGAGATGGGAAAGCAAGGGAGGGGAGAGAGAGGGAGAGAACCAAGAATGCCCATAGTATCTGACATTACTATTCTCTGTCTGTGTTTCTCTCTCTGTCTCTCTTTTCAGGCTCTTATTCTGGGCCCAGGCTGGCGTCCATCTCCCTGCCTCATCTTCCTGATGGCTGGGATTACCGGCATGCACCACACCCAGGGAATGCTCCATTTCTTGACTCATGTCTATATGACTCACACACACACACACACACACACAGCCCAGTGACCCCAGGACAGAATACCTGGAATAATCTCAAACTGCACAGATTCTAGAGATTGTGGAAGGCAGGGGCTGTAGTGAGTGGTGGAGTGTTTGCTTGGCCCAAGGCCCAGTCCTGTCCTAACACTGACAGAGAAAAAGACTGTGACTCCCCAGAAACTTAAGATTTCAGCTCAGGAAGGTTTGAGTTCAGATGTCATCTCTAATGCAAAAATAGTAGGAGGGGCTAACTGTGGTTACCTCAGGGAAGGCCCTGATAACGCAGATCTAAATCTGCGGCATCCAGAAGGTCTCATTAAGCTGAGTCCTCACTTGTTTGGTTCCTTCCCAGAAGCTCCAGACAGAATCCACTTGCTGGCTTTTTTGGTTTTGGTTTTGGTTTTTATTTATTTATTTATTTTATTTTGTTTGGTTTTTCGAGACAGGGTTTCTCTGTAGATTTGCGCCTTTCCTGGAACTCACTCTGTAGACCAGGCTGGCCTCGAACTCACAGAGATCCGCCTGCCTCTGCCTCCCGAGTGCTGGGATTAAAGGCGTGTGCCACTAATGCCTGGCCACTTCCTGACATTTTAAAAATTATTACATTTTTATTGTGTGTGTGTGTGTCTGTATGTGGGTGTCTCTGTGTGTGTATGTCTGTGTGTGTCTCTCTCTCTGTGTGTTTGTGTGACTGTGTGTGTGTGTGTGTGTGGGTGTGGGTGTCTCTGTGTGTGTATGTCTGTGTGTGTCTCTCTCTCTGTGTGTTTGTGTGACTGTGTGTGTGTCTGTGTGTTGGTGTACATAACACATTGTACCTGAGACAATCAGGAGTCAGTTTTCTTCTGCCATGTGGGTTCCAGACACTGAACCCGGTTGTCTGGCTCAGCAGCAAGCACCTTTACCCACTGAACTTTGTCGAGATGAAGACTCACACAGCCCTGTCTGGTCTCAGTTCCCTATGTTGCTAAAGATGACTATGAATTAATTCTCTTCAGAATGCTCAGGTTACAAATGCTCCTCACTATTATTCATTGCCTGTTATCTCTGTGAGCCTGTTATCTCTGTGAGTTACCTCTCCCTCCCTCCTCCTCTCTCTCCCTCCTCCTCTCTCTCCCCTCCCCTCTCCCTCCCTCCTTCCTCCTTCTTCTCTCTCTCTCCAGTCCATCTTCTGGCTCATTCCAGCATCTTCTCCCTTCCCTTTCTGCTTCTGACCCTTGGGAGTCAGTTGGTAAAGTAATTGTCTCCCCAGCATGAAGGCCAGGGTTTGATCTCCTGTGCCCATGTTAAAAAATGAATAAGGCTGGAGAGATGGCCCAGAAGTTAAGAGCACTTGCTGCTCTTGCAGAGAACCTGGGTTTCCTGTGCCTACACAACAGCTGACGCACCCCTCTGGCTTCCTTTGAAACCATGCACGCACACAAGGTATATATGTTCATTCTAAACACTGTACACACACACACAAGGTATATATGTTCATTCTAAACACTGTGCACACACAAGGTATATATGTTCATTCTAAACACTGTGCACACACACACAAGGTATATATGTTCATTCTAAACACTGTGCACACACACACAAGGTATATATGTTCATTCTAAACACTGTGCACACACACACAAGGTATATATGTTCATTCTAAACACTGTACACACACAAGGTATATATGTTCATTCTAAACACTGTACACACACACACAAGGTATATATGTTCATTCTAAACACTGTACACACACACACAAGGTATATATGTTCATTCTAAACACTGTGCACACACACACAAGGTATATATGTTCATTCTAAACACTGTGCACACACAAGGTATATATGTTCATTCTAAACACTGTACACACACACACAAGGTATATATATGTTCATTCTAAACACTGTGCACACACACACAAGGTATATATGTTCATTCTAAACACTGTGCTCACACAAGGTATATATGTTCATTCTAAACACTGTGCACACACACACAAGGTATATATGTTCATTCTAAACACTGTGCACACACACACAAGGTATATATGTTCATTCTAAACACTGTGCACACGCACACAAGGTATATATGTTCATTCTAAACACTGTGCACACACACACAAGGTATATATGTTCATTCTAAACACTGTGCACACACACACAAGGTATATATGTTCATTCTAAACACTGTACACACACACACAAGGTATATATATGTTCATTCTAAACACTGTGCACACACACACAAGGTATATATATGTTCATTCTAAACACTGTGCACACACAAGGTATATATGTTCATTCTAAACACTGTGCACACACACACAAGGTATATATGTTCATTCTAAACACTGTGCACACACACACAAGGTATATATATTCATTCTAAACACTGTGCACACACAAGGTATATATGTTCATTCTAAACACTGTGCACACACAAGGTATATATGTTCATTCTAAACACTGTGCACACACACACAAGGTATATATGTTCATTCTAAACACTGTGCACACACAAGGTATATATGTTCATTCTAAACACTGTGCACACACAAGGTATATATGTTCATTCTAAACACTGTACACACACAAGGTATATATGTTCATTCTAAACACTGTGCACACACACACAAGGTATATATGTTCATTCTAAACACTGTGCACACACACACAAGGTATATATGTTCATTCTAAACACTGTGCACACACACACAAGGTATATATGTTCATTCTAAACACTGTACACGCACACACAAGGTATATATATGTTCATTCTAAACACTGTGCACACACACACAAGGTATATATATTCATTCTAAACACTGTGCACACACAAGGTATATATGTTCATTCTAAACACTGTACACACACAAGGTATATATGTTCATTCTAAACACTGTGCACACACACACAAGGTATATATATATGTTCATTCTAAACACTGTGCACACACACACAAGGTATATATGTTCATTCTAAACACTGTGCACACACACACAAGGTATATATATGTTCATTCTAAACACTGTACACACACAAGGTATATATGTTCATTCTAAACACTGTACACACACACACAAGGTATATATATATGTTCATTCTAAACACTGTGCACACACACACAAGGTATATATATTCATTCTAAACACTGTGCACACACAAGGTATATATGTTCATTCTAAACACTGTGCACACACACACAAGGTATATATATGTTCATTCTAAACACTGTACACACACAAGGTATATATATGTTCATTCTAAACACTGTGCACACACACACAAGGTATATATGTTCATTCTAAACACTGTGCACACACAAGGTATATATGTTCATTCTAAACACTGTACACACACAAGGTATATATATTCATTCTAAACACTGTGCACACACACACAAGGTATATATATTCATTCTAAACACTGTGCACACACAAGGTATATATGTTCATTCTAAACACTGTGCACACACACACAAGGTATATATATTCATTCTAAACACTGTACACACACAAGGTATATATATTCATTCTAAGCAATGTACACACACACAAGGTATATATATATTCATTCTAAACACTGTGCACACACACAAGGTATATATATTGTCATTCTAAACACTGTGCATACACACAAGGTATATATATATATATATATATATATATATATATATTCATTCTAAACACTTATGCACACACACAAGGTATATATATTCATTCTAAACACTTGTGCACACACAAGGTATATATATGGTCATTCTAAACACATGCACACACACCCAAAAAATAAAAATATAAAAATCAGCCTGGCAGTAGTGGCACACTCATTTAATCTCAGCACTCAGGAGGCAAAGGCAGGTAGATCTCTGTGAGGCTGAGGCCAGCCTGGTCTACAGAGTGAGTTCCAGGACAGCCAGGGCTGTTACACAGGGAAACCTTGCCTTGAAAAACCAAAATGAACAAAAAAAAAATTTAAAAATAGGATATATGTCTTTTGAGGAGTACCACTGAGAAGGATGTTCTCTGGCAACCATATAGGCATACACACACACACACACACACATACACAAATAAATAAATAAATGAGTAAACAAACCAAGGGCTTGGACAGGGCTGGGAGTGTAGCTCCATTGGCAGAGTGCTTGCCTGCCTGTGGGCTCCAGCTCCAACATTCACAGAGTAAGGTGGCCGGAGCTGTGACCCTAGCCCTTGAGAGAGGGCAGGACAACTGATGTTATTCTCGGCTATAACCTGTAGGATATTGGAAGGCAGCCCGGGCTGCATGGTACCTTGACTCAAAGAAAAAAAGTTCACTCAATGGTTTTCTTTGGTTGTTGTTGTTGTTTTTCAAGACAGGGTTTTTCCATGTAGTCCTGGCTGTCCTGGAACTCAGTTTGTAGCCCAGGCTGGCCTCAATCTCAGGGATCCACCTGCCTCTGCCTCCTGAGTTCTGGGATTGAAGGTGTGTGCCACCACTGCCTAGCCTAAAATTTAAAAATTACAAAAAATAAAAAAACAGTAAAATAAAACTGGGAGGAGCTAGAGAAATGGCTTAGTGGTTAAGAGCACTGGCTACTCGTACAGAGAACCCCCATTTAATTCCCAGAACCCATATAGTGGCTCACAACTGTCTGTAATTCCAAGCCTAGAGGGTCAGACATTCTTTTCTAGCCTTACAGGGCACCATATGTACACACAAGGTGCATATGTGTATATGCAAGGAACACATCCATACATATAAGATAAAAATAAAGGGAAAAATAATACAATTTTTTTTTTAATTTGGCAGGGTGTGATGTTGCACCCCTTGAATCCCCGTACTTGGGAAGGAAAGGCAGGTAGATCTTTGTGAGTTCGAGGCTAACCTGGGTCTGCATAGTGAGTTCCAGGGCAGCAAGGGCTACCTAGTAAGACTCCCTCTCAAAATAAAAATAATAAATAAATAACTAGTGACATTTGCATTAATTGATTTGTGTATGTGTGTTTGGCCTGGAGTGGGGCACCTGCACGGTCGGAGGACAGCTTGAAGTAGTAGCTTTTCTTTTTCTACTACAAGCATCATGGGGATTGAATTCGCTGTGTTGGTCTTGGCAGTGGACTAAATTTTAAAATAAAAAATAATAATATTAAAAAAAAATCCAGGACAGCCAGGGATACACAGAGAAACCCTATGTAAAAAACAAACAAACAAACAAACAAACAAACAAAAAACATATTGGTATAAAAATCAACATACAGACCGATGGAATCGAATTAAAGACCCTGACATTAATCCACGCACATATGAACACCTGATTTTTGACAGAGAAGCCAAAACTATACAATGGAAAAAAGAAAGCATCTTCAACAAATGGTGCTGGCATAACGGGATGTCAATGTGTAAAAGATTACAAATAGATCCTATCTGTCACCATGCACAAAACTCAAGTCCAAGTGGATCAAAGACCTCAACATAAATCCAGTTATTCCGAACTTGATAGAAGAGAAAGTAGGAAGTACTCTTGAACGCATTGGCACCAGAGGTCACTTCCTAAATATAACACCAGTAGCACAGACACTGAAAGAAACAATCAATGGAACCTGTTGAAACTGAGAAGCTTTTGTAGAGCAAAGGACACGGTCAACAAGACAAAGCAACAGCCTACAGAATGGGAAAAGTTCTTCACCAACCCCACATCTGACAGAGGGCTGATATCCAGAATATATAAAGAACTCAAGAAATTAGACATCAAAATATCAAACAATCCAATTTAAAAATGGGCTAAAGAGCTAAACAGGGAATTCTCAAAAAAAGAATCACAAATGGCTGAAAGACATTTAAAGAAATGCTCAACATCCTTAGTCATCGGGGAAATGCAAATCAAAATGACTCTGAGATACCACCTTACACATGTCAGAATGGCTATGATCATAAACACTAATGACAGTCTATGTTGGAAAAAATGTGGAGCAAGGGGAACACTCCTCCACTGTTGGTGGGAATGCAAACTTGTACAACCACTGTGGAAGTCAGTATGGCGTTTTCTCAGAAAATTGGGAATCGATCTACCTCAAGACCCAGCCATACCACTCTTGGGCATATACCCAAGGAATGCTCAATCATACCACAAAGATACATGCTCAACTATGTTCATAGCAGCATTATTTGTAATAGCCAGAACCTGGAAACAACCTAGATGCCCGTCAACTGAAGAATGGATTAAGATGTGGTACATATACACAATGGAGTACTACTCAGCAGAGAAAAACAATGACAGCATGAAATTTGCAGACAAATGGATGGAACTAGAAAATATCATCCTGAGTGAGGTAACTCAAACCCAGAAGGACAAACATGGTATGTACTCACTCATAAGTGGATTCGAGATAGAAAGCAAAGAACAATCAGACTGCAACCCACAGGACCAGGGAGTCTACATAGCAGGAGGAACCTTAGGATGACTGTGGCTTATAATAAGTTTTGGTTTTACTCAATTACTGGGCAAGCCTCAATGAAACATTTCACCATTCGAATAAGAATTTATACTGTATCAAGCTGATAATAGAAAAATAATTAATTAAAAAAAGTCAGCTGAGCAGTTTCATGTCAGTTGGTCTCTCCCTCCCTCTCCACTTTTGGAAGTGCCAGGTACTATTCCATTATTTTTCTTATTTTTAAGACAAATTTTTATGTAGCCCAAGCTACTCTTGACCTCTTGCTCCTCTTGCCTCAGCGCCCCCAAATTCAGGAATTACAGGTATTAACTCCCACAGCCAGCTTCCAGACTGTTTCTTCACTAATGACAGGTTAATAGCTTTAGAGAAAGCCCAGGGATATCCTCTTTGGCTGTAGCCCTCTGTCTAGCGTAGCGTATAAGCCCTGCTCCTCCTGCCTTAGGGTGCAGGGATCCTCAAGACATTCTTCTGCCCAGGGTGGGAGGGGAGGGGTGGGGAGGCGGGAGGAGAGGAGGGAGGCAGAGAGAACCTCTGATCCCAGAGCCCTTCTGAGAGGGCCTGGTGCCCTGTGGGAAATGAGGCACGGAGATTGCCCATAGGCAAATGCTTGGAGCTGGGAAGCAGGTGAGAGGCATCAAGGGAGGCGGGTGAGGGGAGAAATATAGTAATTGCGCAGTGGGTTCGAGGTTTCCTTTGGGAGTGATAGGAACGCTTTAGAACTAGTTAGAGGTGACAGCTGTATTGTCACTGGACCATACGCTTTGTTTATTGCTTGGTTTATTGTTTTGAAACGAAGTCTCATGAAGCCCATCTCCACACTGATTAGTTAGCAAAGGGAAGGAAAAAGAAAATAGGAAGAAAATGACCCCCACCTTATTTTTTGTTTATTTGTTTTGTATTTATTCCAGGTTTGTGTGTATGTGCATTTGCAAACACTTTTATTTGTGTATGTGTGCGGACATGCTGGGTTCACGGTGTGCACGTGGAGGCCAGAAGAACAGCTGCCTGCCTGTGAATAACAGTTTTCTTTCAATCTATATTTTCTCTCTTATTTCATTTTTTGTTTTTTTAATTTTAAAATTGTATTTTTATGTGCATTGTTGTTGTTGTTGTTGTTGTTGTTGTTTTGCCTGCATGTATGTTAGTGGAGGGTGTTGGATCCCCTGGAACTGGAGTCACAGACAGTTGTGAGCTGCCATGTGGGTGCTGGGAATTGAACCAGGATCCTCTGGAAGAGCAGCCAGCGCTCTTGACCACTGAGCCATCTCTCCAGGCCCCTCTCCCTTATTTCTTCTGTGGTTGCTATTATTATATCCTTCAGCAAATCTTTAAAAGAAAAATATATTTATTTAGTGTGTGTGTGTGTGTGTGTGTGTGTGTGGCTTGGTTGCCAAGTGCCATTTGCCTAGTGAGCCGTCTTACCGGCCCCAGCAAATCTTTATCAAATGATAATGACAGATATCTGGGATCCCAGCACTGGGGAGGTAGAGGCAAGAAGGCCACTTCGAGGACAGCTTGTGCACAAATTAGGGGACAACATGGGTGACAGGAGATACAATTTCAAACAAACAAACCAAAAAAACAAGTCACAGTCAACATTTCTCAGGGAGGTTGACCAGATTGCCACAGACTGGACCGATGAGGGAATAGATATGGATAAGGTCCCAGAAGTCACGGGAAACAAACAGTTTAAGACTGAGCAGCTGGTGTGGGAGGTGCACCTTGTTAGAAAGTCAGATTTTAATCTAGGAATGTGTTAACTAGCGCAACACCAGACCAAGGACGTACTCAGCATCACCCAAATTTCTGCCGCCTTCTTTTTTTTTTTTTTTTTTTTTTTTTAAAAACAGGGTTTTTTCTGTACCCGCGCTGGCTTTCCTGGAACTCACTCTGTAGACCAGGCTGGCCTGCCTCTGCCTCCTGAGTGCGGGAATTAAAGGCGTGCATTACCACCGCCTGGCCCACATTTCTGGCGTTGTTGCGAGGCATTGGTGTGTGCATGGGTGTTTGGCCTGCGTGTATATCTGTATGTCTGTATGAGGGTGTCAGATCCCCTGCAACTGGAATGATATTGGCAATATTGAACTGCCATGTCGCTGCTGGGAATCAAAGCTGGATCGTCTGGAAGAGCAGCCAGTGCTCTTAATTATCTCTACAGTCCCTAGAGAGCAGCCCGCCAGTGACTACACGATGAGTTTGGGATCCCAGTTTAGCACAGAGCTTTTCTAGGGTGAGCTTTTAAGCACTGAAACCATATTGACATACTTCAGTTAACAAAAACAGTGAGCCCAAAGCAGAACTCAGAAGCCAAAAAGCACAGTTAGTATATTTAGAGACTTCCCCAGAACTGTGGATGATGATGGATTTCAGAGCTTTGTTCTCATGTTGGCAGGTGTTGCTGCCTATGTGCTGGGTTCTAAGGCCTGAATGGTACTTCCCTCATGGTCTCTGTTGTGCTAAAGTCTGGGGGCCTGTCACAGCTATGCTTGTGGGTGATAATTAACATGTACACCAAAGTTGGGTGCGGTGGTGCCAGCCTGTAATCCCAGCACTCTGGGGTTTGATCCACTCAGATCCACTCAGGAGGATCTCTGGGATTTGAGAACAGCCTGAGCCATAGTGACTTCCAGGCCAGCTGGGGCTATAAAATCTCTCTCTGAAAAGCACAAGCACTGGGCCAGTGGTGAGGGTAGGGAGTGGGGGTGAGTGTCCAACTCATTTAATCCCAGCACTCTGGAGGCAGAGGCAATGGGTTTTTAATTTTGAAGCCAGCCTGGTCTACAGAGTGAGTTCCAGGACAGCCAGGACTGTTGTACCCAGAGTCCTCCAAAGACCACCAAGAGACCAATTCTGATGCAAAAGCAAAGTTTTTTTTATTGTTGTGGGTTAACCCGGGCTCCTCCGACCCTCTGACACAGTAGTAGAGCAGGAGAGACCCCTAGTAGCAATGAGGCAGTGTTTTTATAGGAGGTAAAGCAAGTGGGGGTCTTGGGGGTCTTCAGACTATATAGGAACAGACTCAAGATTGGTTATTCAAGTGGTGATATTGTTAGTAGCTTTTAATTGGCTAGGGTTAGTTGGGGGTTACAGTTATCTGACTGGCCTCACATACTGACTGTGGGGGCTGGCTCAGTGGCCCAGGCCTGTGCGTCCAATCTCCCTGTCTTTGTTGACAGGGACATCCGGGATTAATTGTCTTTTGTCGAGGCCCTCCCAGAAACTGCTTGCTCAAGTATCAGGAAACTGAAATTGAGGCGTGGTCTCTGAGAGGAGACTGAGCAGCCTGTTATGGCTTCTGCTTGGTCCTTTCATTCCCCGTTTGAGTTGTGTATCATCTCCCATCTTGGAGATGTTTCTTTTTGGTAAAAGACTTTATCATCAGGGTAGTAGATTATTTTGGAGACTAACTGGACCAGGAAGTAAGAGTATTTTTGTTTTGATCTAAAACTTGAACACCAATAGCTGGCTCTGGGTTTTTTATTCTAAGACTTTTTATGATTCATGTTATGGGGGGGGGGACGGGACAAGGGTGACATTTTCTCTTCTGTAATTGCTTCCTGCTGACATTGGGAAGTTGTTGTCAGGACCCTGGAGAGCCAGAGTGTTAGTCAAAGGCAAGGAGGGGATTTATAAGCATCCAGCTCATTGACCAGCTGAAGAGATGGCATTTCTATCGGCTAGATTGGTCCATATCAGTTTTCAGCAAGTTCAGGGCTCACAGTCATTTGGAGTAGGTTGTCACCAGCAAACGATGCTTGGATGTGTCTGTCAGCCAAGTGGAAACCTGTTGAGACAGATATAAACTAGGGACAGGAGCTAAAATTCATGAACTTACTTTGAACTTTCAGACCCATAATCTCAGCAATTGAGGAAGGGGAGGAGTCCCAAGTCCAGGGGAGGGAAAAATACCATCCTCAGGAATGGACAGGAGAGGAAACTGAATTTATCTGGAATCCTTTCGACCTGT
This sequence comes from Onychomys torridus, assembly GCF_903995425.1. NCBI lineage: Eukaryota > Metazoa > Chordata > Mammalia > Rodentia > Cricetidae > Onychomys > Onychomys torridus. The sequence goes on from NC_050443.1 coordinate 3,078,568, forward strand.
GAGAAGTGGATCCAAGTTTCATAACTTTCCCAGTTTTTTGAAGTTTGTGTGAATTTCTATTTCATGAAAAGACATAAAAGTTCCAGGGCTGGAGAGATTGATAAGAGGTTAAGAGCACTGACTACTCTTCCAGTGGTCCTGAGTTCAATTCCCAGCACCCACATGGTAGCTCACAACCATCTGTAATGAGATCTGGCGCCCTCTTCTGTATACATAATAAATAAATAAATAAATGTTTTTAAAAAAAAGTTCCAGGTATATTAGCATTCTCAATCTGTATTGAAACCCATGTTGTAGAAAAAGCAGGTAACAGGTATCTGTAAAACAACAAGAGTAAGCTGGGTAGTGGTGGCACACACCTTTAATCCTAGTACTCCAAAGGCAGAGGCAGGCGGATTTCTGTGAGTTCGAGGCCAGCCTGGTCTACAGATTGAGATCCAGGACAGGCACTAGATCTACACAAAGAAACCTTGTTTCAAAAACAAAATAAACAAAAACAAACAAACAAAAACAAAAAACCAGCAACCAGCAGGAGTAGACTCATACCCTTGAGTCCTAGCAAAAGCTAAAGATTTGGGTTAAAAAAATATTTTTTTCTTTTCTCTAGAGAGCCAGGTATAAATTGGACTGAAATGTCTTTGGCCCAAGGAAAAACATCTGTAAGTCTGCATTGAAAAGACAACCAAAAGAAACCTAAAATCTTGAGCTCATACTCCACACAGTAAGCAATCATTGCTCTATTAGCCTATCAGAATTCTACTAATGTGAAATTCTGAACTCCTGAAGTTCCAGTGCAACAACAGTATGGTGAAGAAAAGAAGCTTTGTAATATCTTTTATATATCTTCTTCACGTCTTTATATTTTTAGATCCTTAGAATTTATTATTTCTTAGAAATATAAGCAGTTATTATTTAAGAACAGCCATTTCAAATTATTTTCGAAACCTGTTTATCCCTTAATATGAAGCTTGTGTGTAAGGCAACCCTGTTTGTCTCTCTCTCTCTCTCTTTTTTTTTTTTAGGAGTCCTAATAGCTTTAATTAATTAATGCATTGATCAATGAGCTAATATGGTGGCTGCCATCTTGTGTAAGACTCTGGTTGCCTGGTGTTACTAAGCTGACAGAGCTATAGCTAGCCCAGTCATCAGTGCCAGCAGAGATCTGAGAAGGATAAATTTTTTTTTTTTTAAAGATTTATTTATTATATATACAGTGTTCTTTTGGCCAGAAGAGGGCACCAGATCTCATCACAGATGGTTGTGAGCCACCATGTGGTTGCTGGGAATTGAACTCAGGACCTTGGAAGAGCAGCCAGCTCTTAGCCTTTAAGCCAACTCTCCAGCCTGAGAAGGACAAATTCTGAGTGCAGACTAAGCAGCTTCCAAATCTATTAAAAAACAACAACAGAGACTATCCATTACCTGGACTGCCATCATCCCAGGCTCCTGTGGTCTTCATAGCGTCGGCAGGACAGGTGTCAGGACAGCATCAGTCTTGGCTACAGACCCATAAGGTGAAAGTTCTCTCTGTGGAGGAGGAACTTAGGGAAGACTGATCTTATTTTGTCAGTGTCTCATTTATCCAGTCTGGGCCGGATCCCTGGCAGTAGGGTCAAGTCGGGGCATCTTGTCCAGCGGTCAGTGTCGTCAACGATTCAGGTGGTGCCATCTTGTCACTGTTCCATATGTTCTTTGGAGACCTTGGGAGTCATTGCTAGGAGCTGGGAGTCTCTGTTTGCTATAGTAAACTTTTTTATTAAATAATTTAAATGCCATATTCATCAGATCTTTGACAGGTTTGAGGACCATTATCTATTAAACATATCTGAGCTAAGTGAATCTAGGCTAATCTTGAACTAGGCTAATCTTGAACTAGGCTAATCTTGAAAACATCTTTAAGTTTGGTAACAATAACCAGTCCAATTTGTTATCCCGTAGACATATTAGTCTGTTTTTCTCATGTAAGTATATTTTATAAGCATTTTTCTTTATATAGACATTACATAAGCAGTTAGACTGCAGTTTTCATTATAGATCACAGATGTGATGTTGACAGTTTTAAGGAACAGGTTTGGATTTCTCTATGGAACTCTGAATAGCTAAGAACTTTAGCCTTGTCATTTCATAGGAGGCCAAATATATAGAATCCTGTAATCCAGAGGGCTGTAATTTGATGATTAATTATTGACCTGTATATTGGACCTCAGTCCTCCTCTCTCCTTTACAGAGCATGATTCCATTTTTGTTTTTTATTTTTTGTTTTCCAAGACAGAGTTTCTCTGTGTAGTTTTGGAGCCTGTCCTGGATCTTGCTCTGTAGACCAGGCTGGCCTCAAACTCACAGAGATCTGCCTGCCTCTGCCTGCTGAGTGCTGGGATTAAAGGCCTATGCCATGGCCGCCCAGCTCATGATTCCATTTTTAATACAATAATCTGCAGTGAAGAATCATCAGCTTTTTTTTCTAAATGAAGAAAACCAGCCAGAATTAACCCAACATGGTTAAATCCCCAATATATTTTATAATTTTCTTTTAAGTTCAGTATAGTTTATATTTCCTCTGACCTTTTATAATTTTTTGTGTGTCTTCAGGTCAGGCCTTTCCTTATTCTGGTATAGCCAGACATAGATATGTTTCTTTTCCCTTTCCTTTTATTATTTCAGTCTTTTGCCTTCTCTTACTTTTCAGATGGTGGGCAAATTTTCATCAAAGTCCTTTCCTGTGGTTTCTTCCCAGCAGTTTAGAACATTGCGTAAGTATAATATTTTAAATAAGAATAGAAATATATACAGGCATATATTATAATAAAAATTATATTTGCGTTAATATAGGAAAACCTTATCAATGTGAAACATTTGAGACTAGCAGGAATTTTTTTAATCCTAGTCAATAGTAATTGTAATCAATTTTCTTTTTTTTTTTTTTTTTAAGATTTATTTATTTATTATGTATCAGCATGTGTCCCTGCAGGCCAGAAGAGGACACCAGGTCTCATTACAGATGGTTGTGAGCCACCATGTGGTTGCTGGGAATTGAACTCAGGACCTCTGGAAGAGCAGTCAGTGCTCTTAACCTCTGAGCCATCTCTCCAGCCCTATAATCAATTTTCTTAAATGATGACAAGTATTTGTAATGCATTGAACTCAAATGACCAAAATCCATGATTTTTTTCCCCTGTGGAAGTAAAAGCATAATTTTTTCCAAATATAATGTATCTTTGATTTTTATTTCAAAGTCAAAGCTTTTCAAAGTATGCACGCTGGTAATTTAACATTTTTTAAAAGTAGTATCAGGACAGAGAAGGGTTAAGGTGGGAAGCTGATGGCCAGCAGAAAAGATCTTGACTTTATCTCAGTGAAGAAAAACTGGCTTAGGAAGGAAGGGAGGGGGATTTGGGCCCAAAGTGTGTCCTTGGCTGCCAGTGTTCAAAAAAAAAAAAAGTTAACTCCTCTGACTATAATAATTAACAATTAATCCCAGATTCTCTGTTCGGTGTTCCTGTTTGTCAGTTGTAGGCCGTCAGCTCCCAGCTGCCCCGCCCGTAGATCCCATCTCTGCACCAAGAACAAGTCCCCCCACCCTCTGTGACAGCCCTGGCTGGCTGCAGACCTCTCCTGCAGACCAAGACCAGCTCCACCTGCCTGAAAGCAAGAGAGCTTCCAGGGAGGCGGCCCTGGCTATGCCTCTCTCTCCTCCCCCGGGGAAATGAGGGAGGTTAGTAGACAGAAACAAGTAACACACTCGCGGTTAGCCAGCCCCAGTGTAACAGATGGCCTCTCTTTCTGCAAGCAAACCCCACCTGGCAGGGGCTACCTGCTTATCTCAGTTCAGCCATATGGAACAGAACAGTAACACAGTAACAGTCAGAACATAGACCAAGACAAGGACAAGGAGCCAGCCCAGGGTGCACAGATCTGAAAATGAGTCATCAGACCCTTGGCTTGCGGTCTCCACCCGCTTATCCTCTCCAGAGAAACCAAAGGAATCCAGTCCTCCTCAGATGGGTCTCCTCACAGGAGCCCTGCGGCGTCTTCCAGGACCCAAATCTGCGATTCATCGCTGCGTCCACCATAGATCTTATGCGGGCTTCACAGACGGAGCTCCCCACCGCTACAAATGGCCAGAAACAGAAACCAGAAACTGAAAACGCTGGCCAGGCAAATCTGATAATAGGCACAGTTAAGACTCAACGGAGGGCGGTTGTGGTGGGATCGGGGATCTCAATGAAACCTCCAAATGTTGTACCCAGAGTCCCCCAAAGATCACCAGGAGACCAAATCCAATGCAAAAGCAGTCTTTTTTACTGTTTCAAGTTAGCCCGGGCCTCTCTGTCCGTCCATCTGACACAGCAGCAGAGCAGGAGAGGCCCCAAGTAGCAATGGGGCAGGGTTTTTATAGGGGGTAAAGCAAGGCAGAGGGGTAGGGTGGGGTGGAGGGGTGGGGGTGGAGGGTGGGGTCTTCAGACTACATAGGAACAGACTCAGGATTGGTTTGTGTGAGTGGAATCATGTTAGTAACCTTTAATTGGCTAGGGTTAGTTGAGGGTTACAGTTATCCAGTTTGGGGCAGGCCTGGACAAGTCCCAGGCTTTGTCCTTGAGCTACCATGGAGGCTGGCTGGCCTATCATGTACAACCGGGGGCTGGCTCAGTGGCCCAGGCTTGGTGTGTCCTATCTCCCTGGCCTGCTGGCAGGGCCTCAGTGATTTGCTGTCTTTTGTTCACGGCCCTCCCAGAAACTGCTTGCTCAAGTCTCAGGAAACTGACACTGAGGCCTGATCTCTGAGAGAAGACTGAGCAGCTGTTATGGCTTCTGCTTGGTCCCTTCCAGGACTACACAGAGAAATCCTGTTTGGCAAACAAACTAACAAAAGCCCCCGGGATACAATTCAGTGGGCAGAGCTCTTCCTAGCCTGTAGGAAACCCTGGGTTTAACCAAGCAGCACCAAGCAAACTAGGCATGGTGAGGGCAATGAGGCTGGAAGATCAGGAATTCAAGGTCATAGAGACCAGCCTGGGAAACGTGAGATCCTGTCCCAACTCCTTCTCAAAGGAGTGTACCTGGGCTGTTCCCCCTGCTGATGGCACAAGGCTGCGGTTGTCTGCCATGCACACCTATTTTTCTTGCAATATGAAGATTAACCACAAGCCTCACCCTTGGTGCCTGTCCTGTAACCACAGGCTACACCCTTATCCTGGAATCTACTTCAACAACATTCTGGACGTGACTTTGTGATTTTTTTTCCCCTTTTTTTTTTTTTCTTAAATGCATTCTTATCAGTTATTTGAAAATCTTGTACAACGATTTCTTTGAATTATTTCTATTTTTTCTTTTAAATGTATACATGTTTTGCCTACCTGATTGTATGTGCACTATATGCGTGCCTGGTGCCTGCCTGTATTGGTGCCTGCGGAGGCCAGAAGAAGCCACTTGATCCCCTGGAGCTATAGTTCCTTCTCCTTCTCCTTCTCCTTCTCCTTCTTCTCCTCCCCCCCTTCCCCCTCCACCTCCTTCTTCTCCTTCTTTTCAGACCTGGGGATTGAACCTAGGGCCTTGTGTGTTCTAGTCTCTGCTGTTGACCTGCTATCTGATATTGTACGTGTGAGTATATTTGAGAGAGGGTCTCATGTAGCCAAGCCTGGCCTTGCATTCACTGTGTGACCCAGGCTGGCCTCTGACTGAAGGACCACAATCCTCCTGCTTTAGTATCCAGGATTACTCTTGTGAGCCACCATGTGTGGCTTCTTTGTCTGTCTGTCTGTTTGTTTTTCTGAGACAAAGACACAGGTAGCATAGGCTGGCCTTACAATCATTATGTAGCCCAGGCTGGCCTTGAACTAGAGACAGTTTCCTCTCTTTACATCAAGTGTTCTGGGATTATATAATCACCACACCTGACCTTTCTTTCTCTTTTCTTTCTTTCTTCCTCCTTCCTTCCTTCCTTCCTTCCTTCCTTCCTTCCTGTCTGTCTTTCTTCTTTTATTACATTTATTTTTTTACTGTCTTAGGGTTTCTATTAGGTGGGGAGGGCATGTGCGTAGAAGTCACAGGACAATGTTCGGAAGTAGGTTCTCTCCATCCACTCTGTGAGTCCCGGGGATCCAACTCAGGTCCTCAGTCTTGGAAGCAGGCACCTTTACCCAGGGTACCATTTCTCCCCACTTCCATCTAATTTCACTCTCCTACTTGTGTAATTGATTGGAGACTGTCCTTTCTCCAGTGCAAGCTCGGGACACCTTTGTCAAAAATTAAATGGCCAGGACAGTGAAACACCAGTCCTCTCCACCTTTATTTCATTTTTATTTATTTTTTTTTTGGTTTTTTTCAAGACAGGGTTTCTCTGTGAATCAGTCTTGGCTATCCTGGAACTCACTTTGTAGACCAGGCTAGCCTTGAACTCACAGAGATCCACCTGCCTCTGTCTCCCGAGTGCTGGGATGGATTAAAGACAAGAGGCACCACCACCCAGCTTCTGCCGTGTTTATTCTTGTCCTTCTTTCTTTTTTCTTTTCTTTTCTTTTCTTTTTTTTTGGCTCTTAGAGACAGAGTTTCTCTGTGTCGTTTTGGTGCCTGTCCTGGATCTCGCTCTGTAGACCAGGCTGGCCTTGAACTCACAGAGATCTGCCTGGCTCTCTGCCTTGTTTATTAAGACAGGGTTTCTCACTTGAGCCTGGACTTGTCAATCTGAAGACTCTGGCTAGCCATCTTGCTTGGAAATCCCGTCTCCACTTCCTGAGCCCTGGGATTTGCCCAAAATGTCTACAGGTTCTATGTGCGGCCTTCACTCTTGCGTGCGAGTGCTGGGCCTCAGAATTCTTTCACGAGTTTGGAAAGTTTGCGAGTGGCGTTGAACGACATCAGTTTCTGGACAGGTTGCACTAAAGGTCTTCCAGGTAGATAAATGACCAATGATTCTTCTGCTTCCACTGTCCGGAGGCGCTGTTTTGTGGGAACGTACACCGGCCCACCTGTCGGTTCTTCATGTGGTAGACATCGAGGGACAATTCCGGTTTTCAGTTGTCCCAGCAAGCACTCTCCCACTTATGTCTTTGGATCACATGACAGTTTCTCCAGGGGGTTGGGCTCATAGATGGGGGGCGGTGCTTTGAAGGGCCACAGTTTTTTGTTGTTGGTTTTTTGTTTGTTTGTTTGTTTTTCTGAGACAAGTTTTATCTGTGTAGTCCTGGTTGTCCTGGAACTTGCACTGTAGTTCAGGCTGGCCTCAAACTCAGAGATTCATCTGCCTCTGCCTCCTGAGTGCTGGGATTAAAGGTGTGCGCCACCACATCTGGCAAGTTGCACTCCCCCCGCCCCCAGACAGGGTTTCTCTGTAGCTTTGGAGGCTGTCCTGGAACTTGCTTTGTAGACCAGGCTGGCCTCGAACTCATAGAGATCCACCTGCCTCTGCCTCCCGAGTGCTGGGATTACAGGCGTGCGCCACCACCGCTCGGCCATGTTGCACATTTTTAAGAGTTCTGAATGCAGCTGTCCTTCTTTGCTTCTTTCCTAGTTATCCATTTGTTTTTAATTTTTCAGAAAAAGGGTCTCCTGTGGCCCAGGGTGGCCCCAGTCACACTGTGTATGTAGTCAAGCATAACCATGAACTCCTGATCTTCCCGCTTCCACGTGTTACTGTCTTAGGGTTTCTATTGTTGTGAAGAGACACCAAGACTATGGCAACTTTTATAAAGGAAAGTATTTAATTGGAGCTGGCTTACAGTTTCAGAAGTTTAGTCTATTATCATCATGGGAGGACATGGCAGTGTACAGGCAGACTGGGTGCTGGAGAAGGAGTTGAGAGTTCTACATCTTGATCTGCTGACAGCAGAAGGAGAAACTGTGTGTTGGGCATAGCTTGAGCATATTTGGTACCTCGGAGCCCACCCCCATAGTGACACGCGTTCTCCAACAAGGCCACACCTCCTAATAGTGCCACTCCCTATGGGCTAATCATTCAAACCTGTGAGTCTGTGGGGGCCATGCCTATTGAAACCACCACAGATACCACTGCAATGATATAGCGGCACCACACCTGATTCTTGCTGTCAATCTCGCCTAAGCTGATAACTAGAGAAGGTACAGCAAGGGTCACCCCGTTAGGGGCTGCTACAGGGCAATATCCAGGCCTGATTCCCGTCTCTCAGCACTAGGTTTGGTCAATGTGATGGCACCCAAGGAAGACGTAGCTACTATTATCTGGAGAGGTGCTTAAGTTAGGAGGTGTCTTAGAACCCAGAAGGAATAAGGGTAGTGTAGTACCGACCCTCAGAAGCTTAAAAGTGTACCAGTGTGGGCTGTTTGTTTTGTAGATGGAACCTTGAGGCGTACGAAGTAGACAGACCGCAGAACACTTCCCCGAGGTCACAGAACAGTGCAAAACCTCCAACCTCATTAAAAACAAAATGTTATGCCCGGCATGGTGGTGCCCATCTTTAACTCCAGCATTTTGGAGCGGAGGTGGGAGGATTTCTGTAAATTCAAGGTCAGCCTGGACTGTGTAGTGAGTTCCAGGACAGTCAGAGCTGCATACTGTCTCAAAAAAGAAGCTATTATATCCCAACTCATTTATTTTGTGTGCATGTGCTTGTGTGAGGACGCACAGGCCCCGGCATGCACGTGGAGGTCAGAGGACAACCTGCAGGAGTCTGTGCTTTCTTTTCATGGCCCCTGGCTGCTAGGCCTGGGGGCAGACGCCTTGACTCACTGAGCTACCTCGTTGTTCCTTCAGTCTATATTAACGATATAGTCTGTGCCCTGGGCATTGTTCTAACCCACCGAACAGATAACTCACGGAAAACAGAAACATAGACTGCCTGCTTCATGCATGGAGCTGATTTGTGTTTGGACGTAATTATGATACGCTGCTAATTATATTTCTAGGATTGAAGAGGGGTAATCCTAATTACAGGGGTTTCCCCATGGGAGTGCCCCATGAGTCAGAGCTTGTCTGCAAAGTCCCAACTTCTCAGCGTCCCCCCTTTTCCGAGCTGCTCATAAGTAGGGCAAGAAAACTTTACAGAGTTCTCGTAGGTACAATTTGCAAAAACATAAGGAGTATTGGGAGAGAGAGAGAGAGAGAGAAAAAAAAGGCCTTCTTGCCAAGCAGGGCTGGCAATGAAGTTTTGTTGCCATGGCAACCAATGGCCTCCCGGGGCCGAGGGCGGCGGTGGCGCGCGCGCATTCACCTCTTTCCTTCCTGGTTCGCTCTGAGATTTTGCCCTCCTGAAGCTGAAAGAAAGAGAGGAGAGCTCAGGACCTCTAGGGTGATGGACGGAGGCCTTAGCTAATGGAAGTATGGGCCTGCCCAAGGCCAACCAATAGCATACATAGTTTGGGTCTGGCAGAGCCCGCCCCCCCTCCACTTGGACCCAAATAACCTGACCCAGACAGAGTTTCGCTTGGAGCGACGGCGCTTTCAGCCAGTGAAAGCGTTGATTTGGGGCCGTGCGGAGGGAGGGGGCGGGCCGGATCTCTACGGCAACGGCTGAAGGACAGTGACGCGAGCCATTAGTTGTGGGCCATCGGGTTTATTGACAGCGAGGGCGTGGCGGGGTTTTGTCGGGGCACCGACTAGGGCCAGGAGAGGCGGGGATGGGGGGGGGGAAGAAGAGAACACTGCCAGTCAGCCAATAAGAGCGGCGCGGGTTTCATAGCAACGGGTGAGTGACGGCGGGCTGGACCAATAGAAGGCTGCGTCGGCCGTCAACCCGGCCGAGGGGCGGCGCGGCGGCAGTGCCGGACGAGAGCCGGTGGAGGCGGTGGGAGGAGGTGGAGGTGGTGGTGGCGGCGGCAGCGCGGGCGCCTGAGGAGAAGGAGGAGGAGGAGGAGAAGCGGGTGAGGGGCGGCGCGGGGCCCGACCTCTGAGCCCCCTCTCGGCCCCCGCCCCGCGCCGCCCGGCCTCCCAGTCACCCCCTGACCCGGCTGTCCCCGGGCCCTTCCTCGAGCCTTACCGCCCAAGTCTCCACCCCCGCGGGTCCTCGCGCTCCTCACGCTCCCAGGTCTTTCCTTGCGCCTTAGGGGCGGCTCTCTGCACCACCGGGCTCTGTCCCTGACACCTTCCCCCCCACCCCGGTATGGTACCCTCCTCTGTCACCCTCGGGGCACTTCCTGACTCCTGCCTTCACTGTCTGGCCTCCGAGGCCCTTGCTCTCACTGCTCCCCCACCCGCTTCTCCAGCCTTGCCAGGCTTTACCCAGCTTCCTCAGTTCCTTCCTCGAACCCCTAGCGTCTTTCGTGTTGCCATCACATCAGATCCCCCAGGACTGCCCCAAACCCTACTTGGGACCGACCGCTGGGCCCTTCCTTGGACCCCGGACCCCATGCTTACCTACCCTTTGCGTTTGGTGGCCTCCCTTACACCCGTAGGTGCCTCTTCCCCCCCCCCCCCACATCCTTTCGACCTCCCTCCTTGTTTGTAGCCTTTCTCTCCCTTCACACCATAACCAACCCCCCCCCCCCCCCACCCCAGCCCCCACCCCCGTACCTGGCTTTATTTGTCTTTCCCCATAAGCTCCTCCCCAGCTTCCAGGCTTTTTCTTAGCACCTTCTTCATTTAACCCAGACTTACTGTTTTGTTTGGTTTTCCAGATCTTTCTTCCAGTTCTTGTAGCCTCTCCTGTCTCTCGGCTACTCTCCCTTCTTTCTTGTTCTTACATTGCTCTTTTCCAAGGCGCAGATCTGCCAGACACACCATGATGAGGGGACTGGGTGACCTGTCCCTCTGTTTCCTTTGATTTGTTTTTTTCTGAACCTGATTTTATTTCACCTCTTTGCCTCTTGCCTCCTTCCCTTTTGTTTTGACTTTTTCCTTCTCTCCGTTCTGTTTCTTCCTTCTTCTGGTTTTTGTCCCTCCAGGAGGGCTTCCCCTTTGCTGGAATTCTCAGTCAGGGAGCAGGTACTGGATTCTCCCCCCCCCCCCCAGGGTGCCTGGGCCCCACCCACAGCCTTTTGATCACCTCCAGAGAAGGGTGACCTTGGAGGGAGGTTGTGAAAACAGAGACCCAGCCAGCAAGAGTCAGCAAAGGCAGGCTAGAAGCTCAGAAACATTGAGTTCATTTCCCCCCATCTTCCTTGATGAGGCCCAGCTATCCCAAGCCCCTTCTGCAATGCTAAGGCTTTGGAGTTATCTCAGATTGCCAATTAATCTGCCTTCCCCTGGGTACACAGGGACTTGTCTCCTACATGTGCACTTGGCAAGGTGGTCTGTGTGTGTGCTGACATCCATGAAAGTGTACATGTCCTGGAGAGGTTGTGTGTGTGACTGGGGATCCTGCAACTGTTTTGCAAGGGGGGAGGGAATGCTTGATGCACAAAAGACTGTGTTCCTCACGGTTGGGGATGGGGGGATTCCTCACTGTCAGAAGTACCTGTTGGGTGTCTTTCTTACATAGAGCCCTGTGATGTCAGTATTGCTTACCCCCACCCCACCCCGTGCTCTCCTACAGATAAGCAGGCTGTGGGGCCCACAGACATCTCACACAGTTTCTGAGTGGCACAGAGCACACCCCTGTGCCCTGTCCTGTGCCAGAAGCAGCATGGTCTTCAGAGCACCATGGGGCCTGACAGAGTGACAGCCCGGGAACTGTGCGAGAACGATGACCTGGCCACCAGCCTTGTTCTTGACCCCTACCTTGGCTTCCGCACGCATAAGATGAATGTCAGGTGAGGGGGTGTCTGGGGGTGTCGGCAGGCCTGGGCCCTTTCTCTTGTATGTTAATAACTCTCAGCCTGGCCACCCTGACGCTTCAGGTGGGGGATCAGGGGCCTGAAAGTCTCGGGAACTAAAGCATACTCTTTTCTCCCAGCCCCGTGCCCACTCTGCGACGGCAACACCACCTTCGATCAGCACTGGAAGCTTTCCTAAGACAGCGGGACCTGGAGGCTGCCTACCGGGCCTTGACACTGGGAGGCTGGATGGCCCACTACTTCCAGAGCCGGGCCCCTCGGCAGGAGGCTGCCCTCAAGACCCACGTGAGGGAGCCCATGCCCTGCTCTGACCTGCATTGTGCTCTCCCCATTTAGCCGGCAGATTCTGGGGCTCGTAGGAGAGCAACCCCCCAGATCCCAGACTGCCTTGCCCCTGGAGACACCCTGCAAGGCTCAGAATCCTAGAAGAGGAGAATTGGGGGCTGGTGAGCTTTGAGTTGAGTCCAAATCTCCCCTTCCATTGACAGATGAGAGCACGTAGACCTAGGGAGGATCCAGGCCACACAGTCAATGACAAAGTAGACCTGGTCCAAGAGAAAGGGGCCCCTGTGGTTGGCCCTTCTCACTTTCCTGCCCTCTTCTCTCAGATATTTTGCTACCTCCGCGCCTTCTTGCCTGAGAGTGGCTTCACCATTCTGCCCTGCACCCGCTACTCCATGGAGACCAATGGGGCCAAGATCGTGTCTACCCGTGTTTGGTAAGGGGGCTGGCTGCTGGGAGCAGAGGCTGGTCGGTCCCTGTGGATGAGCTGGGACCGGGAGGAAGTGGGGCTAGTGAGACATGAGATTGCAGCGGCTGGCCCTACCCCTTGGAGCCCCTGCTCCCTGGGTGATTCTGCATGAGAGGCCCTCATCCCCAGGGAGGATTGGGAGGCCTCGCTCAGAGCCCTCCAGTGTAGACTCTTGGCAGGAAGAAGAACGAGAAGCTGGAGCTGCTGGTAGGCTGCATCGCCGAGCTGCGGGAGGAGGATGAGAACCTGCTCAGGGCCGGGGAGAATGACTTCAGCATCATGTACTCCACCCGAAAAAGGAGCGCCCAACTGTGGCTCGGCCCGGCTGCCTTCATCAACCACGGTGAGGGCAGGGCGAGGGTGCCGGAGGGCTCGTGTCTGAGACAAGGGGAAGGGGCCGCCTGCACAGGCTCACTCTTTCCTCCTTTCTCCCCCCCCTCCACCCGACTGGCGGCAGACTGCAAGCCCAACTGCAAGGTGAGACCTGCAGATTGTGGGAGGGGTGGGCCCGTGGGGAAGGAAGCTGCAGGAGGGATGGATGGGTTTGGACTCCCCTGGCAAACGGGTTTCCTAGCCTTGTTAGTTCCCTTGTAGTTGGTGGCAGCACCTGGGGTGGGCAGCATGGGAAGGCATGTGTGTCCCTGAGGATGTCCGAGGGGGAAGAAGGGGCGTCCGTGTGTTTACACTGTTGTACCAGAGCCTGAGTTACTGACTGAAATGGGGTCTAAGGTGTGATGGGGGACAGATTAGGAGGTGGCTCATCTCACCCAGGCAGCACTGATGGCAAGAGCAGGGGAGAAACCGAGAAAATCCAGGAGGCCAGGGACCTCTCTGCTAAGAAACTGGGTAGAAGGGCAGAGTAAGGGAGCGGGAGATAACTGGTGGGAACATGTGGCAAAGGTCTGGTGGGGTGTGGCGACATTGGCCTGTCATCCCAGCGTCTTGGGAGAGTGAGACAGGAAAATCCTAAATTGTAGGCCAATCTGGACAACTTCAGTGAAGCTGTATTTCAACGGGGCCAGGGATATAGCTCAGGGTAGGGTGCTTGCTTTGCATGTGCAAGGCCCTGAGTTCAAACCACGGACCAACAGGAACAAAAGCAGAAGGTTAGTTGAGCACCCTTACTTGTACCTGTGAAATCAGTGTTTGGGAGATAGAGGCAGGAGGATTGCTGCAAGTTGGAAGCCAGCTTGGTCTACATAGTGAGTTTCAGGTCACTTAGGATGATACAGTAACAAGATCTCATCTTCAAAAAACTAAAAAATACCAAGTAATAATAATAATAATATTAAGGTAAGGGGTGTCCCTGGGAACCCCCACCCACCCCATTGTGTCCTGTCAGGGCACAGACCTTGGGCCTTCTGTGGGAGCCCCCAAGACATGAATAAGGGCCAAAGCTCAGCTTCCTGACTCAGACCTGGGAAGAGCCATGGCTGCACTGTCTGGCCTCGGGTTTCTCCTAAGACAGTTGTTGGGGTCAGGTGGTGGACATCTGAGACTACGCAGACTTGTCCTATGTGTCCGAGGCTCTCAGGATGAATGACACATCCCTGCAGGCAGACACTGGACAGGAAGCAGAGGGCAGTGTGCACACGGTCACCAGCTCTCAGTGATCCCGAACCAGCAGGCTTCCGGGGGATCAGAGTTTTTCTATGTGTCAAAGGAAATCGGGGCATAAGAGGGCTCAAGACATTCCTGTCATACAGCAGGGGCTATAATGAGGCAGAGATGGTGACAGCCAGCTTAGTGAGCTTAGTTGACTCTCCTAGCTGTGTAGAGGGAGGCTTGGTTCCCAGATGGCTGTGGCAGCAGGAGTTTACTGGAAAGGAAGGGAGTGTATGGAATGAGGTGGCCGGGAGGAGATTGGCCGGGGACGGACCTTGGGGTGATGAAGGAACAGCTCCAGGTAGAGGGGCAGGATGAGAGGGGGACATAGATACACTCAGGAGGCACTGACCATTTGGCCTGGAGACCATCCAGCAAGGAGGCATCTTCAGGTGTCAGATTTGAGTGGCTGGCTGGCTGGCTAGGATGACCACGTTTCCTTCCGGATAGGGAGTACAGAGGCAGATGCAGATGGGGAGGGAGACAAGAGTGAGGAGTCTGTAGGGTAGCCTTGGGGTGAGCAATCCCAACGGCAGGACTGGAGGACATGGGAATTGGGCTACAGGTGGACACAAGCCTTGGGAGGAAGGGAGGTGGCCACAGAGCAGAGTGTCAGGAATGAGTGGTTCTTGAGAGATTGTGCATGCCATGGGCGAGTAGATCCGAGGTGTGGAGTTTGGCACTGACCACACGTTAGGGGAGGACACAGGAGTGGGCTCTGCTGGTGCTGCACACTGCTGGGAGGCCGTTGGCTCGCAGGGATGGGTAGACAAGGAAGGCGGGACAGGCTCTGCTGCCCAGAAATGATGGGGTGGGTGGGGTTCCTTAGCTGTGGCCTAACCCATTACATAACCCTTCAGACCAGGGTGCCTGGTCAGGTGGAGAAGGTAGACAGCTCCTGCGCTGTGCCCATGGCTGGGGTACTGAGTGGGTGTGGCCTCAGTTTGTGCCCTCAGATGGGAATACTGCGTGTGTGAAGGTGCTCCGGGACATTGAGCCAGGGGACGAGGTGACATGCTTCTATGGTGAGGGCTTCTTCGGTGACAAGAATGAGCACTGTGAATGCTACACCTGTGAGAGGTAGGCATGGCCGAGAGTAGGTGGGGTGTGCTAGCCTGCCTGCCATGAGAGGTCCAGGGTCTCTGGGCTGGGATGCATCCTCAGGCCTCACTCCAAAACATGTCTAACCCGGCATCTCCCTTTGCCCTTTCTGTTCCTGCAGGAAAGGGGAGGGAGCATTCAGACTTCGGCCCAGGGAACCAGAGCTTCAGCCACAGCCCCCAGACAAGTATGCACTCCGAGAGACAAAGCGGCGTCTGCAGCAGGGCCTGGACAGCAGCCAGCAGAGCCTGCTGGGCCTGCGGGCCTGCTGCCACCTGTCCCCACTGCGCCGGGACCCATTCTGTGGTGAGCCTGCCCTCTAGCCTTTGGGCCACTTCTTCTCTGCACTGCCCAGAGGAGGGACTGCTCAGACCCTGCTGACCGGCTCCCCCTTTGTTTCTCTCTTCCCTGACCACCACAGCTGCCTGCCAGTCCCTATGCCTGCTGCCTGCCAGCCCCCACCTGGACTACCTGCCCCTCTGGCTCCAGTGGATGCCTCAGCCCCAGCCCAGAGTACGTCTCCGGAAGCGCCGCCGTCCCAGGACCCGGCCAGCCTCGTTGCCCCCTGCCCTCCATGCTGTCTCTGTCTCCCTACACCGATGGGGAGGCTGTGGTCCCCACTGCCAACTACGGGCTGAGGCCGCGGTGGCCCTCCACCTGCTCCCCAAGACCCGCTGGACCCTTCAACAGGACTGGTATTGGGCCCGGCGCTATGGGCTGCCTTCTGTGGTGCGTGTGCACCTTACCCGTCTAGCCCCAGCCCTACCAGCTGCTCCTGCCCCTGCTGGGAGCCCAGCCCCTGTCCCCACCCCTGCCCTCGTCCCTAAGCAGGCCCTTGCCTTCGCCCCTTTCTGCCCACCTACGCGCCTCCGGCTAGTGGTCAGTCATGGTTCCATTGACCTGGACATCAACAGTGGTGAGCCATGATGGACTGCCTGCAGGGAGCCCGGATTGGAGTGTAGAGTCTCTGTCTTGGACCCCTCCAGAAGGAGGGAGGGAGCTGACCCTTGACCCAGGTCTGATCCTGGGAGTGTGTTGTTTAGGACATCCCTAGGGAGTTGACCCTTGTTGCTTCATGACTGCTGACCCCTGAGCCAACCCCACCCAAGCAGGGAGCCCTGGCCATTTGATGTCCCCCCATCCCTGCCCCCACCTCAGGACTGTAGGAGCCACCCCCCTCTCCCCCCAGCCTCTTCTCCCCAGGGAGTAAAGCCATAAGGGGTGGGGGCCTCTCCATGGCAACTCTCTAGAAGCTCAGGCCTCAGGAGGTGGAACCGGCTTGGGAGTTTGCCCTCCCAAGCTGCCCCCACAATGGGGAGTGGGTTGGCTCAGCTCTGCAGTTGTTGGAGGCAGGGGCAGTCAGATGGGGCGGGTGGTACCCAGGGGCACATCCTTGGCCCTGCCCCATGGGTCTCAGGGAGGCCAGGCGTGACCTCATCTTTCTCACGGTGCTATCCCTGGTGCTACTGGGGTGTAGGGGAGGCTCCCTCTCCTCCCCACACCAGAATGGGGGATGATAGGGGATTGGAAGAACTTGAACTTTTTATTAAAACCTTTTAAGCCCTTAGGAGTGTGGATGTTTTAGGGGGATGTCAAGTGGGAGGGTGAGATCTCAGCCTTGCGGTGAAAATGACGGACGTGCCTTGGACACTGATAGCTACCCCGACCAGCCTTAAGGGAGAAGGGCAGTGGGTTCTGGGGACTGCCGCGCTAAGGTAAAGCTGGGTGGCCACAAAAACAGTGCTTATGGGAGATGACCAGTGCATTCTCCGTTGTGGGAAAGTGAGGAGATCAGTGCCTGGTGACAGGAAGCAGGGTGGCTTGCCTGAGGTCATGTAGGGACTTGTCTCACTTCTCAGCCAGGTGTCCTCAGTGCAGGGCCTGGGGTGCCACCACCCCTGTAATCCCAGCACTCAAAAGGCAGAGGCAGGCAGATGTCTGAGTTCAAGCCTGGGCTGTAGTAGACACATAGGGAGTTGCAGGCCAGCCAAAGCTTCCTAGACTGTAGAAAATCATCATCATCATCTTGGTGGGGGGGTTGTTGGGCCTGTGCAAAAGCAGGTTCCAGGGAGATGACATAGATGGAGCCCAGAAACCCAGGCCTGGTGAGGAGGGGTGGAGGAAGTCTCATGTAGCCCGGACGGCCTCACACTCCCTGTTGTACTCTAGCAGTTAAAAAGGCTGGGGTGTAGTTCAGTGGGAGAGCGCTTGTTTGGCAATACCAAGCCTTCTGTCCCAGGAAAGAAGAGGAATAGCCAAGAAATAAAGAGAGCCAGTGTAGAAGCTGGTGCTGCCTCAGTGGGCTGTCCCATCCCTGATTCTCCCCTTGAACCTTGGAGATTGATCAGATGACTCCAGGAGCCTTAGCATCCTGTAGGAGAGCCGGTGTCTGTAAATGAAGTGGGTCCTTGAGGATCCGCGGAACAGCACGGAGAGCATAAGAGAGGCTCTCACCTCTGCCCAGGAAGCCCAGGGACCTGTCACAGTCCCAGGAAGGAACTACAGAGCTGGAGGAAAGGAAAACCCAGGGGAGGCTGAGAAGAGCCTGGCCCTGGGATCTTGGGAAATTGCCCCGGGGGTGTAGGTGGAGAATATAGCCGAGGGGCCTAGAAAGAGAGGTTGAGTTTGTGGTGGGATGGTTCACAGGCCAGAGGCAAGGTGTGGTCTGGCTTCTCTCATAGCTCAAGCATGGGCAAAGCTGGCCAGGGGTATAATGCCCAGGACGGTGGCACACCTGCAATCCCGATACTCCTGGGGGAGGAGGATGCAGAGTTTGAAGCCAGTCTGGCCTTTGGAAGTGTTGGCAAGAGGCAGGAAGTAGTCAAGTGGCAATGGCAGGGAGGACTAGGGACCTGAAAAGGAGAAGAGGTAGAGGAAGACTGGACATCGGGAGAGAACGGTGACTCCAGACCCAGGTCTCTGGGCAGGACAAAGGTGACTGCACGACGACGTGTGCTCCAGCCACCTGACTAGGTGGCTGCATTGGCCCTCTCCCCGGACAGCGGCCTCTAGTCAGTGGCCGGCCTGTCAGCAGTATCACCTGTGGGGTGGTGAGTGAGCAGAGCCTTCCAGGAGCCGTGTCCTCGCCTGTCCTTCCACCACGCCCTCCCTCTCGGGTTGTGGTCAGACAGCCCTGAGGCCAAGGTCTAATGGAGTCATGCTAGGCCATCTGAGATGTGTCCTCGGTGGGTGGTGAGCAGCTTATGGGCAGGGGGTAGACGGTCATCCAAGGGTGGGACCAGCCAGTCCTCTGAGCTCAGCCACCCCACCCGACCCCCCATTCGGCTTCTGATAACGGGACTCTGAGGCAGATGGAGAAACTGAGGTTGGTCATTCAGGAAGGTAACATGCGTGATCAAAGTTACTTTGAAGCTGGGAATTAGGTGTAGTCACATGAGGCCTTTTAAGACAGTTTGAAAATTATTTCAGGTCTAGCCAGGAGGCTGGTAGCTGTGGGTAGCAGCAGGTGCTAGCACAGCCAACCTAGAGGCCTCTGGCTCCGTTAAGGATTACTGGTGCTGGGCTTGGTGGCTATAGTCCCAACACGTGGGAAGTAGAGGCAGGAGGACTAAGAGTTCAAAGCTATCCTGGCTACATGAGACCTATCTCAAAACAATAAACAAGCAAACAGGGGGACTTGAGGATAGAGAGGAGGCCTAGTGGCTTAGCGTTTGCTGTTCTTCGAGAGGACCTGTCGTCGGGCTGTGGACATTCTCCATCCAGTGACTACAGCTCTAGGACATCTGATGGCCACCTCGCACCAGCACCCACCCACCTGCTCATACAGGGGGCTATGGAGTTAGCCGGGCAGGGTGGTGGTGCACAGGAGGCAGACATGGGTAGATGGATCTCTGCGGGTTCAAGACCAGCAGGGCTACATCAAGAGGAGGATGGCACTCCTTATGTTTGGAAGATATGCCAAGGAGTTTCTGGAAGCCAAGTGACTAGCTGCTGATTGGAAAAGATGGGGAAGAGCCAAGAATGATTCAGACTGAAGTGCAGAGTGTGCTGAAGGGGTCAGTAGGAGAATCACAAGTGTCACCTATGGAGAAAGGGACAGATGGCCCCATATATGCATAGGGTAGACCTGCATTAGAAACCAAAGGGGGTAGGTGCTGGAGAGATGGTTCAGTGGTTAAGAACATTTGCTGCTCTAAGTTCCAAGAGATCCAAGGCTGGCTTCTAGCCTCCATGGGCACCAGTCACTCAATGGGTGTATGTACATACATGAATATCTTATTCATACACAACTTTTTTTTTTTTAATCAGAGGATGCTGCTGTACCAGGCTGTGGGGCTGCTGAGGGATGGAGAAGTCTCTGGGGCCCTGTTGGGACAAGAGGACTCTTGTGGTAGGGACAGGGTGTGTTTGGAGGGAAATGGGACCAGTGGAGATAGGCCATGACAGAAAGCTGATAAAAGTGTCAGAGCAGGGTGGTCAGGGACTAGTGGGTCAGCACAGGGTCATGGAATGAAGATTCCTCAGGACCAGCGGCTGCATGGGTGGATAGGATAGCCAAGATGGCCCTGGCAGGGGCGGAGGAGGCTGAGATGTGGGCATTTGAAGAAAGGTCAGGGAGGTGTAATGACTGACAGGCAAGACACCCTGGGACCCTGTCGCTGGAAGAGTCTTTGTTGTGGTTTTTTGTTTATTGGTTTGGTTTTTTTGGGGCAGGGTTTCATTGTATTGTAGTCTTGGTTGGCTTTGAACTCATTATGTAGACCAGGCTAGCTTCAAATTCACAGATGTCAACGTGCTTCTGCCTCTGGAGTACAGGACTAAAGGCATGGGCTACCTTAAATGCTGTGCTCTTGACTTCATGATCACAGGCAGAACTCAAGAACCCCTAAACTTGTTTCTTTCTAACTGCCTGGGAGCCGTGACTGCCTTAACTCTGGAGCAGCAATCCTTCTTCTTGCCCTCATGACCAAAAGAAGCAGTGTTAGGGGGCTCAGCCAGGAAGTATTTGCCAAGCATGTATGACCTGAGTCTGGATCCCCAGCATGCACATAAAAAGCCTGGTGCAGAAGCTGAGGTTATAATCCCAGTGCTGGGGAGTCAGAGACAAGAGTATCTCAGCTAATCTAGCTCATCAGTGAGATCCAGGGTTAGTGAGGGAGATTGTCTCAAAAACACAAAACCAGAAAGAAAAGAAAGAAAAGAAACATTAGCAGCACCATAACTTTATTTGTGGCGTAGAGACAGAGTGGAGGTGGGTAACCCAGGCTGGGGCTTGGTGAGAGGACGGAGGTCACTGGGGGCTGATGCCTCCAGGGGAGTAGCGCTCAAGTGCACAGTCAGATTTTGCCCGGGAAAGTCCCCTGCTTGATTTGCTCGGTCCATCGCTGCACCTGGAGCGGCAGAGGGGACCCCAGCGTCTGCTCAGCCTGTGTCTGAGCCCACCACCCCTCTCCAACAGCCCTGCTCCGCCCTCTCACCCAGCTGACGGGACACAGTGAATGGTACACGCGGTAATAGTACTCGCAGGGCTGTGTGTTCTTCCCGCGGTGGCTCATGGACTTCACGCACCGGTGGTAGTCTGCAGAGTGCCTCGGGGTGGGGGTGCAAGCCACGCCCAGTCAAGAACATGCCACACCACGCCCTTCTAGACATTGGCCCCACCCTACTTACGGCCGCCCGGCCCTTCTAAGACTCATTCTTACCCTTTCCAATCAATAGGGCTCCTCCTTTCCACTACAGACTGCCCACAACAAGCCCCCATCTTGACTGCGCTCTACCACCTGGCGAGGTCCGGTCCCTTCTGGTTGGTCTCTTCATCTTGCCCCTCCAGGACTCAGTTCCAGCTGGCTCCAGATCAGGTGCCTCCCTTCACCTCAGGCCCCGCTCCTTTTCTCACTCCTAGTCTTGCCCTTTACTGACAAGGCTCCATCCCTCCTGGCTCAATCCATTTCACTCCAAGCTGGCAATCTTATTGCCTCCAGACAGGCAGCCTCCTCCACTCCAGGCCCCGCCCCTCCACGGCTCAGCCCCACCCACTTCTGTGCAGGCCCCGCCCCTGCAGGCCACGATCTAGCCTCCGGTTCCAACCGTCTCCGAGGGTCTCCAGGTGGGGGCCTCCCCTCTAATCTGGCCCAAACGGTCTCACCCAGAAAATTCTGGTAGCAGTTACGCGTCTGGTTCTGGTTAGGGAAGCGCGGGTCGAAGGGGGGCGTTTTCCATTCGCCCGGAGGGGGCATCTGGGCTTGAACATCCAACATCCACGGGAAGGTCGGCATCTGCAGGCAAGGTGCGGGGCTCACTCCGACCTCTCCCAGCTCCTGACCCACTCTAAACCCCACCACCTTGCCCTCACCAGGCTGAGGACGAAGAACGAAGCTGGACAGCTGGGCTGCGGGGGTCCACCACTGCGTTTAGCTGGAAGAGTGAGGGCTGGTCCCCGAAGCGCAGGAAGAATACGACCCTCAGGGCGGATTGGCTGGCCCCCAGGGAGTCCCAGCCAATAGGATCCCTCTGTAACGTGGGGGTGGGGTCAGTGGATGCCCCTCCCCCGCTGTCTTGCGGGACGCCCCCCGGGGTGGGGACCCGTGCACTCGAGCGCACGCACATAACAGGCACCAAGTCTGGGCTTTGAGTCTCGAGAAGACTAAGGCTTTTAATCCCTGCAAAGCCGAGCTTCTCCCTGACATCTGCCCCGCCCGACCCTCCCCAATATATAAACGTATATGTAACTCTGGTTTCTACGGGAGAGAGAGGATTCCCCCCCACACCACACACGGTGTTCTCAGTAGTCCGCATCTTACAGTCGGGGTGCACCCCTGTGGGCCTGTGAGGGAAGGAGGAAAGGGAGGATGATTCCTGGTTCCTGAGACCCACTCTTCCAGGTCCAGATCTTCCGGGTCTCAGGGGTACCTGGCCCCATTGGGCTTCTGGACAATTTGTTGATAGATCGAGTCTCCTGTATTATGTTATCTTAAATCCTTGGGTCGCTGCTTACTGCAGGAGAGAAAGGCAGAGAATGTTTTAGGGGACCGGCATATATAGATAGATAGATAGATAGATAGATAGATAGATAGATAGATAGATAGAGATAGAGAGATAGATAGATAGATATAGATAGATAGATATAGATAATTTCACAGCTGTTATTTACACCTTAAAAGGTGGTCAAGATATTTATCACCTCTTTCTAGTTTCAATTTGTGTTGATTACCCTTCATCCCCCCTCCCAACACATTAGAAATCATTCCCCATTCCTACATCTCTAAGCTCTTTTAAATCACTTCTTTCTGCTCCATGGATATCTGGACATCTCATAGAAATATAATTTTATTTGGTTGGCTTTGGGGTCTGTTTCTTTCGCTTGGTCTATGATAATTTTTATTTTTACTGTTTTCTTTTCCTTGAGACAAGGTCTCCCTGTGGCCTGGAAATTGGCTGGCTTGGTGCTGGTTATGTAGATCAGGATGGTCTCAGACTTACAGAGATCCACCTGCTTCTACTTTCTGAGTACTGGGATTAAAGGGGAGAGGGGTAACATGCCATGGATGCTTATGAACATCAGAGGACAAGTTGGGAAAGCTTGTTCTCACCTTCCACCGTGTGAGTCCCATGGAGGACGCAGGCTGCCAGGCTTGGCGACAAGCCCTTACCCACTGAACCACTCACTGCAAGTGCTCTTATTTTCTTAGTTTGAGACAGGGTCCCTTTGTAGTACATGCTGGCCCTGATGTTGATACATAGCCAAAGGTGACCCTGAGCTCCTGATCCTATGCCTCTGCCTCCCAAGTGCTAGGACCAAAAGCATGTACTGCCACACCCAGTTTTATTTGATGCCAGGATCAAATCCAGGGGGCAAGCAAGCACTACCAGGTGCGTTACATCCCCCACTCACTTTGCCTCCCCTGATACCTTCTCCTATCTCCCAGTTCTCACAGCTGGTAACTCCCTGAATCACTTGCGCAGAATGCTGGGCTTCCACATCACCTGCCGGGTATCTTCCCTAGCCATCTCAGAATCTCCTCCCTGAGCCCTCCATTCGCTGTCCCCCACTCCACCCCACCCCACCCCCGCTGCCTATGGCTTTTGCATTCTGCAGGACTCCGAAGCGCTAAACATCCCTGCCACCCTCAACGACATCGGGGATGGTTAATATTGTCAACTTGACGTGATCGAGAACCACCCAGGAGACAAACTTCTGGGCACATCTGTAAGGAGCTAATGGAGGTGGGAAGACTCACTCTCAATACAGGTGGCACCATTCTGCAGTCTGGGGTGCCAGACTGAACAAAAATGAGAAAATGGGACTGAGGAGATGGCTCAGTGGGTTAATTGCCTGTCGTGAAAACATGGCTTTGGGACCCTAGAACCCATGGAAAACCAAGGGATGCTGGCACATTCCTGTAACCCCAGCACACATGGGTGGGCAAAGGTGGATGTGCAGAGCTTGCTGACCAGCCATTCTAGACCAAAATGACAAGCTCTCAATGTAGCAATAGACTGTTGGAAAAACTAAAAGGAAAAGTCTTCACAGAGGAAGACACCCAAGGTTGACTTCTGTCTTCCATGCGTGCATGCACAGGCCAGCACACTCTTACACCATCAACCCCCACACATACACACACAAAGAAGGAACTTCCCCCACCGTGATGGCATCGTACCCTCACACTGTGCACCAGAATAATCCAGCTCTTCCTTTTCTCTGGTATTTTGTCACAATATGGAGAAAAGTAACCACTACACAGCTCCTTATGAGTCCTGTGCCTGATTGGCAAGGCAGCCCTGTTACCCTACCCTTCAAAGTGTCTGTGGACTCCAAGGCTTCTCAACACCCTCTTGTTCAAGCTACCATCATCTCCTGGGTGGCCTCCAACACAAACACACTCCCCGGTTCCCACCTTCATCCCCTCTACGTTCTGGAGCCCGGCAGAGAGTTCTTGCCACATAAATCAGTTCCAGCTATTCTGGCCTCCACCCTGCAGCTTGCTCAGAGTCAAAGCTACCATCTTTACACTTGTCTGCAGTTCCTGTGTGATGGCTCTCTCTCCACTCCCCACATCCCCCAACACCCAGTGGCTCCCCTGACACCATTCCAGAGTTAGGACTCTGCGTAGGGCACACTCGGTAAACGTACAGTGAGCATGCAAGCTTCTGCCTCAGGGACTTTGTTCCTTCTACCGATGGTTCTCAACATGTGGGTTGTGATATCAGATATTTACGATACATAACAATAGCAAAATTACAGTTATGAAGTAGCAACAAAACAATTTGATGGTCACCACGAGAGGATCTGTGTTAAAGGGTCCCACTATTAGGAAGGTTGAGAACCACCGCTCTGCAGGAACTCCCCTCCCCCTGGATGCTCTAGCTGCTTCCATCTTCCCCCACGGGCCTTTTGTTTTGTTTTGAGACTAGGTCTCATGTAGCCCAGACTGGTCTCCCACTCACTGTGCATAGCCAAGGCTGGTCTTGGACTCCCATACCATCCGCCTTCATGTTTTGTTCAGTGTCGGACAGTTCAAGCTCAAGACTCTGTGCGTGCTACCTAAGTTCCCTGCCATCTGAGCTACCTCTCCAGCCCCCTTTCACGACTTTACACAAATGACCCCAGCCCTGAGGCCACCTTAGGCCACTGTGCTGTGGCGGGGTCTGTCCCCTGCATTGCAGATATTTAGCAACATGCCTTATCTCTAACCATTAGGTGCCAAGTGGCATAACCTACTTCCGCCACCCTTATTGTTGGGTGCTGTGGATATGGCTCTGTATAAATAAAATGCTGTTTGGCCAGTGGCCAGGTGGGAAGTATAGGCGGGACAAGAGAGAAGAGAATTCTGGGAGGTGGAAGGCTGGGGCAGGGAGACACCGCCAGCCGCTGCCATGACAAGAAAGATGTAAGGTACTGGTAAGCCACGAGCCATGTGGCAACTTATAGATAATAGAAATGGGTTAATTTAAGATATAAGAACTAGATACCAAGAAGCCTGCCATGGCCATACAGTTTATAAGTAATATTAGCGTCTCAGTGATTAATTTATATGGGTTGTGGGACCGCAGGGGCTTGATGGCACCTGGAGAGAAGCTCTCCAACTACAGTTGGGTGTTGTATCTCCACTGCTTAAAGCATGCCCGCTACACAGTCAACACTTCATCTCTACTCTGTGTCTAGAGACATCAGTCACTGGTTGGCTCACTTAGCATACACATGGTCTGATTTCAATCCTGAGAACCTGCTCCCCTCTCCCCACCTCTCCTCTCTCTCTCTCTCTCTCTCTCTCTCTCTCTCTCTCTCTCTCTCTCTCCCTCTCGTGTGTGTGTGTGTGTGTGTGTGTGTGTGTGTGTGTGTGTGTGTGTGTGTATTAGAGTTGACAGTGGATGCCACTGCTAATCCCAAGTACCTGAGCATGATGGGCACCGGGTTTCTTCACTGGCATCTCATCTTCCGTGGCCATTTTCCTCTTATCCTCCATTTCCAAGATGGTGGGAAGGGGAAGTTCTGCGGTTGGCCCTGGGACAGCCAGAGGCTGCTGCTGTGTGTTTGCCTGCTTGAACCCTTGATGTTTCACTTCAGGCTTTTGGGGCACCCTGACTGAGGACTTTGTCTTGGAGATGGGAGCTGTGAGGGATGTCAGTGGCTGAGACGTGTCCTTCAAACCTGAGATGGGCACAGCGACAGGAGGCTGAGAAGTTACATGCACCTTTGAGCTAATATTAACAGTCTTTGGCAACTCAGCTGTGGGTTCCTTGGACATCTTCAGCGAACCCTTGGGTGGATTCTTCTCCATCTGGTGCGGTTTGTTCTCTCTCATCTTAGTATAGGAACTAGACTGCTCCTTGACCACTACCTGTGTCCTCTCTGGCAAGGTCATCTGGCTGGTGTTAAAGGGCAAATTGGCCAACACAGACATGGCAGACGCCCTGGAAGTCATGGAGAACCAAGAGGGCAGAGAGATAGTGGTCGGCTTCAGGTGCTGCTGTCTGGAGTTGGCCACAATCATCATCTTGGCGAGGGCAAGCCCCTCCACAGAGAAAGGCCTGGTGTCCTCGAGGTAGGGGCCCTCAGCAGCTACCTCCTTGGTCAAGAGCCATTTCTTCTGACTCTCTATCTCCATGGACTTCAGATCAGGCAAGTTCACAGTTGTCTTCTCCATCTTGTGGACCCTCTCCTCTAACTTGCCCCTGCCCTTCAAGGCCTCCAGAGTGACCTCCTGGGTTTTACTAATCAAGACCTCCTTGGATTGCTTCTTGGCGGTGGTACTGGGCAGCTGCAGGGGCGTGGTCTTCATCTCTACCGCTTTCCTTTTCTGCTCTCCCACCAACACCCCAGGTTCCTGTTTCCCTTCAGACTTCCTCTCAAGCGTATCTCCTGCCTGTAACATGCTAGGATCCACAGGGGCCTTTGCCTTTGAGTCGGGAGCTTTCTGAGACTGGGCAGTTGGAGCATTTAGGACTAGAATGTCCTTCTTTGGGGGCACAGCCTTCTGGGAACCCGCAGGTGCTTGTGGAAGCTTCAAAGCTGGGGGTAAAGTTTTCTGGGGTTGAGTAACTAGAACCGGGGCCTTCTGGGGGGGTCCAGGGACAGATGGGGTCTTCTGGGAACCAGAAGGTGGAGCCTTAGAGAAGGGGCTGGGTTTGGCCGAAGACTTCTGGGTTGACCATGGTGCAGCCGGGGCCTTCTGAGATGGAGCAGGAAGGGCTGGGGCCTTCTGAGCTGGAGCCGGCTCAGCTGGTACCTTAGTAGACTTGTCCCAAATGAACGGTGTTTTCCCTGATGTGATAGGGGAGGACATATATTTCATTGAGCCTATGGGCTTGGGCTTGGCTTTGTCCTTGGACTTTGCAAAGGAGGAACCCGGTGGAAAGATGTAGAAGGCAGGAGGGTAAGGAGACGTGGGCAAGGGGGAAGACAGAGAGGTGGACTCAGTGTCTATAAGATTGTCAAGGTCTTGAGTCCACAGGAAGGTGTCCAGGTGACCGTGGGAGTCCATGAAGGCTAAATCATGGGTGTTGTGAGAGACACACTGTGTAGGAGTCTCAATCAGACGGCACCGGCCTATGGTTCCCTCAGAATCAGATCTGTAGGTCTGTAGATGGATGGGGTGGGGGGTGTTCAGGAGCAGGGGAGAGACAGAGCTTGGGAATCTTGTTTTCCAGCCTTCCTTCTTCTAACCAGGAGTCCACATTCCAGCCCTCCTCCCTTGGACCCTGGAGTCCAGGCCCCAGCCCTCCTCCCTTGGACCCTGGAGTCCAGGCCCCAGCCCTCCTCCCTTGGACCCTGGAGTCTAGCCCTTAGTGAATAGCTGGCCTTCGAAGTGGGGTGTTCCTGGTTCATTGTGCCAGAGATGATGCTGAAGATGGTTCGAATGGTGATGCTGGCCTTCTCTGTAGGGCAGAAAGAAGTCTAAGCCCTCTGGGAAAGGGATCAAATTCACAAGCAGGTTCACACAGGGGACAAAGCATGGCCATTGGTCATACCAGAAACACGGATTAGAGTTTCGGATCCAGCGGGGCAGGCACCTAGGTAGGACCTACAGGAATAACGAGACAGAATATTAGTGATATCTGAGCCAGGGTCCTAAACACAACCAGCCAAAACAATGCTCATGCCTACTTCTTTTCTGTGACTTTCTTCTGATCCTTAGGAGGTTGTAGTTGTGACCAGAGGAGAGGCAGAGAGTCACCCACAGCCTGAGACCTGAAACTGTGCTTGATCATCTGTCCATGGGCAGAGGGGAGACTGTCAGAAGAGGGGCCGCACGCGCACACACACACACAAATATACACACACATACACATGCACACACACACACACACACACACACACACACACACACACACACGGTGATATATTGTGTACCCCAATAGAGCTTGCCAAAGGATTGATCAGAGGACAGAGTCAGCCTCTAGATTAGACGTAGAGGCCAGACAGTGTGACACACCCTTAATCCTATCACTCGGGAGGCAGAGATCTGTCTGGATCTCTGTGAGTTCAAGGCCACACTGGAAACAGAGCCAGGCCGTGGTGGCACACACCTTTAATCCCAGGAAGTGACAGCTGGGGGGAGAAAGGTATATAAAGTGTGAGGAGACAGGAACTAAGGCAGTTCATCAGAAACCCATTTGGGTGAGGACTCAGAGGCTTTCAGTCAGAGGACTCGTGGAGTTGGTGAGGTAATGGGAGGTGGCTGTGGCCTGCTCTGCTTCTCTGATCTTTCAGCTTTTACCCCAATATCTGGTACCGAGTTTTTTATTAAAAGACTATCTAGCCGGGCGGTGGTGGCACACGCCTTTAATCCCAGCACTCAGGAGGCAGAGGCTGGTGGATCTCTGTGAGTTTGAGGCCAGCCTGGTCTACCAAGCGAGATCCAGGAAAGGCGCAAAGCTACACAGAGAAACCCTGTCTCAGGGGGAAAAAACCAACAACAACTAATATTTGAATAACACACACAGACAGAGAGAGAGAGAGAGAGAGAGAGAGCACCCTGGCTACCTCACCTTGGTCTTCCTTTGTTTTTGTGAAGAGAACATTTTGCAAGGAAAGGTGCCCTCAGCAACTTCAGCTGTGGAGAGAGGCAGAGAGAGGATGGTCAAGGAACTGGGGGGGGGGGGGGGGGACTGACGTGGAGCAGACTCTAAGGACAAGGTGAGCTCAACCAGGGAGTGCACAAGGTTCTTCCAAAGTGTTTGAGCTCCACCCATGCTTTGCGGTAGGGTACCTGACATGCAGAGGAAGATGGCCCAGCCTTTCACAGAGATGGCTTACCTGTAAGTGTGCCTGCAGACTGGTCCTGTGGATAGAGGGGACAGTTTGCAGCTGGCTTTTACTGGCTTACCCCTTCTTATTTTCATCCTACTTTAGTTTTAGGTTTGCTTATTTATTCGTTGTATGTGGATGTATGAGTGCCTACATGTATGTATACCATGTCATGTTAATGTGGGCCCGGCCCTCCCTCCATTGGCTCACCTTAAGCTGGAGTTATAGGTGGCTGCAAACCACTCTGTGGGTTTTCAGCACCCATAAGTCCTCTGCCTCTTAACCACTGAGCCACCTTTCCAGGCCCTTAAGATTTTGATTGCATTTACTTATTGATTTTGGGGAGGTGCACATGCTACGGCACCTCCCTGGAGGTCAGGGGACAGCTTTTAGGAGCTGGCTCTCTCCTTCCACTGTGTGGGACAGGGGCTCCAACTCAGGTGGACAGACAGACTTAGCGGCAAGTGCTCTCTCCCACTGAGCCTCCTCTCCCTGCCTCATGTGGCATTTGTATGTGAATTCTGGAGGCGGGATACAATTTGCCTTCTTGAACTTGCAAGGTAAGCCCTTTGTGGACTCAAAGGACTTCGTCAGCTCCTCCTTTTGTTTCTGCTTTTGTGTTGACCCAGGGTCTCACTCTATAGCCTATGGTGGGCTGAAACTCTCTGTATAGCCCAGGCTGGTCTCAAATTCATTGCAATCCCTCCTCCACTGCTCCCCCTACCCCCGTTTGGCCTCCCAAGTCTTGGGAATTACAAACATGAACCACCAAACCTTTTTTTTTTTTAATTTTTATTTTTAAAGAATTGGATTTTTTTTTTTTTTTTTAGCTGAAAATCGAACCCAGGGCCTTGCGCTTGCTAGGCAAGCACTCTACCACTGAGCTAAATCCCCAACCCCTTGGAAATTCTTTTGCATTACAGGGGCAGTGGTGGCACTTACCTTTAGTCCCAGCACTCGGGAGGCAGAGGCAGGCAGATCTCTATGAGTTCAAGGCCAGCCTGGTCTACAGAGCGAGATCCAGGACAGCCAGGGCTACACAGAGAAACCCTGCCTCAAAAATCAAAAGGAAGAAGAAGAAGAAGAAAGAAATCATTCCCAAGACTGGAAAGTAGAGGCAAGAGCAGGTCACGAGACACAGCATGTAAAGACACTTGCTGCTGAGCCTCGTGACCTGAGTTTGATCCCCAAGATCCACATGGTAGGCAAGAGCCAACACCCAAGTGTGCACTCATGATCACACACATATACAAAAAAGAATGAGAATAGGCTAACAGGCTGAGGGTGTAAAGCAGAAGAGCCTCAGGTGTGTTTTGTTGTGGTTGCTTTGTTTTGGTCTTGGTTTTTCTAGATAGGGTTTCTCTGTGCAGCCTTGGCTGCCCTTGAACTCACAGAGATCCGCCTGCCTCTGACTCCGAGTGCTGGGCTTAAAGGCGTGCATCATCCCTGCCCGGCTATAGCCTCAAAATTGTAATGAGACTCCTGCCTTCAGGTATGTGTCACTGTGCCTGGGTACTTGGACACTTTTTATGGCATGTGCATGCCTCTGTGTGTGTGTGTGTGTGTGCGCGCGCGTGTGTGCAGGTGTGTGCATGTGAAGGCCAGAGGACTGTATCATTCTCACTTGCTGGAATCTACCAAGTAGGTCAAGCAAAGGCCGGGGATCCACCTGCCTCCAGCACTGGGATTATAAGCATGTGCCGCTATACCCAGCATTTTTACGTGGGTTCTGAGGGGGTTGAACTCAGGTCCTCATACTCCCAAGGCAATCTCTCTATCAACTGAGCTATTTCTCCTGCCCCGTGGCTACTGAGCCAGCAACTTCATCCCTAGCTTTCCTTCCGTGGTCTCATGAGGTCAGACCCTCCCTTCAGACCCAGCGTTCTAGGAACCCAGTTCTTTTTCCTGGGCCCCCTAGGCTGTGGGATGTGGGTCCTCTGTTCTCTGTGGAGTCAAGACAGTAGTCTCCAAACCCGCCTTATTGAATCCCCACCTGAAGGCGCCAGGTGGAGGCTGGCGCTCCGTCTTGGATCGTGTCCAGGAGGGGCATGTTCATGGTCCTGGGTGCCCAAGATATGGTAGGCTCATGAAGCAGGTTGATGAGGCGAAGCCAGCGGTCAAACAAGAAGCCCAGCTCATGGTCAGGGGCATCCAATTCCAGGTAGTAGTAGCGGCCGGTGATCAGCCGCAGCTTCAGGCGCCAGGTGGGCAGATCGTGGACATAGAGGTGGGCAAGGTCTAGAGGGATCATCCTGCGGGAGGTGGAGACCTCCCGGGTAGCTAATGCCGCAGGTAAGGTGGAGCGGAGCGAGCTGGGGTCAGAGCTCAAGAAACGATGAGGAACGTACCTGGTCAGGTTGAGACTGGAGCAATCCCTGTCCTCCGGGGGCCGAGCAAGCAACAGAATGTCGGGCAGCACTAGACCAGGCAAGGATGCCGCTACACCCATAGTCAGCTTGTTGGTTTTGTGGTGCACTAACGCAGGAGCCCCGTGATTAGTCACCTGGGGCAGCCAGGGAGCAGGCCTGGGATCAGTCCTCTCTCCAACATACCTCCAGCATCCCTCACCCGGCAGCCTCCTTTCTTTCCAAACCCACTTCCTACCTACAGAAGTTCAAATTCCAAATCCCAGTTCAACCCACTCAGTCCTGGAGGGCAGGGGGAGTCCCTCTCTTCCTGTGTCTCAGCCCTCCTCCCCCATTTCCCCGGGGCACAGGGAGCTGGGGACCTGGACAAAGTTACTCTCGAACATGGGCAGCGGGCGGAGGGGCAGGTACTCGCCCTTCTGGAGGGTCTTCTGCAGCTCCCCAAGAATGGGGACCCACTTCTGGGGTTCCTGGGGAGCCTGAGTACGCCGGATTTTAAGCAGTCGTTTCATGGTGGTTGTCAGAACAGCAGGTGCAGGTGTATAGATTCAGGGATCCAGGACCCAGGTGGAGCCCTGACCCCCACCCCAGCCCACCAGCCTTGGACCCTTGGGCTTCAAAGATGTCAGGAGCTCAGCAGTGACAGAAAGTGGAGTGTCCCCAGGGCTGAGAGACTCTGGTATGGCCATGGCCCTGCAGAGAGGTAGTCAGCTCTAGGCCGTGGGAGGAGCCTTTGATAGGGGCTTTGTGACCTCACTAGACACCAAGGGCCTGCTTCCTGGGAACTGTCCAGAGGCCTCATTCTTCTGGAATATGGCCTGGAGTCTTGAGAGCTGGGAGAGGTGACTTAGAACTCCATCAGAACACCGCTCTCCTGGACCCAAAATTGTGACACAGACCCCACCACCATAGGGGTCTGTGTTAGTACCTATACAGGGCCCATTAACCCAAAGACTTGAGTCACAAGCCAAGCTCTGCAAGTGGCCCTCCTCCTGACACTCAGCAAGATCTAATGCCATGCTGAGCCTCAGTTTCTCAATGGTGTGTGTGTGTCTCTGTGTGTGCGTGCGCACGCGCGCGACTTTCATATCAACTTAACATTGAATTGTAAAGGACCAGCATAGCTGAGCACGGTGACCACAAACTGTATTCCCAGCACTAGTGATATAGAGGAAGAAGACTGTAAGTTTGAGGCCAGCCTAGACTATCTAACAAAATAAATAAATACATGATATAATGAAAGTAAAACCAGGGATTGGGGACGTAGTTAAGTGGTAAGAAGATTGCCTGGCATGCACAAGGCCCTGGGTTCGATTCCAGCACCATAATGACAGAAGGACAGTTCCCTGTGTGACCGTAACAGCAGTAAGCTTCTGTTCCAGCACTCAGGAGGCAGAAGCAGGCAGATCTCTGTGAGGTCCAGGCCAGCCCGAGCCTCGTGGTAAAAGACCCCTACAGAAATCAACTCCTCTCATTTGAGCCTCAGTTTACCTCTTTTATAAAACATCATGTTTTGAGGATCTGGGACAATTGTCTTTTTTTTTTTTTGGAGCTGAAGATCGAACCCAGGGCCTTGTGCTTGCTAGGCTTGCTCTACCACTGAGCTAAATCCCCAACCCTTAAGTGACAATTGTTTTTGAGACAGGGTTTCTCTGTAGCTTTGGAGCCTGTCCTGGATCTCGATCTGTAGACCAGGCTGGCCTTGAACTCACAGAGAGCCGCCTGCCTCTGCCTCCCAGTGCTGGGATTACAGGCGTGCACCACCACCTCAGCATAGCTCAGAACATGGGCTCCAGTCACCTTGCTTCTTGCTCCCTTCTGATGCCCTTTTTTCTTGTGGAATGTGTGCGGTGGGGTGAGACAGAGACCTATATCTGTCATTCTAAAAATAGTGTTTATTGTTGTCTTTAAATGTGTCATGTAAAATACAGTCATGGTAAAAACTCTGGAAAATACACGCGCACACACACACACACACTCACACACAGTCACCCCCACAGCCCCATCTCATGTTTTCAACCCTGAGACAGTCATTGTCAACATTTTGGTGTTTCCATTTTGAAGAAAAAAACAACCATACTTAGGTATAGAAAGAGTGGTTCTACCATCTACTGCTCTCACGGTGCACGGCCAGTCAACGCCATAAGCAGCCTTAGCCTGGACTTTTTTTTTAGCTGAGGATCGAACCCAGGGCCTTGTGCTTGCTAGGCAAGTGCTCTACCACTGAGCTAAATCCCCAGCCCT
This sequence comes from Onychomys torridus, assembly GCF_903995425.1. Taxonomy (NCBI): domain Eukaryota; kingdom Metazoa; phylum Chordata; class Mammalia; order Rodentia; family Cricetidae; genus Onychomys; species Onychomys torridus. The sequence goes on from NC_050443.1 coordinate 3,112,025, forward strand.
TCGCCTGGACTTTTTAAGACTGGCTAGTCAGTATTCCATCACATGGATGTCTCCCTTTTTATTCATCCAATCCCCACCGGTGAACCTAGCTTGTTTTCCATCGCCCGGCATGAATGTTCTGAAAGGACAACCTTGCACACTTTTTGCAGCTCTGTACCACACAGATGCTTTTGGTTCTAAGGTGATGTTCTGGAACCTTCTGTTAAATATCTGTTGAGGAGCTCTGAAGTGCTGGGCACCAGGTCAGACTCAGATCATTTAGGCATCCCCCTGCTATTCACCTCTAAGTGGATATGTATTTAAATCACCCCCTTTTCTGTCTCATAAAAACTTCTCACATTTTGGTATAAAACCCCAGGCTTCCTCCCCCCACTTAACATAAAAAGTAATTGTTTAATAAATAATGGAGGAAGCGAGGAAGACATTGTGGATAGATTTCATAGAGACTCCAGAATCCAGGATCTCAGTTCCCTGTTCTTCGAGGTCTCAGATCCACCTGTCCCTCCTAACCCCCAATTCCTTAAATAAATAAGCATAAATAAGCCACCCAGGTGACCCCACCCCCATCCAGGTCTCCTGGAGGAAGTGTATCTAGCTGGGTGTCAGTTGTGTGGGGTGTGGCGTGCCCCTGATCATCATGCGCCCCCCCAGTACCAAAATAAATAAATAAATAAAATGTGGCTTTGGAAGATGATGTCGGTGGTGGCTTTCAGTCCTGCATCACAGCCGAGTCTTTAACAACAGCAGACCCCGCACAGCCCAGTCCAAGGTCAGGTGCAGCCCGCCTAAGACGGCATGAGCAGCCCGGATGCTTCCCCAGGCTGAGGCAGGAGGGCCCAAGGGGACTGTGGGTTGGTCTGGGGTTGCCTGGGGCAAAGCCAGGCGAGAAGTCTGTTAAAGAAGAAAACAAAATTAGCAAAAAGCAAGGAGGTTCGTCTAGGATCTCCAGGGTCCTGGGTTTCCGAAAACTGAAGCTGGATTGGATGGGGTGGTTCACATCTGTAATCCCAGCACTCCAGAGGTAGAGGCAGAAGGATCAGGAGTTCAAGGCTTCATAGCAAAGGCACTTAGGGCTACAAGAAACCTTGCTCATAGCTGGGTGGTGCATGCTTTTGATCCCAGCACTTGGGAGGCAGAAGCAGGCAGATCACTGTGACTTGGAGGCCAGTCTGGTCTGTAGAGTGAGTTCCAGGACAGGCTCCAAAGCTACACAGAGAAACCCTGTCTCCAAAAACTGAAAAGAAAAAGAAAGAAAGACAGGAAGGAAGGAAGGACGGAAGGAAGGAAGGAAGGAACCCTGCTCATAAAACAAACAAACAAAAAGACCCTTGCAGCTGTGGAGAAAGCAGAAGGCACAGTCAATAAAGTGCTTGCCACACAATCAAGAGGACCTGAGTTCAGATCTCTGCAACTCATGTAAAAAAGCTGGGCACAGCATGCCGCAGTGCTGGGGAAGTAGAGACAGATTCTGGGAACTTGCTGGCCATCTAGTCTAGATGAATTGGTGAGTTCCAAATTCAGTGAAAAACCTTGTCTCAAAAAGAGCAGGGCGGCAGTGGTGCACGCCTTTCATCCCAGCACTTGGGAGGCAGAGGCAGGTGGATCTCTGTGAGCTCGAGGCCAGCCTGATCTACAGAGCGAGATCCAGGACAGGCTCAAAAACTACACAGAGAAACCCTGTCTCAAGAAAACAACAAAAGCAAAACAAAACAAAACAAACAAACAAAAAGCAAGGCAGACGGGTGTGGTGATGGCACAAGCCTTTAAAACCAGCACTTAGGAGGCAGAGGCAGGCAGATATCTGTGAGCTGGAGGCCAGCCTGGTCTACAGAGTGAGTTCCAGGACAACTAGGGCTACACAGAGAACCCCTGCCTCCAAAGGAAAAAAAAAAAGCAAAAAACAAAAAGAAAGAAAAGAGGAAGGAAGGAAGGAGAGAGAGAGAGAGAAGCCGAACATAATCAATCGAGGAAGATGACCAATGTTGACTTCTGGCCTCCAGGCTTGCACACACACACACACACACACACACACCAAGGTTACTGTCCTAAAAGCCTGGTCTATGGGGCTAGAGAATGATGTTTGTGATCCTGGTGCTTGCCAGGTCTTCTCAAGGGTGCTCAGGACTAGACTTTTAGAGCTTGGAGTCTAGGGACCATGTCTAGATGGGACTACAGTCAGGATCTACCATACCTAGATTTGCTATGTAGTCATGGCTAGCCCGGAATCACTAAATAGACCAGGCTGGCCTGGAACTTGCAGCTGTCTCCTGCCTCTGCCTCTGGAGTGCCGAGACTATGGGCAACTGCCACCAAGCTCGGCTAGGGTCTGCACTTGAGGTCTGGCATTCGAGAGTGAGTTTCAAGGCCATTTGAGTCAGGATCTTGAATCTTAGGGGCTGGGGCTGGGTCCTTGAGATATGAGGATCTCAGGGCTGGGATCTGGGTGTTTAGGCATCTTAGGGCCTAGGCCTCTAATTCTCATGGGAAGATTTGGATCCGGAGGACTCAGGGTAGGTTTCTTGGGTCTCAAGTCTTGGGATTCAGGGTCTAGACTTTCAGACAGGTTGTCAGTATTGGTGGTGTGTGTGTGTTGGGGGCTGTCTCATAGTATTATGGGCTGGGGTTTAGAGGACACAAGATCATGAACTGATGGCTTGGAGCTTTGGGGGTCAGTTAAGAGTTGTTCTGGAGAATTCTGGGGTCTTGGGACCTCAAGGTCTCATGGTTATAGGATCGTGGATGTCTCATTTGCAGGGATCAGATCTGGGGGTGCGGGGTCACTGGGTGTTCAAATTCTGTCTGGGATCCTGAGAATCAAAATCTCAGACCACTGTTTCTTGGGGGTCAAAAGTTTCAGAAAGGAGGTAAAGGGTCTTGGAGTCAAAGCATACCAAGAGCTGTAGACGACGGAGGAGTCGGTCCAGCCTGGCTTGCAAGGCACCTAGCTCTGGCTCCAGAGTCTTTAGGGAAGGACCGCCTGCCCGGCGCAGCCACTGTACATGCCGGAGGTAGGACATCAAATCTACTCGAAGCCTTGTCAGCACACCTGGGAGCTGAGGACCAGGGATGGAAATCAGGGGACAGTTGGCACACGTACCCCTCGGCCACCAATCTTTCAGTCCTCCCTACCAGCCAGCTCTCACCTGCAAAGATCCCAGCGTCCCAGCGCTCATGGCCAAGGTAGGTAGGGAGTCCAGATTGTGGTCTCCGTCCGCTGGGAATTTGTCTCTCTGGTGAAAAAGAAGCTGTTGAGGGGGACCCCAAGCTCTCCTGGTCTTCAGGTGCCCAAGAGAAGGAAGTGACTGTACAGCCGGGGCCTGTCCCTTCAGACACCTACCATCTGCGCAGCTAGCTGCCGAGTGTCTGCCAGAAGGGATCGGGTCAGGAGGACAGCGCTGTCCAGATCTGCACGAGGATCTGGAGAGACTCGTGGGGAGCCAGATGGTGGCCCGGGGGCAACGGCTCTATCTGGCCATAGGCTCAGCACCACCAGGACCAGGTGATAAACACCTGGAAACAGAAGGAGGGAAAAATCAGGCCAAACTCTGGGTCTGAGGGAGTGGGACTGGGCTCTAGATCCTGCCTCTGAGGAAGAAGAGCCAGAGTATATATAGGACCCTAGTCTGAGTGAAGTAGGTAGGCTGGGGTCCAGAATTTGGGTTTTGAAAGAGCAAGACCGAGGTCTGGACTTTATAGTTTGTAGAAGGAGGCATGGAGCCTGGGTTCTGGGTCTGAGGGAGAAAGGCTGGGGCTCAGAACCCTGAGTCTAAATGAGGAGGTATGGGGTCTGGACTCTAAGGTTTGAAGGAGGAGGGCTGGAGCCTGGACTCCGGGTTCTGAGGGAGGAGAGCTGAGGTTTGGACTCCCGGGTCTGAGGGAGTAAGGCTGGAGCCTGAACGCCTGGATCTGAGGGAGGAGGACCTGGAGGTCTTGAGTCTCAGGGTGGGGCGCCCCGGGGCAGGTCGCAAAGCCCGAGCCCGGGCGGGCTTCCCTCTCCCTCCCTAGCTCTGGCTGCCCCGCCCGTCGGAGCAGACGCGGCCCGGGGCGGGTAGACGGGCCGGGCGTCTCCCGTCCGCCCCCGGACGCCGGAATCTGGGCCCCGGGGCGGGGCATGAGGGGGGGGGGAGAGGCACAGGCCAGAACCTGCCCCCTCCCCTGCCCAGGGAGCCTGAGCCGGCCTGGGAACAGGGGGAAGGAGCCAGAGACTGGAGCTGACACCCGAACACACCGATTCCTCTCCAGGGAGGCGCCCCGGACCCCTTCCCAGATGCCCACAAAGGTGGCTGCGGAAGGCTGGACGGCTGGGTCGGGAAGGACCTGGGCGCACCTGGCCTGAGAGGCGCTCCGGGACGCGGGCAGCCGGAGACCCGGCTGGCAGCGCGTGGGGCTCAGGGGCTTGGGACAGCTCCTGCGCCGGCTGCCCATCCCCCAGCTGCTCCGCCCACCTCCGAGACAACCAGCCAATCAGAGCCCCCCGGGCCTCCGAGCTCCTGTATCACACCCCCAGCCCGCCCCCTGGTCCCCTCTGGCTGTGGCCAGTCCTCCGCAGCCCCTCCTCGGCCCGTCTGTTGGTGCATCCGTCCGTCCCTTGCCGGTGCGCATCTGTCTGGCTCTTTAAGCTCTCTGTCCACACCCCTCTTTCGTCTGCCTCCCCTGCCTGGTCCCCGTCCTCTGGGGCTTGCTGTCATCATCTGGGACTCTCTGCCTCGGTTTCCCTCCCTGAGCCTCGCTGTTGGGAGTTGATGGTTGTCTCTGTCCCTCGCTGCCCGCTGAGTCCCTGGGATACCCGGACCCTTCAGGGTCATCTCCCAGCATCTGGCCCTCTGTCAGTGTCTGGCTGCCCCTTGCTTCTTTTACTCGCGTTGTATCTGTCTCTCTGTCCATCTCTCCTCTCAAACTCCTACTTTCTGACTATTCTTCCTCTCTCCGCCGGACTCCCCATGACTCCTCTCTTCTGCCCTCTCTCCCTACTATGCTTCCCACCCTGCCCACTCCCCAATCCTTTCCTCCTTCCCCTCCACCCTGTCCCCTCACCCCATGAACTGGAACCAACTTACAGTTCATGTCCCCACAGGCCAGGGGTTCCCCAGGGCAGGGGGCAGGGAGCCGGGGGCCTTTAACCCTTCCCTGTCCGCTGCCGGGGGATCCCAGGGGGTCAGCTGGGCCTCGGCCTGGGGAGGGGAGGTATGTGAGTGTGAGCAGCAAGGGCCAGGCAGTGAGGGAGTGTGTACGCCTGGGGGGTTATATAGGGGGCCGGGGCGGGCGGGCGGGGGGCAGGCAGCAGGGGAGGGCGGCCTGACACATCCTGACTCACCCTCCCTCCTGCCTTTTCCATTCAGACGAGCCGGCTGCCTAGCAGGGCTCACACCGCCTTGCTCGGAGGAGGGCACGGAAGGAAAAGTTGAAAAGTGAAGGGGGGGGTGGTCTGAGAGGGGCTGGTGAGGTCATTGGCGTCCCCTCCCTCCACCTCCATGGGCTGGGACACACACACAAGGCTCAAGAGCTCCATGGAGCCTGGGCTGTGGGTGGGGGTCTGGATGGACCAGCACTACCACTTCTGGAGAGATGGGGAGGCAGGCAGAGAAGCCAGTCAGGGGCCTGGGGAGACAGAGGTGAGAGGGGGGATCTAAATGACCGAGAAAGACGAGAACATTGGAACAGAGGTGGAGACTCCAAAACAGAGGACCACGGATGCCCTGAAATGGGGACAGAAGGGGACAGAAGATAGATGCCCAGTCTCTGACATGCAGAGACAGAGACACTGAGGAGCTGAGGGGTGTGGCTCAATTGGCAGAGTGATGCCTGGCGAGCACAAAGGCCCTGGGTTTTATCCCCAGCACTGGGTGTGATAGTATACACCTGCAAGTATCTGTACTTGGGAGGTGGAGGCAGGAGGTCCGGAAGTTCAAGGTCATCCTTAGCTACATAGTGAGACTGAAGCCAGCCTGGGCTACTTGAGATCCTATTTTTAAAAAGAACCAGAGACCTTGAGGAGAAGAGAGACATGGACCTGGAAAGAAGAAGCAGGCTGCAGAAGAGTATACCAAGCTCATGGAGATGGCAAAGCAGGGTGACCAAAGATGGGGTCACCTGGGAGACAGAAGTTAGATGAGATGAGGGGAGACAGGATGGGAAGGACCAAAGGAGAGGCGTGGAGGCTCTCCACAGAGGTCTCTGGCTGTGTTGCTACACCACCTCCACCCCGCTGCCTCAATTCTCTTATCTGTAAATGGGGCTAATGAGTCTATCTTCTAGGGTTGAGGGGATGGCCGGTGGGTAAAAAAAAAAAAGTGCTTGCTGCACAAACATGCGGACCCCAGTTGAATCCCCAGCACCTCTATGAAAAGTTGACTCGTGTATCTGCAGCACTGTGGCTGGAGATAGGTGGAGACGCAGGATCGCTGGGGCTTGCTGACTTCCAGCCTAGCTCCACGTTCAGTGTAAGACCCTTTCTCAAGGGCACAGGAAGGTTGAGAGTAGTAGAGCAGGACACCCAGTGTCCCCCTCTGGCCTCTGTACACCCTCACACAGGTACGACCACTCACCCACACATTCATCCATACACCCCACATACACATACATACATACCTTCCTGTCCCTAAACGCCACCGTGAGAGTAACTTGCAAACTACTCCTAGAGAACCTCATGGTTACAGTTTACCAGTTTTCCAGACACCGGTGGTCACTGGGAAAGGTGGCAAAAGGGAGTGGGTGGGTACTAGAAACAAAGACAAAGCCACATCCAGAGAAGCGGCACATAATATTCGTCTATCCAGGTAAGGGCAGAATACACCAGAGCAAAGCAATGCCCACACACCGTGTTCAATGGATGACTACCGATGCTCAGAATTCACAGCCCCTGGAGGGATGGGCACAAAGAAATGAACTCACACATCTCCAGAAGCCTCCTCCTCAGGAGGAGAATGAGATGCTCAGAGCATAGGACAGCGACATGGACTTTAAAAAAAAAACAACAAATCTCTCTGCAGACCACCCATGCCTATCCTCTGGGACTAATGCATTGGCTGGAGATTCGGGGGGTGGGGGGTGGAGGTGCTGGCTCTGGGACTGACTGGCAGCCAGAGGCTTCCCCTCCCCACCTTCTACCACAAGGGGGGGGGGAAGAACTACTCAGATCCCCCAGGAGGTGAGGTCACAGCCCCCCCATGGTGGGACATGACCTCATCGCCTCAGGTAAGAGCTCTTTCTCTCTCTTTCATGGTCTGTCACACCACCCCTTTGAGGGGCCCCCCAGGGGCCCTCCTCAGCCCCTGCTCCTGCAGGGACCCAGGCTTCTGACCACTGGGTCTCCGCCCCTCAGGGGGCCTGTTTCCGGCTGAGTCAGCGTGGGGGGCCCAAGGCTGCGTCAGTGAGGGGAGAGCTGACGTAGCGCCCCCCCAGACCATGGGGGCTAGCCAAGGTGACTCAGGCCACCAGCCTGGGGAATGGACTGGCCTGAGGGGATAGGGGACTGGGCTTGCAGCCAGACCTGGACCAATACCAGGGACTGCAGATGCCAACCCCTTTCCCCAACTGAGATTCAGAACTCATACCATCTCCTCACCTTCCCATCCTCCTTATTCCTCAAACCCAGGGTGCAGACCCCAGCCTGTCCCCCGCAGACCCAGGGTCTCAGGTACTTAGCCCTCCTGAGAGAGTTAAGCTTAGACACAGACAGGTACAGACCCCAGCCCTCCTCCCTTAAGTCCAGGGCTCCAGCCCCCAGCCCCCCTCCATCAGACCCAGGGTCACAGGTACCCGTTCCTCCTCCGTCAGACCCAGAATACAAGTGCTATCTCTCTTCTCTCAGACCCTGGGCTCCAGCCCCCAGCCCCCCTCCATCAGACCCAAGGTCACAGGTACCTAACACTCATCCATCAGACCCAGTGTATAGACCCTAGCCCTCCTCCATCAGACCCAGGTACTAATCCCTCATTTTTATATAAGCGGAAGAAAATTCTGATGTCCAACAATTGGGAGACCTTTGTGTTTGAGACGTTCTGTGGGTCTGGGTCATGGGCTGCTAGTTTTTAGTCTTGCCTCACAACCCCGGGGGTTGTGGGGAAAGACTCATCTTCCCCAGGGTGACCACAAAAGGACTGAGGAGTGGACTTGGGACTCCTGGGTCTTCCTTTGGTGAGGGTAGGAATCCCAGTCCTATGGAAATGAGACAAAGACAGGGACAGATGGGGGTGGGATACTCTGGGAATCCCCCAAATGACGGAAGACAACGGAGACAAATAACACACACAAACAGCATCTCAAAGTCCCGTGACAAGAAGACAGACGTAAGGAAAGATGAGCAGCGTTCGGGAGACCGGCTCTAGTACTCAGAAACAAAGAGGAGGCAGAGAGCAGAAGACCTCAGTGGGTTCAGAGGCATTGGAGATGTCCCTAGGATGTGGGGGTCTAGACAGGGGGGCCTTGATGGTGAGCTGGTGCTGGCTGGGTGTGATGTCAGCACATCCCAGGCTGTGTGTGTCCGTCTGTCTGTCCCTGGGGGGTCCTGTCTGGCCTCTGGGGGGGTGACGGGGCAGGTCAGCCACAGAGGCAGCCCAAACCTGTCATTAGTGGTGAGGGCCTTGACGGTGCCCCCCCCCAATCCCAATCCGCGGTCCAGCGCCAGGCAGCCCCACCCCCCACCCCCTCCTTGATCCCTGAGGAATCCAGGGAATTGGGAAGTGGGTCCAGATGGTGTTGACACAGGAAACGGTCAGCAGCTGCCCGGCCTCAGCCCCACAACCCCTCTGACCCCCCCCCCCATACCCCCTGCCGAGCCCCCTCGGACCTGTGTCATCTCTGACGGAGTCAGCCCAGGGCCCACTCAGCACCCTCTAGAATGTTTACTGGAGGATTCGGGGATGAAAGGGATAGGGATTCAGCCTCGTAGGCTTCTTGGGAAACAGGGTCTGAACTCAGACCCCTCCCTCCCACAGAATGGACAACCCTGTTCCCTCAGATCTGGAGTCCAGGAGGCCCAGACTTACTTAGAATCAGGGGTCCAGAGCCTAACACTTCTCTCTCAGACTTTGGGAGGCCCCCTTCTTGAAATCCTGGAGTCTGGGATCTAGCCTTCTCCCTACTTAGACTCAGGGTTCATCCCCAAGCTTCAGGAGTCCAGGTGCTAGCTCTCCCTGCTCGGACCCAGGGTCCTACCCCACTTCTCCTCCCTCAGATAAAGATCAGGACCTAGTCTTCCTCTCCAGCACTTAGACCCAGGGGCCCAGATGCCAGCCTTGCTTCTTCTTTCAGACCCAGGGTTCCATCACCAGCTCTCCTGCTTCCCTCAGACCCAAGGGTCCAATTCTCAGGTTCAAGGGTTCCCTTCTTCACTCCCTCAGACCCAGGAATCCCATCTCCCAGTCCCCCCCCCCCGGATCCAGGGGTCCACGCCCCAGCCATTCCATGAGTCCAGGGCCGATTCCAGACCTCTCTCAGGAACTGAAGTCCCCTTCTCACTATGCCAAGCGGATACTGAGCTCAGGTGAACTAGGAAATAGTGACATAGCACCCTGCCCCACCCCCCCCCCCACCCGGCTTCCTGGAAGCCTGGTCCCTCAGCAGACTTGGGTAGACCAAACACAAAGAAAACAACCTGAGACACCCTAGTTGTATTCCCTCATTTACAGATGGGGAAACTGAGTCTCTTTGGCAGGAGTCACCATCACAGGGTCCACACCTCAATCTCAGGGCCAGGCATGGTCAGTCCTGCTCCTGGTATCTGTTCCTTAAAGCAGAGGCCTGGTACAGCCTGAGATGAGACTCCCAGGGCCACCCCACGAGCCCTCCACTGCCCCTTCCTCCTCCTGATCTGGTTGCTGGGGAAACCTTTTCTAACAATGGGGTTCAATGAAACCCCAATGTCCTTGGGCCAGTTTTCCTGGTTGCTAAAAGGACATCCCAGCAATGAGGATTTCTGAACTTGGGCCACTCGAGGCTGCCTCTTTGGACTTTGTGTTAGGAAAGAGAGGGATTCCGCAGCTCAGAGATCTCCTGCCCCAGATCTGTACCCTGTCAGGTACCCCATGGAAAAGGAGAGACATCACCAGCCCCAGGCTTGGCCCTGGTTTCTCTTTCCTTTTCCCTTGCTGAGAAGACCCTGAATCTGAAATCTCCCAATGCCCACCCACCTCTTCTCCATAGATGCTAAGGGTGCTACTCCCTAGACAGAAATGATGGGGCCAGGGCACCCCTCCCTGTGAACCCCTTGCTGAGGGGACTCCTTGGCAACAGAACTAAGAATTCTGGGGCGGGGCCCAGTTGTTGCTAGGGTGATGTCCTTCAAGGTTTCTCTCCACAGAGGCCCCAGAGGTCTGGGGAGGTAACATGGTCGGGTCTGGGATCGCAGCTTTGGGCCTTCTCCTGCTGATGCAGGGCTCAGTAGGTGAGGGTACTGATAAGGATATTAGGGGGCTGTGGACAGGGCCACCCTGGCTGCCATACAATCTCCCAACATCACCTCTTTTCTCCCACAGATGCGAATGGAATCCAGGGATTTTTCTATCCGTGGAGTAAGCAGGGGACAAAATCCTGGGGCTCCAGGGAGGGTATCCCAAATTAAGACTGCAGGGTCTGAGGGAGAAGGCCTGGGATGTGGACCCCTGGGTCTGAGGGGGGAGAGCTAGGAACATAACCTCTGGGTCTTAGGAGGTCAATGCTAGGGCCTCAACCCCTGGGTCTCAAGGAGGGCTGAAGCCTGGACTCTTGGGTCTGAGGGAGGAGAGCTGGAGCCTGATCTCTGGGTCTGGAGGAAGGGCTAAGGATCAGACCTCCTCAGATCTTAAGAAAGAGGTCAGGGGACTCAACCCTGGTTATGGGGGCGGTGCTAAGGCCTGGAGCCCCTAGATCTGAGGCAGAAGACCAGGACACTCAACCTCTAGGTCTGAGGGAGGAGATGAAGAGCCTGAAAACTCTGATTTTAAAGGAGGAGGGCTAGAGCTTTGACCCCTGCTTCTGAAGGAGGGTTGGGGCCTAGAACTCTAGGTCTGAGGTCTGAGTAAGGAGAGCTAGGGCCTTGACTCCTGGGTTTGAGGGAGGAGGGCTGTGGTATGGACCCTCTGAAGGAACAGGGCTGGGGTCTGAGGGAGGAGGGATGGGGTGTGGACTCCTGAGTCTGAGGGAGGAGAGATGGGTCCCATATAGAATAGTGCCCAAAACACAGCACCCCAGCCCCACAGCCTGGCCTTGGCACCCCTGTGTCTGTAGCCTCCAGGGCCAGTTCTGCTACTTAATGCCTACTGTGGTGACCCTCAGGTTGTGAGGGAGATGTGTGGGACCGAGAGAGCTGTGGGGGTCAGGCAGCGATTGAGAACCCCAACCTCTGCCTGCGCTTACGATGCTGCTATCGGGACGGAGTGTGCTACCATCAACGGCCAGACGGTGAGTGGCCTGGCCCCGGCACTGGATGTTCAGAGGGTGAGGGGCACAGCTGCTGGATCCCTGGACCTCCCCCCTCCCCTTTTTCTAGAAAACATGCGCAGGAAGCACATGTGGGCACTGGGCTGGACCTGCGGCAGCCTGCTCTTCCTAATCGCCAGTATCTGCCTCTTCTGGTGAGTGCGGTGGGGGAGGCCGGAGGGCACGGTTCTTCTCCACAGAAGGCACAGGTGGTTCAGGCTGTACGTATGCTCTCCTTGACAGGTGGGCCAAGCGCCGAGACATGCTGCACCTGCCACACTTTCTACAGGGAAAATGCGACCTGTCACGAACAGTCTCCCTACTGTCTAAGGACCGACCATCAAGCAAGAAGTCACCCACGGTTACCACGCCTGTCTCAGTGCCCATGGAGGGGACAGAGGCCTCAGGAGGCACTGAACCGGAAGCTACAGAAGGCGGAGATGACACCGAGGGAGGAGATGAGGATTAGGGGCAACTCTGTAGGACCCCTCAATACAGATATGGCATATAAACGTGTGTCTTTTTTTTTCTTCTTCTTCTTCTCCCCAGAGCTGAGGACTGAACCCAGGGCCTTGTGCTTGCTAGGCAAGCGCTCTACCACTGAGCTAAATCCCCAACCCCGTGTGTGTTTTTCTGAGATCCGTGGGGAGCAGGGCGCTTTTTGGGAACCTTGCAGCATGTGTATGTGTGTATGTGGTTTTTTTGGTTGTTGTTGTTTGTTTGTTTTGTTTTTCGAGACAGGGTTTCTCTGTATAGCTTTGCACCTTTCCTGGAACTCGCTTTGGAGACCAGGCTGGCCTCGAACTCACAGAGATCCGCCTGCCTCTGCCTCCCAAGTGCTGGGATTAAAGGCGTGCGCCACCACCGCCCGGCTCAGCATGTGTGTTTTGAGAAAGTGGTGGCATTGGGTTGTTAGGATTGGGGGCTGTGAACTGAGTGTAGGGGAGCTTTGGTCTGAGTGAGTTCTGGGGACACATGGCGTGGATCTGAATTGTGGAAGGGGACTGGAGGTAGTTCTGGGTGAGGGAGCTTGTGGGAACTCTAATGAATGAGGTGAGCTTTGTAATAAAGGGACTTGGGGTATCAGGGACACACATATGCACGGGAATGTGTCCTGAGTAGACATGTTTCAGGGAGCACCTCTGACCGTCTAAGCCCTTGCTCTCACACTTCTCTTGCCCCCCAGCACCAATGCCTGAGTGGGTACAGAAAAGTATGGGCTTGGGGCTGGAGACAAGCTCAGTGGTTAAGAGCACTGACTGCACTTCCAGAGGACCTGGGTTCAATTCCCAGCAACCCACATGGCAGCTCACAGCTCTCTGTAACTCCAGTTCCAGGGGACCTGACACCCATGGCGAAACACTAATGCACATTAAAATTAAATAGAGTACGGGCATGGTCCAGCAAGGACTTCCACTGTCCCGGGGTCCCCACTGGCCAAGCCTTTCCTTGGAAGTGTGTCGTCTGCACTCAGACTCAGCTCTCTCTCTTCCTGGTCTTGCAAGCATCCTGCATCAACGCTACCCTCTATAAGGACCACCCCCACAGTAAATACCTTGCAAGTTCAGTGGAAGATCTAACTACCCTAATGGAAGTCTGGGCTGGGTGGGTGGGTCTGCCTGCACTCAAGAGCCTCTCACCTCCCTGGTGCCCTTAGTGGAGGGCCAGTGAGAAGTTGGGATCCTATATCCCCAGTGGCTCAAGGGCCTCCAAGATCAAAGGTGGCTTGGCCTGGCAGGAAGTCTGTATCAACCTCCTTCGCCAATCCAGGCCCTTAACCAGACAGGCAAACAGTGCTCCAAAACTGAGACATTTATCCAAGTGAGGGAACAGGTGGGTATCCTGGTGGCCGGGTGATGGACAGGGCAGCTGCGCATCTCCGTCAGGTCCAGAGGGGTGAGGTGGTCTGTGGGAAGGGAAGGTGGGGTTAGTGAGCAGTTAGGATTGCTCCTCTTTGTCCATGAAAGGCCAGGGAGCCCCTTACTCACTGATGGGCACTCAAGCTCACCCAGACCCCTCCCTCCATTTGCTTCAGAGCCCCAGGAGTGTGTGTGCACAAATGTGTGTGCCTTTGACTCACCAGAATCCACGGACACTGGTGAGTCTGTGGCAGGAAACAGCAGAGAGGCACAGAGACAGGGGGATGAACAGAGATGGAGAAAGCAGGCAAAGACGGAGAAACAGCTGGGGGAATCCCAACACCTGGAAGGCTGGGAAAGAGGATCTTCAAGGCCAGTCTGCAATGCATAGTTTGAGGCCAGCCGGGGCTACAGACTGTCTCAATAGAATCAAGCTAAGGAGCTGGACAGCTAGGTAAGGTTGCTTGCTACCAAGCCTGAACACCTGTTTGCTCCCCTGGACCCCCATGGTGGAAGGGGAGAACCAGCTCCTGCTGGTTCTCCTCTGCTCTCCATATGCACCCCACAGCACACAGATGCACACAGATCCAACATAAATAAGTGTAATTAAAAACAAAATGGAAACCAAATCAAAAAGAACCAAGCCAGATGAGGTGGCTCAAACTGTAACCCCAGCATGTAAGAGGCAGGAGAGTACCACATACCTGGTCTATATAGGGAGCTCCAGGCCAGCTTACGTTATATAATGAGACCATGTTAGGAAAGGGGGGTCAGGATGAGGAGGGGGAGGAGGAGGAAAAGGAGGGGGGAGGGGGGAGGAGGAGGGGGAGGAAAAGAAGATTTGCCCCTGTGTGAATTTTGGTCTCAGGGGAGGTTGGCATTACTGGGGCATGCCCTTGTGTCAAAATTCAAGTTCTTTGAGATCTACCCAAATGCACATTTCTGAGTAACGTTAAGGATCTTCAAGAGCCATTTTAACTACAGATGGCTATTTTGACATACATCAAACGATGTAATCCAACATTTGTTCATGCTTCACATATATATAGACGTTCAGTCATTATTGTGTGGAGGTTTTTTTTTGTTTTTGTTTTTGAGACAGGGTTCAGGGTTTCTCTGTGTAGCTTTGCGCCTTTCCTGGAACTCGCTCTGTAGACCAGGCTGGCCTGGAACTCACAGAGATCCGCCTGGCTCTGCCTCCCGAGTGCTGGGATTAAAGGTGTGAGCCACCACCACCTGGCAATGTGTATGTTTTAGATTTATTTTTATTTTATGTGTATGAATGTTTTGCCTGCTTGTATGTCTGCACACCACATGTGTGCCTGGTGCCTCAGGAAGAGGCCGGAAGTGGGCGTGAGATCTGGAGTTGCAGACACTTGGGAGCCACCACGTGGGTGCTGGGAACTGAACTCAGGACCTCTGGAAGAGCAGCCCTCTCTCTCAACCTCTGAGCCATCTCTCCAGCCCCTGCTTTGGTGTTTTGAAGCCATCTCACTATTATAGTCCTGGCTAGCCTAGAACCCACTATGTACATTAGGCTGGTCTTGAACTTCCTGTGATTGCCTGAGTGCTGGGATTATAGGGAATACCAACCATGTCTGGTTTTATGTGCTGCTGGAAGTTGCACCCAGGGTCATGCGTGCTGGGTAAATTCTCTACAACTGAGCCACACCTCCAGCCCTAGCTGCTCATTCTTAAACCGCTTCCCTCATTTGAACCGGAACAGAGAATCCAAGTCTTAGTTCTCACAAAGTGCAGGATAGAACCAGGAACGCCCCGGATGCCCAGGAGAAAAGTAAGCGTCTCGGTGGGTAAAAGCACTTGCCGTATAATCCTGACAACCTAAGTCTGTGGTGGAGAGAGAGCCCATGTGCGAAAGTGGTCCCCTGACTTTTACAGATGCACTATGGTACACACACACACACACACACACACACACACATACACACACACACACACACATACACATACACACACATATACACACACACACATACACACACATATACACATACACACACACACATACACACACATACACACATACACACATACACATACACACACATATACACACACACATACACACACATACACACACACATACACACATATACACACACATACACACACATACACACACACACATACACACACATATACACACACACACATACACACATACACATACACACACATATACACACACACACATACACACACATACACACACACACACACACATACACACACACATACACACACATACACACACATACACACACAGATTCTCACACACACACACACACACACACACACACACACACACACACACTCACAGGCATACACAGAAGGTTTCAGGGTTTAATTCTTGTACAGAAACCCCATCTAGGAAATGGATTCAGCCATTCCCACCCGCCCACAAACCCATCCATTTTTTCACATATCTACCTGCCCAACTATCCATACAAACACTTCCCTTCATCCAGCCCCACCTGTTCACGCCCCATTCACCCATTACATCTACCTACTAGCTAATCTGATGTTGAAGCAGGAAGACCACACACTGTGAACCGGGGGTACACAGCAAGACCCTGTCTCAAACACAAAACCAAACCGTGCGTAACTCATTTATCCATCCACCGGCCCTATGAGACCATCTGTGTACCATCTATCTACCCATTCAGTAATCCACTCACTAATTCTTCTGCCCCCATGCTCCCAATTCATCAACCAACTCTTGTATAACCCATTCCAAACCACCCCACCCACCAGCCAACTCAGCCATGCTCCATCTACCCACCTATCAACTAAAATGCATGCATCCATCCACTTACCCATCTCCTAATACACTTTACCCATCCTCCATCCATCCTCTACTTAGTGAGCCATCTCCCACTTGCCTACCCATTCTCAACCTTTCCTGAGTTCACAGTGTTTGCTGGGCAGTGTTAGGACAAACACACCGAAGACTCGGGCTTTCCCTGTCAGACGTGAGAACCAGCTCGCAGAGACACTCTATGGCTATCCAAGCGGGCACAGGAGTGGCTCAGACAATATGAATACTCAGAGGCGGGCAGAGGCGGGAGCTGATGCCTAAAGAACGGGCAAGAAGTTTCCTGGCCGGGTGGCAGACAGCAAGGGCCCTCCTGGTTATAGAGGACACCTGTCTGTCTGTGGTCTGAGAAGTGCAGATAAAGTGTGGAAGAAGTAAAATGGCAGTGGCGGTGGCGTTGCACGCCTTTAACCCCAGCACTTGGGAGGCAGAGGCAGGAGGATTTGTGAGTTCTGAGTTCGGGTCTACAGAGTGAGTTCTAGGACAGCCAGGACTGCACAGAGAGACCCGTCTGGAAAAACAGAAACGAACAGTGTGAAAGAAGCTGAACTACATTGGCAAGTGGCCTGGGTTACTAAGAGGGCAAGAGAGAGCCCTAGCCAGTCCCTGAGCAGAAGCCGGAAAGCTGAAAACGTGTGTGTTTAAGAAAGGGGATACAGGGCTGACGTGAGGGCTTAGCGGTTGAGAGCCCTGGCTGCTCTTCCAAAGGCCCTGAATTCAATTCCCAGCAACCACATGGCTCACAGCTGTCTATAACTCCAGTTCCAGGGGATCTAGCAATCTTCACACAGACACAGTGCAGGCAAAACACAATGTGCACTAAAAATAAGTAAATCTTTGAAAGGGAGGAGGAGTACAGGGGCCAGGCAAGGTGGCTCATTGGCAAAGGTGCTTACCACCAAGCTTGACCACCTGAGTTTGAGAATATAAAAATAAAATTTGTGGGCGTGGTTAAGAGTTTTTTCTGAGAGACAGAGAGAGAGAAGGGAGAGAGAGGGAGGGAGAGAGAGAGACTCCAAGTTCAGTTGCCAACACCCACGGCAGGGGTTCAAAACTGCCTATAACTCCGGGAGTGGTGGCACACGCGTTTAATCCCAGCACTCGGGAGGCAGGGGCAGGCCGAACTCTCTGAGTTCAAGAGCAGCCTGGTGGTCTACATATCAAGTTCCAGGACAGCCAGAGCTACATAGTAAGATCTTGTCTCAAACAACAGAGAAAGAGAAGGAATCGAGGGTGATTTCCCTCGCCATGTGCCTTCTCATTAGGACAGCCTGCCTGGACAAATGGCACACTTCCGCCTGCACATTATGTGGTCCGGACAAGCACGGCACCTACCTCCGGGGCTTACTGTACAGTAACAGTAAAGAACGCGGAGGACCGGGTACAGAGAGGGGATGGGACGAGGCCTAGTGCACGTGGGGCAAAGAGAGGGTGCGCCTGGATGCCGAACCTGGTCGCACCCATCCTTCAGCGCCTCTGCTATCCCTGACTCACTCCCCTCCGCTCTCCCCACCACCTCTCGCGCCTTCTACGCGTCCTCACCTGGGGGCTCACTCGCCGCCCGCGCCCGCCGCTCCGGGCCCCGCCTCGAGCGTGGCGAGCTGCAGGCGCACGCGGCGGGAGCCGGAGGCCGCCGTCTGGGGCGCGCGGGCCGCTCGGCGCGCTGCGCGGAGACCCGGGGTCGCCCGGGGGTTGGCGGTGGCGGGCGCCGACCAGCGGCGGGACAGCTTGCGAGCGAGGCGGGCGATCGCCGAGGGCCGCAGGCCGTAGTCACGCTCGAGCTCCTGGCGCGAGATCTCGATGTTGCCCGTGTACCAGAGGATCCAGCCCAGCAGGCTCAAGAAGACCAGCAGCGCCCCGGAGTAGATGAGCAGGTCCCCGAAGTCGCGGCCGCGCACCTGCAGCTGCGCGAACACGCCGGTCAGCAGCGCCGCCATGCCCGCCACGTCCAGGGCCACCGCCAGCAGCAGCGCCATGCGGCAGCGGCCCAGGCCGGCCGCCGGAGCCGGGGCGGCCGCGGGTGGGGACGAGGCGCCGGCCGGGGACGCCTGTGAGCCGCACACCGGTGACACCGCCGCCATGGCCCTCGGTGGCCCGCCGCCGCCCCTGCTCCCCGAGAGCGTCCCGGGGTGCGGCTGCCCGGGGCGGGGTCAGGGCCCTGCGCCAGGTGTGCCCAGCGCCTGTCTGGTCACCTGAGCCGGACTGGAGCTCACAGCCTGGACTTGGTGGCCCCGGGTGAAGCTCTGTGTGGCTCAGAGGTCTGGCGCACGAGCCTGGCCATTCAGGAGCGCCAGGTGATCGGGGTCAAACTTGATGGTGGTGTAAGTTAGCTAGGTGTTGTTTCTAGTTAGTGCCCGCCTCCTGAGGCCTCCTGTGCCATCGGGCCCGTGATGAACCCAAATGGGGATCAGAAACAATCGCTGGGCAGGCTGGGGAGGTAGCTCACTTGGTAGAGTGCACGCGGGACACCCTTGTGCTTGCTAGCATGGTTCCACGCTCTCTGCACAGCACAAAAACATTCTCTCGGCACAAGAGCAGCAAACAGAGCCCTGAAACTCTCTTGCTCTTTTGGGATCTCCTGTGTGCGCAGCAGGGTCTTGTGAACCCAGTGTGGGAAAATGAACCCATCTCTCAGGTGCTGGCTGACACCATCTGACCCACAGTACACCAAGGTCAGGGCTGTGCTAGTCAGATGTGACTCTGACAAAATCCCTGCCCTCAAGTAGGTCCTTGCCACAATTCCCGAAATTCCCAGGAAAGGTGTCCAGAGGAGGTGGCATAGAAACTGGCCTTTTTTTTTTTTTTTTTTTTTTTTAAATTTAAGATTTACTTATTTATTATGTATACAGCATGTATGACTGCAGGCCAGAAGAAGGCACCAAATCCCATTACAGATGGTTGTGAGCCACTATGTGGTTGCTGGGAATTGAACTCAGGACCTCTGGAAGAACA
Organism: Onychomys torridus; assembly: GCF_903995425.1. Classification (NCBI taxonomy): domain Eukaryota; kingdom Metazoa; phylum Chordata; class Mammalia; order Rodentia; family Cricetidae; genus Onychomys; species Onychomys torridus. The sequence goes on from NC_050443.1 coordinate 3,131,069, forward strand.
GTCAGTGCTCTTAACCTCTGAGCCATCTCTCCAGCCCCAGAAAGTGGCTTTTTTGTTTTGCTTTTCGAGACAAGGTTTCTCTATGTAGCCCTGGCTGTCTTGGAACTCGCTCTGTAGACCATGCTGGCCTCAAACTCAGAGTTCTGCCTGCTTTTGGTTTCACTACCTGGCGAAACTGTGGCTTTCTTATTGACAGATTCTTCTAGAAAAAAATCCTTCCCTGCTGTGGAAGCTGATCTATGAAGTTGGCTTTGACTTCAAGAGAACTTAACAGATAAGGCCAGGGCACTCTGGAGGTGGAAGGCAGCACAGCCCAGGCTAACGTCTGGGCCGACCTATGTGGAACACTAAGCAGGACCAACATCTTCCACACATCTGCTCCCTGGAGTGGGAAACTTCGAGACAGTTCTGAAGAAGGCTCAGGATGATAGAGGAGGAAGTTACATTTTCTTTAGTGACGTAGCCACTGGTAAAATGCACTTGCTCCTGTAAACAAACTCCCATCCATGAGCCAGTAATCAACCCCAAGGACACTCACTGGGACACACACATATACAGATTAACTGCAGTGTGTGGATATGATCAAAATGCAGTAAATACACACATATACAGATATGAGGATGTCATATAAACCCATTTTATGCATAATTAATAAATGCCAACAAAACATTAAGAAAGGCTGTGGAGCAAATTGCCAGTGGGCTGCCGGAATTGGCCAGATGTGCTGAGGACAGACACGGAGTGTTTCTGCATAGACTGAACCAGGCATGAGAGAATAAAGTGAAGGTGGCAGCCCCACCAGTGTATTTCTGGAGAGGTTTGAACACGGTCCACTGGGCATTGGTGCTCCGGTGGGAGGTAGTTCAGAATTATAAAGACCCCCTGCCACATCAATGCTTAAAACAGTCCACGTGCCCTTTGAAAGATTAAGTCGTGAGTGATGGATGGCTCGGCGGTTAAGAGCACTTGCTGTTCCTGCAGAGGACCCAGGTTCAATTTCCAGCACCCACATGGCAGCTCACAACTGTCTCTAACTCCAGTTTCAGGGGATCTGACACTCACAGAGACACACATGTAAAACACCAATGTATACAAGAAGTTTTAAAAATCAACTCTAAAGCCTGGAGTGAAGACGCTCTCCCGGAATCCTCAAGGGAGGATGTGAGTTCGAAATCAGCCAGACAAGAGAGCAACAGTCTTTTTTGAGATGTTTACTCAGCGCCCGCCATGTGCCAAGGGCTGATTGAACACACCGGAGCGGTGGTTCGGTGCCTCGGCTTTCCGAACCTCTCGGAGAGCCAGGCACTGAGTCCCGAAACCTGCCCCAGCGCCCGCGGCCGGGCCATGTTCCACCGCGGGAACTCGCTTCCGCATCTCTAGCCGAAGATTTCCGAAGGTTCCCGAGCGGCAGGCGAAACGACTCGGAGGCGGAACCCAAGGACGGGAGGAAGCTGGGTGGCCGACTTCAGGAGCGCCCGGGGAGGAAGCGGAAATGCGTTGCCGTTTTAAAGGCGTCGGCCCGCCCCTGGTGCCCCTCTTTCCGTCTCCGGCCGCCATAGGGAGAGGAGGTGAGTGCGAGTCGTCTCTGCGTCCCTCGTGGCCGCCATCCCGCGCCCGCCGCCTCGCTCTCCAGCCCTTTTTCTCTCCCTGTGCCCAGGTGCCATTTGCAGCCCTCATCGCCACCGGAAGTAGAGCCATATTTCCCCTCCCCCCGCTCCTTTCAGTCGCAGCCGCCTTAGTTGGGCCTGCCTCCGTGGGTCACCCATCCCGGCCCGACGGCCTTCCCCTCTCCCTGGGCGTCAGAGCCTCGCTTGCGTCTCTGCTTCGCTAACATCTTCCACGTGCCCGTGTCCCCGCAGCCGCCGCCGCCATGTCTGCGCATCTGCAGTGGATGGTCGTCCGGAACTGCTCCAGTTTCCTCATCAAGAGGAATAAGCAGACGTACAGCACTGTAAGTGGGGCCCGCGTGGGAGGGCCACCCCGGGGTCCTGGTTGTGGCGCCCTCGCGTGTCCCCCGGGCTCAGTGCAGCATCTCCCGCCCCGCTCCAGGAACCCAATAATCTGAAGGCCCGCAACTCCTTCCGCTACAACGGGCTGATTCACCGCAAGACGGTGGGAGTGGAGCCCGCGGCCGACGGCAAGGGCGTCGTGGTGGTCATGAAACGCAGATCGGGTGAGCCTTCACAGACAAGAGGTCTCCTTTCCAGGGCTCAGGACCCCTGGCCTTGAGTGTTGGCCAGGGAAGCCCCCGCCCTTCCCCTGTCTTGCCCGCAGTGTAAGTCAGGACTGGATGAAGTAAAAGTGCTTCACTGAGGGGACTTTAAGAGGAATGGGATTTCCACAGGCTTTGGTGGAGACTGACACCTAGTGGGTGTGCTGCGTGGACAGGTGGAGAGACAGTTGGGTAAGGGTGGGCAGGTTCTTGGGTGAGGTTCTGTGTTCCCATCTGGGAGATACTCCGAAGGGCCCACACAGGTGGACTGATTCCTAGGCTCCCCGTACCAGGTCAGCGAAAACCAGCCACTTCTTACGTAAGGACCACCATCAACAAGAATGCACGGGCCACCCTCAGCAGCATCAGGCACATGATCCGGAAGAACAAGTACCGCCCTGATCTGCGCATGGTGAGTGATGGATGGGTCTGGATGCAGGCCTCCATACAGGACTGCTGAGCTGGAAACTGGACTGGAGAGTCCTCTGGTTTCCCCAGGCCTTGGGCAGCCTCCCGTAAGTGGGCGTGTCTGAGTTGGTGAACTGAGTTCCCTCTCCCGTCCTCAGGCGGCCATCCGCAGGGCCAGTGCCATCCTTCGAAGCCAGAAGCCCGTGGTGGTGAAGAGGAAACGGACCCGTCCCACCAAGAGCTCCTGAGCCCTACACCCCAGAAGCAATAAAGAGTCCACTGACTTTTTCAACCATCTCCACTGGGCCTCCTATTTTGTGGCTCACTGAGCTGTTCCATCAAATTCTTACTAATGTTGGGCTTGTTCGTCTGGAGGGGGTGGTTGTCAGGCTAGACACATGGGGAATGGAGCGTTGGTGATCACTCTTTGTAGCTTGCTGACTTCAGGTCTAAATTTTCCTTTGTATCTAAAAAATTGGTCTTCTGCCTGGAAGAATTCAGGCTTCAAAGCTGTTCACAGGACCATCTGGGTATCAAGAGGAGTGAAGCAGGAAAGACCCCCAGTTAATTCCCCTAGGAGAGTGAGGATGAATGATTGCATTCTGATCAGCTGACAAGTGTAAGATGTGCGGAGCCTCTGCCTGAGATGGAGGCTCTTACCAGGTCCCAGTCCTCTGACTCCAATTCCCCACTCCCTTGTCAGAATGAAGTGAGTTAAAGGCTGCAAGTGGCGCTGGGCGGTGGTGGCCCACGCCTAGAATCCCAGCACTTGGGAGGGGCAGAGACAGGTGGGTCTCTGAGTTCGAGGACAGCCTCCAAAGCTACAGAGAAACCCTGTCTTTAAAAAAAAAAAAAAAGGCTGCGAGGGGTCCTGTGTGCTGTAAGCACTCAGTTAAGTAGAAAGTATGTTCTGTTCACCCGACCTGGGGAATAGTGACGGTTATTGTCAGCTGTCTTCCTGCTGCTGTGGCATTAAAATTTTCTACCAAGCTGGGCCTTTAACCCTAGCACTCACTGAAATGCACCTGCTTCTGCCTAAACTAGTGCTGGGATTAAAGGTGTGCGCCAACATGGCCTAGCTTTTCCTCATGATTTTTTTTTAATTGGGGTATAAATGAAATTCATTCCACACACACACCCCTTTTTTTTAAATATGTGGTACATAGAAGTCAGGATGTTTGGTATCCTGCTCTATATTTAAACCTTATTAAACCTGGAGTTGTGTTGGAAGGCAGCAAGCCCCAAATTCTTGTCTCTGCACACCTCAGTGCTTGGGGTTACAGTTGTGTCCTTGAATGCACAGGCGTGCCACGTGTCAGAAGACAATTAAGTGGTTTTTTTCCTTGCACCTTTAGGTGGACTCGGAGGATCAAACCTGGATTGCTAAGCTTGAAAGGCAAACTTATTTGCTAAGCCATCTTGATGGCTTATGGCTAGCTTTAATTCGTTTTTTTTTTCTTTTCTTTTTGAGACAGGGTTTCTTTGTGTAGCCCTCCCTGGCTGTCCTGGTACTTAATCTTTAGACCAGGCTGGCCTTGAACTCAGATTCTCCCTGCCTCTGCCTTCCAAGTGCTGGGATTAAAGGCAAGCACCCCCACCACCAGGCTTATTTTGTTTTTTGAGAGATACGGTATTTTAGCATAGCCCTGGCTGTCTTAGAACTAGTTCTAGTGCTGGCATTTAAAGGCATAAGCTGGGCTTAATTATTATTTTACATGAGATAGGGTTTCTGTAGTTCTGGCTGTCTGTAGACCAGGCTGGCCTTGAACTCAGATCCTCCTGTCTCCTGGGATTAGAAGTGTGTACATCCAATGAACAGCTTTTTTTTTTTTTTTTAATTTATTTATTTTTGCTGGAGCTGAGGACCAGACCCAGAGCCTTGTGCTTGCTAGGCAAATGCTCTACCACTGAGCTAAATCCCCAACCCCAATGAGTGGCTTTTTTTAGTGTGGGTCCTCATGCTGTCTCTGCCTCTTGGGAATATAGTTTATGCACCATTATAAAAAGTTCAGTCTTTCCCCTGTGCATAATACAAATACATAAAACATGAAAGAGCTGAGCAGTGGTGGCACACGCCTGGTACATGGGCAGGCTTTTGGAAGCTCAGTGCCTGTGGTGTGTGGCGCCTTGGACCTGCCTCAGGGCACCCCTTCTGCTCACTCCCTATGAGACCTTGATTTGGAGGATGTGGGTGGGGTGGCTTGGGAGAGAGGGCTGGAGGGTAGGAAGAGGTGGATCTGTGGGTGTAGGGTAAGTAGAAAATTTCTTAATTAAAAAAAAATATATATTAAAAGTAAATAAGCCAGGCGGTGGTGGTACACATGCCTTTAATAATCCCAGCACTCGGGAGGCAGAGGCAGGTGGATCTCTGAGTTCGAGGCCAGCCTGGTCTACAAAGCTAGTTCCATGATAGCCACCAAAGCTACAGAGAAAGCCTGTCTCAAAGAAAACAAAAAAAAAAACTTGCAAAACGTAACACCCATGTAATTAATACCGAGACAAAGGAACTGAAGACTGATTGGAGCATAGTGGTTCCAGTCCTGAAGAGACAGTGATAGGATGAACGTTGTGAGTTCCAGGCTAGTAGGGTTGTGTGTAAGATTTTGTCTCGAAAAACCAAAAACAAAATAAATCTTTAAAAAGCACAAGGCCCCGAGTTCGATCCTCAGCTCAAAAAAAAAAACAAAACGAAACAAAAACCCAAAAAAAGTTCCAAAAAAATGAAAAGAATCCTAACGACAGTCATGGGTCTAGCCTCATCCCTGATACACAGCAAGATCTCATCTTTAGTAGAGGCAACGTCATTCTAGATGCTATGAACAGGGTGGCCCTCGTGCTTTTTTTTTTGGAGCTGAGGATTGAACCCAGGGCCTTCACTGAGCTAAATCTCCAACCCTGACCCTCATGCTTTTACATGACCATTTAAATGTGTTTTTTAACTTCAAATATAGTACTAAAAACCTTTAGTGAAACAGATTGGATGAGTGTAAGTATTTATTTTTCATATATTCTGGTTGTTATCTCAAATACTGTCGAAATACATACTTACGGCAAGAAAAAAACTACACAGAGAAAGTCTGTCTTGAAAAACCAACAAATAATAAAATAAAGCATGAAAGAGTCAACCTTGGAACTTGTGCACTGCACCTGGGATGCACCTGGGTGCTCAGTAAATACTTGTCACTGAATGAGCAGAGGCCAGATCATTTCACCAGCTTTTGTTAACAACACACCATAGACTCCCAATGGAATGACACAGGAAACAATTCCCAGCATCTTTGTATATAACACATCAACATACCAGGCCTTGGAGTTTCAGATCGGGAGCCAATCAGTAGGCAGAGGGTACCGGCCCAAGGGAGTCTCCTTCCTTCCACAGAAGTCAAATTGATACAGTGATTGTGCTCATTAATCAGGCAGACAGATACATTTACAAGAGAGACATTCCAAGGCCTCAGTTATCTTCAGTAGATCAAGGGCCAGAGATAAAGACAAGTCTTTCTTTGGCATGAGCAGCATCTGAGTGGCCAGGTTGGCTGAGCTAACGTGTACTGTGCACGCTACCCTTGTCTTAACTACACCAGACAGGTGTTCAATAGAGATCCAACTATAGGGATGCTGTCTCTAGACATAGTTGTCTTTTTTTTTCCCAGTTGGGCGTCAGACTAGTTTGGGCTCAGGCATAAACCACCAACTTAGCAACTTTCACAATTTTTCTGTATACCCAAAACTGGTGGTGATACACGCCTTTAATCCCAGCACTTGGGAGGCAGAGGCAGGTGGATCTCTGTGAGTTTGAGGCCAGCCTAGTCTACAGAGCAAGATCCAGGACAGGCACCAAAACTACAGGGAGAAACCCGGTCTTGAAAAAAGAAAAAACAAAACAACTTAACCAGGGGCTGGAGAGATGGCTCAGAGCACTCGCTGTTCTTCCAGAGGTCCTGAGTTCAAGTCCCAGACAACCACATCGTGGCTCACAACCTTCTGTAATGAGATCTGGCGCCCTCTTCTGGCCTGCAGGCATACATGTAGGCAGAACACTGTATACATATAAAAAAATAAATTTTAAAAACAACAAAACAAAAACAAAAACCAACCTAACCAAACACACATACATGTAAATATGCATGCACAAATGTTCGCCTCAGATCGAGAAGTCAGTATGGCTGTACTTGAGCGTTTACCTTTCTTTACCCACTGGGCCATCTCACCAACCCTACATATTTAAGCTTGTTGCATTCATGTAGACTTTACAAAATGCACAAGATTCCTGGTAACACTGGTAGTCTCTGATTAAGGGACCTAGGTGTAAAGAGAGGGCGAGAATGATTTACAATGTAGAAGGAAAGTAATCTTTAAAAGTCTGGGCTGGCAAGATGGCTTAGGAGGTAAGGGAGCGCGCCTCTAAGTCTGAGGACCTGAGCTCCATCCCTGGAAAGTTTACACAGGGGAGAATCCTGCAGGTTGTTTTCTGGCCTTTACATGTACAATGTCACATGTCCACACACATACACAACACAGTACCTGTATAACTTTTTGCATTTTACCTGTGTGTGTATGGTTGAGGAAAAGAACAGCCAGAGGCATCTGGAAGGGACTAGACTGAACTAAGCCATGAGAGGGGAGGTCAGAGGGGAGAAAAGAGAGGAACCTTGGATCTAGAGGCCAAGAGTGGTGGGCTTGTAGCAAAAATGGCTGATTATATAGGGGAAGGGAAGCCGAGCCAGCCCCCAGCAGGGACAGGTTTAAGGTAGGGGTCAGGGTGAGGAGGAGGAGGAACCACAGGTACTGAGTGAGCTAAGTCCTGGGTTTCTTTGAGACCCAACAATTGTGTGCATACATATGTGTGTGTTTTAGCCGAGCGGTGGTGGCGCACGCCTTTAATCCCAGCACTTGGGAGGCAGAGGCAGGCAGATCTCTGTGAGTTCGAGGCCAGCCTGGGCTACCAAGTGAGTTCCAGGAAAGGCGCAAAGCTACACAGAGAAACCCTGTCTTGAAAAACAAAACAAACAAACAAACAAACATATGTGTGTGTTCTGTGTGAATATTTGTGAGAATTTATAAGGATTCTGGGGATCTGAACTCTGGTCCTCACCCTTGTGTTGCAAGTGCACTACCCACTGAGCAATCTCCCTAGACTAAATTTATATATATATATATATATATATATATATATATATATATATATATATATATATGTGTGTGTGTGTGTGTGTGTGTATGCATGTATGTATGTATACACACACACACACACACACACACACACACACATATATATATATATATATATATATATATATATATATATATATATATGAGTATTTTGCCTGCATGCATGTGTACCATGTATGTGCCTGGTACAGGGAAATCAGAAGGCAGCTTCATATGCCTTAGAACCAGAGTTAACAGACTTTTATGAGCTACCATGTAGTGCTGGGAATTGAACCCAAGTATTCTCCTCCTCTCCCAAGACTAAATTAAATTTTGCATTTAAAAAAAGAGACTGGCAAACATGGTTTGGTGATATGTGCATTTAATCGCTTGAGATGAAGAAGCAGGTTGATCTCTGTGAGTTCGAGGCCTGGTCTATATGATGCATTCTAGGCCAGCCAGGGCTGTCTTAAAATGGGGGAGGGGAGCATGGTTAGTTAGCTCCTCAGTAGTAAGGGCACTTGCTGTCCATGACAACCTGAGTTCAAAATATGGACTGCATATGATTAAAGGAGAGAGCTGACTTTCTCAAGTTGTCCTCTGACCTACACACACACATAATAACAAATATATCACCTGTCTTTCCCACACACACCACCCCTGGAACTAAGGACCAAACCAGGGGCTAGGCAAGCGCTCTACCACTGAGCTAAATCCCCAACCCTTGTCTTAAGTGACAACTGTTTTTCGAGACAGAGTTTCTCTGTGTAGCTTTGCGCCTTTCTTGGAACTCACTTGGTAGCCCAGGCTGGCCTCGAACTCACAGAGATCCGCCTGGCTCTGCCTCCCAAGTGCTGGGATTAAAGGCGTGTGCCACCACCACTGCCTGGCAGAACTGCGTAACTGTTTTTTCTTTTCCCTTCAAGACAGGGTTTCTCTGTGTAGCCTTGGCAGTCCTGGAACTCTCTATAGACCAGGCTGGCCTCCAACTCACAGAGATCCTCCAGCCTCTGCCTCCAGAGTGCTGGTTAATTAAAGGCGTTGTCACCGCCTCAAGGCACCAATAGCATTTTTAAACAGTAAATAAAAGTTATATTCTCTTCTCTCCTGCTCTCCCTTCCTCTCTCCTTGAAACAATCTGTGACTTTGTCATTCAGGTTGGCCTTCAATTTGAGATCCTCCAGTCATCAATCTGATGAATTCTGGGATTACAGGTGTGTGACCATTATGGCAAATTTTTTTTTTTTTTTTTTTTTTGAGACAGGGTTTCTCTGTGTAGTTTTGGTGCCTGCCCTGGAACTTGATTTGTAGACCAGGCTGGCCTCGAACTCACACAGATCCTGTCTGTCTATGCCTCCTGAATGCTGGAATTGAAGTGTGAGCCACTCCTGCTTGGCTATTTATACCTTTTAAGAGAACAGTAAAGTTGGGTGTAGTGGCACATGCCTATAATCCCAGCACTTGGGAGGCCAAGGCAGAATGACTGTCATTTTGCCTTTAGTATGAAGCCAGCTTGGACTACCAAGTGAGCCTCTGCCTTAAAAAAGAAAAATAGCCAGGCGGTGGTGGCGCACGCCTGTAATCCCAGCACTCGGGAGGCAGAGGCAGGTGGATCTCTGTGAGCTCAAGGCCAGCCTGGTCTACAAAGCAAATTCCAGAAAGGCACAAAGCTATACAGAGAAAGCCTGTCTCAAAAAAAAAACTAAAAAAAAAAAACCAAAAAAAAAAAAAAAACTTGCAAAACGTAACACCCATGTAATTAATACCGAGACAAAGGAACTGAAGACTGATTGGAGCATAGTGGTTCCAATCCTGAAGAGACAGTGATAGGATGAACGTTGTGAGTTCCAGGCTAGTAGGGCTGTGTGTCAAGATTTTGTCTCGAAAAACCAACAAGCCAAATCAACCAAAGGAAAGAAATCTAGGACTACTCCAATAGCCACAATGGGCTCTGTCCATAACAGTACCATGAGTTAAGTGGGAAAAGTTTCCTTGTGTTCTTTTGTGCACTGTTTTTATTTATAATCAATCCCCTGCTCCCCACCCCAGAGCTGAGGACGGAACCCAGGGACTTGCGCTTGCTAGGCAAGCGCTCTACCACTGAGCTAAATCCCCAACCCTACACTCTTATTTATGTGTGTGTGTGTGTGTGTGTGTGTGTGTGTGTGTGTGTGTATGTGCACTATGTGCATACCTAGTGCCTGCAGAGATGAAATGGCATTGGACCCTGAAACTGGAGCTAGAGATGGTTGTAAGATGCCTTGTGAGTGCTGGGAATTGAACCTGGATCCTCTGGCAGAACAAACAGTGCTCTTAAATGCTCTCTCTCTCTAACTAAACTCTTTGTCAATGCTTTTTTTTGACCTGGAATTCAGTATGTGGACCAGGTCAGTCTCACACTCAGAGATTAGCCTGCTTCTGCTTCCCTGGCACTGGGATTGAAGGTGTGTGCCACTATGTCTGGCTCTTTTGCTTGTTTCTACTTTTCTTTGAGACAGGATTTTGTTACACTGCCCAGGCTGCTTTTGAACTTTCTCTATAGGCCAGCACAGCCTTCAACTTGAGCATCTTCTTGTCCTAGCCTCTAGTAGCTGGGATCACAAGCCTGGTCCCCTAGGCCCAGTCTTCTTACTTACCTACCTACCTACCTACCTACCTATCTATCTACCTACCTACCTATCTATCTATCTATCTATCTATCTATCTATCTATCTATCTACCTACCTACCTACCTACCTACCTACCTACCTACCTATCTATCTATCTATCTATCTATCTATCTACCTACCTACCTATCTACCTATCTATCTATCTATCTATCTATCTATCTATCTATCTATCTATCTTCCTTCTATCATCTATCTCCATCTATCCATCCATCCATCTATTTTTTTATTTAGGTAGCCCTGGTTGTCCTGAAACTCACTGGGCAGACCAGGCTGGCCTTGAACTCACAGAGATCCACTTGCCTCTGCCTCCTGAGTGCTGGGATTAAAGGTGTGCGCCACCACTGCCCACTCATTTTTTATTTTTATTTTATTTATTTTTTATTTTTTAAATTTTTAAAAATTTATTTATTATGTATACAGTGCATATATCCCTGCAGACCAGAAGAGGGCATCAGATCTCATTACAGATGGTTGTGAGCCACCATGTGGTTGCTGGGAATTGAACTCAGGACCTTTGGAAGAGCAGTCAGTGTTCTTAACCTCTGAGCCATCTCTCCAGCCCTATTTTTATTTTTTTTAAGACAGTCTTGCCCGGCAGTGGGGGTGCACTTAATCCCAGCACTTGGGAGGCAGAGGCAGGCAGATCTCTGCAAGTTCGAGGCCAGTCTAGGCTACAGAGTGAGTTCCAGGAAAGGCGCAAAGCTACAGAGAAACCCTGCCCCCAGGGTTGGGGTGGGGGTGGAAGTAGCTATTGATTATTCTAGCTCTACTGACTTCATTGGTCAGTTTCAGTTCATTCTTATACAGGATGTCATTTCACAATATGCGGCTGTGTTCCTACTTTCCTCTAACACCTGTACTCCCAGAGATCCGCCTGCCTCTGCCTCCTGAGTGCTAGGACTAAAGGCGTGCCCACCACTGCCTGGTTTATAATTCAATTCTAATACTATCCAGAGCTAGCACAGGCCTTGGGTTAAAGGCTGAATTCCACAAGACCATCTGACTTCAGAGAACAGTCCTGATGTTCAGTGATTTTTTTTTTTTTTTTTTTAATCCTAGCTCACAACTCAGTAAAGAAATTTATTACTGGCTTATTATAAGTAAAATACAACTGGCTGGTAAAAGGCAAGTGGATCTCTGAATTTGAAGCCATTTTGGTCTACATAAAGTTCCAGGCCAGCCAGGATTGCACCTTGACACCTTGTCTCGAAAAAACAATTGCCCAAAAAACCTACTCAGAACCAGCAGGGCATGGTGGCACATGCATATAATCCCAATATTTATTAATGCCAAGACAGGAGACTTACCAAGTTGAACACCAACCAAGGCTACAGTGATAAAAAGTACGCTTGAAATCCCAATGGATTTGGGAGAGAGTATATATTTATTCATCACAGCAAGTTTTTTTCATTAAATTCAATGTTTTCTTTCAGGAAGCCTGCTTCTCTCTCTTTTAAAAAAGATTTAATTATTATATATGTAGTATTCTGCCTGCATGTGTGCCTGCAGTTAAGAGGACAACTGATCTCATTGCAGATGGTCATAGGCCACCTTGTGGGTGCTGGGAATTGAACCCACAGTCCTCTGGAAGAGCAGCTGGTGCTTTTTTTGTTTGTTTGTTTGTTTTTTGTGGAGCTGAGGATCGAACCCAGGGCCTTGCACTTGCTAGGCAAGCGCTCTACCACTGAGCTAAATCCCCAACCCCTCAGCTGGTGCTCTTAACCTCTGAGCAATCTCTCTAGTCCAGGCCTGCTTCTCTTATGGAGATGCTTTACACTAAATATGAGATTTCTTGGACAAGTTACAGTAATTCAGTCTGAAAATATTGTTTTCCTCCATACAGCCTCTTGATTTGCTCGGTTTGTTATTGATGTCCCTGCACCTCTCTAGGTTAAGAGGGTGTACACTTAGTTCTGTTGGCCCTCTCCCCAGGGCCATTACTGGGGTAGGAGACCCAGTACGATCTCAGTAGGAACCTTAGGTTCCTTTCCCAAGTTGAAGCTCTTAGTATCCACTGTTCCCCTTACATACAATGCAGACAAGACCCAGACAGTAAAACTAGAAGGCAAAAGCAAGTTTCCCACTTACCTAAGGGTCACATTTTTCCTTCTTTGCAGACAGGGTCACAGGAACCCAGGCTGGCCTCATACTCTCTAGAATACCAGCTTGGACTACCAAACCTAGCACTTAGTTTTGGCCTGGATATTTACGACCCTCTCTGCAACTTAATATATTCCTTCCCTTAAAACAATTTTAAATATCATGAGTATTGCTGGGCAGTGGTGGCACACACCCTTAATCCCAGCACTTGGGAGGCAGAGGCAGGCAAATCTTTGTGAGTTCGAGGCCAGCCTGGTCTACAGAGCGAGATCCAGGAAAGGCGCAAAGCTACAGAGAAACCCTGTCTCAAAAACCCAAAACAAAAACCCATGTGTATATACTGACATGCTTGTGGCTGGAGCACAACCTGAGGACACAGATCCCACACATGTGCGTTCAGAGGCAGGTCTTCAGGGGTCACAGCCTTTACCCACCAGCCAGCTTAGTTAAGTGTTCTATTTGCGTCTATAACTTTATGCCAGAGGAGGGCATCAGATCCTACTAGAGATGGTTGAGAACCACTGTGTTGTTGCTGGAATTGAATTCAGGATGCCAGAGCTCTTGAACTCTGAGCCATCTCTCCAGCCCCACCCCCGACCCCCTTTATTGTTCTTGGTGTCAAATCCTCTGGAGTTGAAGGTTTGGGCAATTGTGTGCTAAGAATCTAACTCTTCTGAAAGAGCTTTCCTAAAACTCTGAGCTATCACTTTAGCCTTTTTCCTTCCTTTAACGAAACTGGTTCAAATAACCTAAGTACATCACCAGAAAGCATACACTGCCCTCTGGTGCACAAACCCAGAATCACTTCCACCTAGGTTAGCACAGAACACAAGACTCCTAACAGACAGGAGTCAGTGGCCCTAGACTTGATGTTTATGTTTGGCCTGACTGTATGCTCTGTGCACCAAGTATGTGCCTGGTGCTGGTGGAGATCAGAAGTGGCTGGAGTCCCTGGAACTGAAGTTACAGTTGTCAACAGTAGTCATATAGGTGCTGGGACTCAAACCCAGGTCCTCGGCAAGAGCTACCACCTCTTCCTACCTTCTGAGCCATCTCCTCAGCCTGTCTGGAATTCTCACCTAACCAGAGCGAAGAGCTGTAATTAATCCGATAGGCTATGTGGAGGGGTAGCTACTACAAGAGTCCTAGATGCTACTGTAAGGATTACAATTAAGTCTCCAGAGGCAGAGGTCCAGGTAGGTCTGTGAGTTCAAGGCTGCGAAGCAAGGCCCAACGACACTGCAACTGGCTAAGCTCCTGAAATGGAAAGTGGCCTGTGAAGACCTGAGGAAACACGAAAATGTTCTTTGAAGGCATGTTGTTTCTGACAGTTAAAAATACACATGGATAGCCGGGCAGTGGTGGCACATGCCTGTAATCCCAGCACGGTCCACGGAGCTAGTCCAGGACAGGCTCCAAAGCTACAGAGAAACCCTGTCTCGAAAAACCAAAAAAAAAAAACCACAACAAAACCCACACAGATGAGGCTGGGGATTTAGCCCAGTAGTAAAGGCCCTGGGTTTGGTCCTCAGCTGGGGGGTGGGGGGAGAACACATGGTGCAGATTAATACACAGAAGGGAAAAAAAACTAAGCCCAGAGCTGGGATGAAATGTGACAGAGGAAATACAACTTTGCCCCAATCCAGGACTGGATCAGATGTCTAGAGCAGTGGTTCTCAACCTGTGGCTAACAACTGACCTTTATCTCCACAAGTATTTACATTATGATCCATAACAGTAATAAAATGTTATAAAGCAGCACGAAAATAATTGTATGGCTGGGCAAGGGTGTTAGGAAGGTTGCTAACCAGTGCTGTAGAGGGAATAGACAATAAATAAAACTATTCAGATAGTCACCCTGCCTAAGGAACACTGCTATACCAAAAACCGTTAGAGGGTCAAGGAGGACTCTTCGACCCCGGTTTCTACCCGTTTAGATTTTAAAGCCCAAAGCTACAGCTTTGGTGACTCTGCAAGGATTGGGCAGAACAAGAATGCAGCTGCTATAAGCCACAGTATGGAATGAGGTTCTAGACACCTTCATGCACAGAAATTGCTTTTCCAACTTTTATTTAGAAAACCAAATCCAGGTTCTGGTGCCCCCACCCCTCCCCCACCCCAGCCATAATTTAAATAACTTAGAGACAGAGTGGGAGGGGATAGAACAGAAGGAAGGAAGAAGAGCCCACTACAGTCGCCTCAGTGCCCGTTTCTTGTCTAACTTTTTCTTGGCTGCCAGCTTCTTCTCTCGCTCGCCTGCATGTTTCTTGGCCATGGGACCCTCAGCTCCTCCTGGGGTCATAGGGTCAGTGGAGGCTGTAGCCCCACTTGCCAGGTCCCGGGTAGCCTCACCCCTCCCACTGCTGGTGCCACCTGCACCCCCATGGATCTCTGTGAGCAGACGGGCCCGGGCAGCATACTCTTCATAGTTCTCCAAAAGCAGGCGGCCCGCTTCCTCGTTGAGTGCAGACTCTGGGTTAGGGTGGATCAGCAGGCACTTGATGGTCTGTGGGGAAAGGGCCTAGGGTCAGGGGGACTTGTCCAGATTCATGGCCTCCACACTGGATCTTCCCTTCAAGCCCAAATCATCCCCGAGATCAGAACAAGCCTATTACCACCCTTTCTCAATTATGTCACCATTAAAGGCTGTTTTCCTGCTATGCAGCCTGATTTACCAGTCTCAGCCATTTTCTGTAGCTAATGTAGCTTTGATCTTGCCCTATACAGGTGATCATGAGTTCAGAGGTAGTAATCAGGGGACTAATGGCACTCAGGATTGGAGAACTCACACTTGGTTTTCCTGTGTCTTCCACACTACTATGTAGGGTACAGAAACCTAAAGTGGTCATTGGCTTTACCAGGAATGCCAAGTTGCCAGGTTCAGAGTCATAGAATAGATTACACCCCAGAGGGAAAAACACTAGACTAACCACAGGCCTTAAGAATTTTGTGTCTAGCTGGGCGTGGTGGTGCACGCCTTTAATCCCAGCACTTGGGAGGCAGAGCCAGGGGGATCTCTGAGTTCAAGGCCAGCCTGGTGGTCTCCAGGACAGGCACCAAAACTACACAGAGAAACCCTGTCTCAGGTGTGTATGTGTGTGTGGGGGGGGGGGGGGGGGGAGGATTGTATCTATTTAATCCAGTTCATTCTAAATGTTAGTTCAGAAAGCTCCATGATGAATAAAGTTAATCCTGAGCTAGTGATGGTTAACAGGTGCTTCTAAGAGCTGTGACACATCTAAGTTAGCAGATGTTGAAAAGGGATGCAGGATCTCCCCATCAGATTTTACCACTGCACCTCCAAACTGGACGCCTGGCTATCCTCGATAGAGGCCTAAAAGCAGACAGTAATCCCAGCACTGTGGGACAGAACCAAGCTTAACTGACATCCAGAGGAAGGCAAAGAAAGTAGGAAAGGTTTTGGGGTTGTTTACCTTGGAACTTAATCCTTTCCAGGTGCCCTGAAGGAAACCCCAATTCTCTACCTTCACTACCATCTGCCCTAGAGGCTCATTAGAAATTAAAAAAAATTCAAGTCTATGGGAGGAGCAAAGGAGGCACCAGGTGACCTAACTACTAAAGTGGCCTTTAGAGACCTTGGAGCACTGGCCTAGACCAGACCATTACCCCCGCCTCAACTGACTTGGGAGAACTGTGGTACAGTCCTATACATAGCAGACGCTTAAAAGTGTCCCCTGCCTCCACTTACAACATGCCAGCAGCAGTACTTACAACCAAGCATATCTCCTGACATTACAAACAAAACGTCTGAGGCAGTGTAATCACCCCCAACTTAAAACAAAGAAAACAAAACAAAAACACTAGTACAGGAAAACAAACCCTCAGCTTAAAAAACAAAACAAAACAAAAAAACCACTAGTACAGGAAAACAAATTTGAATTATAACCAGTAGTGATGGTTGTAGTCACTGTTAAAACAAAGTTGGGGATTTAGCTCAGTGGTAGAGCGCTTGCCTAGCAAGCCCAAGGCCCTGGGTTCAGTCCTCAGCTCCAGCAAAAAAAAAAAAAACAAAAACAAAACCAAAAAACAAAAAGCAAAACAAAACAAAACCAAAAAACCCTCCACAAAAACCAAAACCAAAAACACACAACATACAAAAACACCCTGGAAAAGCCAACCCCCTCCACCCCCAAAAAACTACACAACAAAACCCACTCTACTTAGCTGAATAGCGTGGCACAATCTTGTAAATTCAGCTTTTGGGGGAGTTTGTCTCATTTACCCACATGCTTGGGTCAAAAGATGAATAACTATGGCTGGAGGATCGCAAGTCCAAGGGCAGTTTGTGCTGGTAAGCAAACACTTTAATTGTACCAACCTACAGTTGTTGAATGAACGTCAAGTAGGTGCCCACCCCTCGACACTGCAGAACAGTACTTGGTGCCATAGGGCTAGCTTTCAGAAAGGCCAGGAACTATAACTGTGCCTATTACTTCACAGTTGATTTTAAAAACTCAACAAAGCACTGTGGCTGAAACTCACCAGCAGCACATGTCGGATGCCCAACTCAGCCGTCCAGTCCCTCTTGAGCACGTTGACACAGATCTCACCATTGGCACCCACATTTGGGTGGAATATCTTAGTCAGGAAGTAGCCCTTTGGTGGGGAGGCAGGGAAGTCCTTGCCCAGTAGGAGCTTCATCCGGAACAGACCTCCAGCATAGGGGGTCCCCTCTGGAAGGGAGGAAGGGAACTAAGTTAGGATATCCAGCATCCTTCCACACCTCAACATCAAAGTTTTCTGGACCTGGCTCAGGTAGACAGCCTGTCAACCCCTTCACTGGGCTGGGGAAATTTAGAGCAACAAATAACAGTTTTCCAGGTTCTACAGCCAGCATCTCTTTACACCTTGACTATATTACATGCCCTGCTCCACAGCCCCACCCCTGGATTCCTGGACATCCATTTTCTTTTCCAAGGGACTGTCTCAGGCACATGCCAACTCTTCAAGACAAAGGAACCCACCCACCAACTTTTCCTGCACACCATTTCCCAGGCCTTTTCCAATCCTCATGAGACATGCTTTCATCTATCTACTTGCCTTGATTGAAAATCATAATGGTAGATGTTCTACCCACTTACTAAGTAAGTATGGAGTAGCCCCGGCAGACTCCACACCCCCAGCACCATAGACCAGACACTTCATGGGATCTTCAAACACCCTAGCTGACTCTGTAGAAACTCAGATGACGAATGAGGCCTGAAAAAAAATTATTACTACCCATTTCCCTCACAATGCTGTCATTTGCCCTGTGATGCGCCCAGAGTCCAGACACTTTGACAGCTGAATAGTGTTTCAAAAAACAAAACAAAACAAAACGGTGTTTCAGATCACCTGGATTACCTGGTGCACTTTGTTTCTATTTGATTTCTATGCATCCTCAGGTCCCTGGAAAGTCACACATGACAGCCTTAGCCCAAGCCTAGGCAAGCAAGAGCTCTACTTCATGCTCAGTGACCAGGGCCCTCTTGACGTATTTGTGATGTCCTAGACAGAGCACTCACGGGCACAATGCTGCTGACCTACCCACACTTTGTCACCAGCACCTGAGATTGCTCGAATCCCGTTTGTTCCAGTCACACGAAAGAGACAAGAGTGGCCCCTCCCTTTCTTGCCCATGCCCACACTCACCAGGGCCCTCGATGGTGACCTGCAGGTCCGTGAGATCCTCCTCATTGGGGAAGACTTTAATGCCATCAGGTGGGTCTGCTGTGAGTGTTGTCACCTCCTTGTACACTAGGCGGATGATGTGCGGAGGCAGATTCTCTACGTTGGAGTTCTGGGCACGGATGGAAAAGGAGAATGAGCAGCTGGAAATAATCTGGGATTAAAAATCCGGGCGGGCTGTCAATCATCGCCGATCACCTAGACCCTCACCCAGGATGCTTCTGGCTGTCGCTCCAAGGCCAGTCGGCCCACAGCTACGCGCGCGAGTCTCGGAAACAAACGGCTTCCAGGCGGCCTCACGTATTCAAATCCTCCCACCCGCTCGTGAGACGCGCATGGGGTCCACTAGTAGCACTAGGTGGGCCTGAGGCCTAGCCTGTACCCTTTTCCCTGCTTAGCCTCGAACACCCGCCCCCCGGCGCGCACACACACACACACAAAAGCCCTAGGCGAAATGGCGGCGGGATGTCTTGCTCCCGAGAACATCATGGGCGGGCCGAAGAGGGGCCCACAGCACTCCCCAAGGCCCCAAGGCCCGCCCGGTCTCCCGCAGCGCCCCGGAAGGCCTCAGGGCCGACTCCTGGCTCCGGACCTGCGGCCGAGCCACCAAAGCACTCAGAAGCTGGCTAGGAACACTTAGGACGCAGCCGCCTTCTCCGCCAAAGTCCCCAGCCGCCCCGCAGGCCGCCGCGCGTCGCTCACCATGACTCCGGCCGACCGGGGGCGGGTCCCCCCGGCCCCCTTCCTGCACTCCTCGGATCGCCGGCCGGGGCGGGGGGCCCAACTGCCGGCCGCTGTGGCCCTAGCGAGGCCCCTCGAGGCCCCGCTCCGCTCCCCACCGACTCCGACGACCGCTACAAAAACGCTCGCAACGTTACGCCTGCCCGGCCGCACTGAGCCGGCCGCGCGCGCAACACGGCGCTTTTATAGCGCCTCTCAGGCCCCGCCCCCTCCGCGGCGCGCTCCGGCCGCGTACGTCAGCGCGCACGTTGATTGACGCTCGACGCGCTCTGCCCCCGAAATGGGGGCCGAAGTTCCAGCCGAGTGTCTGGGTCAGTCTATCCTACGACGGCTCGCGCCGGCCGAGGATGAGATCGGGGAGAACCAAGAGGCTGCAGACCCACAGCGGAGCGTGAAGGGGCGCCCCCCCCCCCCCGGAGGCGACGCGGCCGCTGATTGGGCCGTTTGAATGAGACGCCGATAGGCCCGGCGTACGCGCGCACGCTCCGGGCTCGACGAAGTCGTGCCCGCGACTAACGGTCGACCAGTGGACGGGGCGGGGCGAGGGAGGGCGGGACTTGGGGGATTTAAACAAGTGACGGAAGGGTCACTGACCAATAGAGAGGGGCGGTCGTGATCTCGGCTTGTGGGGCGGGGAGGAATGGAAAGCTACTAATGGGAAGCCAGTTTAGCGTGATGGACCTCACCCCTGGCCAATGAAATCCCTCAAGTTCTTTGTGTATGCAAATGAGCACGCGCGTAGGCTGGCGTCCAGGCCTCGATGCCGCGGAGGGGCCGACGCCGGAAATCCGTCTGTGTTGGTCTATGCGGCGCCATTTTGTGTTCTGTGTTAGGAAGCCCTCAGACTCGGGCGGGATGGTTCTGCAGGCGTACACTCCCTGGTCCTCTATGGTGCGTGGCCTTCGCCACTTGCAGTTTCTTTGGTGGCTAGTCAGTGCCGGGCTTCCTTGGGGTGTCAGGGCAGGCCCGGGGCTTATCCAGGGTGTGGCTTTGCCACTGTCCCCAGCCAGCTGCACCTAGTCCAGGCTTCAGTGTCAGGGCAGGCCCTCGGAGATAGATGCCTAGCAAGGAGGAGCTTGGACGTTGCACTCGGCCTCCATGAGCCCCTCTGCTCAGGGGAGCAGGGTGCTGGACATGAGCACATGAGTGCTCCTGGTACGGTGGAGGAGAAGGGACATCGGGGGCACGGGGGTGGGCGAGAGGGCGAAGGGACTGACCGACATGTGGTGCAAGACACCAAGTTCTCAGCACAAAGGAGATTCGTTTGCCCCAGAGCGACAAAGAGCAGGAAATAAGAAACAAGGACCGGAGATAGAGGACAGGGAACAAGGGAGAGGGTTAAGGGATATTTGTGCCCCAGGGACAGAGGGCTGCCTCTGGATACAGAGGAGACAGGCGTGGCCCATAGGCAAATGGTGGTTTATAAAGGTTAAGGGGGAATCTCGTGTTAGAATGAGGTGTTTAACCTTAACTGGGCATGTTAATTAGGTGAGCCAAAGGGGGCTTTTGATCGCTGGACGTCAGTACTTTAATAACTAGACCCTGGTAGTCAGCCTCGGGAGGAGGTAGTGTCCAAATAAGGGGACAGACCTTTGGGACTAGCTTTAGGAGTGTAATCTACTGGTCTTTAGCAAGGCAGAGGCAATGGGGGAGAAGGGCAAGGCCTGCCAGAGCCATGCTCGCCACACTCAGGCTGGCTAGAGTCCTTTAGAAGGAGCAAGCAGACCAAGAGAGTGCGTGAACCAAGAGCAGAGCCAGAAGGGCAGGGAGCCAAGACGGCTGGGTTATGTAAGGAATTCGAAGCTTGGGAAGGAAAGCAAAGCCCAGCCCAGTTGAGAAGTTTAGGGCAGGGGGTGGGGTGAGAGGTGCTGGGAGGCGTCATGGGCACTGAGTGAGACTAGCCCTGGGCTGAGACCTAGCCGGTGCCAGCCTGGAGGCTCCTTTCCTGTGGGGATGCCAGGCAGGAGAACAGAGGCTGCCCCCAGGCCTTCAGCCCACAGCCCACAGCACTCAGTGTTCTTAGCCTTGCAAAGGAAGGACAGGAATCACAATGTTTCAAACAACGGCAACCCCCACCAGCCACACACACACACCAACAAAAAGGGAAAAGGGTAGACAGAAATCTGCAGGGCTGGAGGTGTAGCCCAGTTGGTAGTGTGCTTACAGAGCTCCAGCAATACATTAAAACTCTGTGGAGGTACATGTCTGTAATCCCAGCTTTTGGGGGAGGTGGAAGCAGGAGGATCAGAAGTTCAAAGCCATCCTCAGCTACATAGCAAGTTTGAAACTAGCTGGGACTATGTGAGCGTCTCTCTAAAAATAATAATAAAAAGAAAACCCCAAGGAGGGAAGGGAGAGGCAGTAAGGAAGGATAATCAGGGTGACGGGCTTGCATAACAGTGTAGCTTTTCCTGGGATGTCACTTTGGAGCACACTCGTGAGTGGCAGTGTGTACTGGGTTGGATCAACAAAAGCAATCCTTGCTGTAGGTGACAGCCAAAAAGGAAAGACAGGTCAGGGTAATATGGGGCGGGGAGATGAGCAAAATGTAAATAAGATGAAATCTTGTACTCTGAAAAACAAACCAAAACAAAAGATGGAGAAAAGTATTTATTGTAGCCCATTGTTTCTGAGGTTTCAGTCCGTTGTGGCCAGTGTTGTAAAGAAGCTGAAATCGGAGTTGGGGATTTAGCTCAGTGGTAGAGCGCTTGCTAGGCAAGGCCCTGGGTTCGATCTTCAGCTCTGGCAAAAAAAATAAATAAAAATAAAAATAAAAGCTGAAATCATGAGAACCAGAAAGCACAGAGAGAGACATCTTCCTCACCCCACACTTGTCTGTTAAGAGAGAGGATCTCACTATGTAGCCATAGCTGGCTTTGAACTCACAGAGATTCCCCCACCTCTACTTCCTGAATGCTAAGATTAAAGGTGTGTGCCACCACACTCTGGCCTCATTCCTTTTGTCCACCCTCTAGCCTGTGGGATAGAACTGCCCACATTAGGTCAAGTCTTCCCTCACCCTTAATTAACCCAGAGCTGGCTCTTAGTAATCTCCGAAGTGTTTCTCAGTCTACTTGTGACCACATGGTAGAGCTCCAGGAACCGGGTGGTGGGTGAGAACAGGCTGAACTTTAACCCCAAAGGAGCAGGAACTGTCTCCTAGGCAGATTCCACAGTGCTGACAACCTGGCTCACAGCTGCATAAGCATGCTTCCTGAGTCTTATAAAATTGTAGCTCTGCTAGAAGGAAAGCAGAAACTAAGACCCGCCAGTCCTCAAGTAGTTCTGGTCACAGTTGTTGGGAACTCTATTTCCTTTCCCCAATTCTTCTTGGTTAATCATTTATTATGGGTATGAGTGTTTTGCCTGAATGTATGTGCACTGCATGCATACCTGGTGCCCCTGGGGGAACTTGGGGGGCGGGCAGGAGTTAGAAGTATCAGAGTCCCTGGAACTGGAATTACAAGTGGTTGTGAGCCACCACGTGGGTGCTGGGAACTGAACCCAGATCCTCTGTAAGAGCAAGTACTCTTAACCACCGATCCATTTGTCCAGTGTCGGAATACACTCCAAGAATGGATTGGTGGGAGGAGAATTCTGAGTGTTCATGAGAACTCTCCAAGAAAACAAGACAGGAGTCTTATGACCTCAGATTCTTCAAAACGAGGCATTGTTCTTGGAATGTGTTTGTGCTCCAACGACGTATAGCAGCTGGGAATGAGTTGACGTCAGATTACTCCTTATTGCTTGCTGCTGTTTCTTAAGTAAATGTTTAGACTATCCTTTATATGTGTCCATGCAAAAGTACGTTCTTGCCACTCGTGACTTGTCCTTGTGATTGGGTACAGCCTGAAGTCATAAGAACTTTACTCATGTGACCTTTCTTAACCCCCAGGATGTAAACCAGTTCTCAACCTATGGGTCGAGACTCCCTGGCGGTTGTGAGGTACCGAATGACCCTTTCCCAGGGGTCGACTAAGACCATCGGAAAATACAGGTATTTACACTATGATTCATAACAGTAGCAAAATCATAGCTATGAAATGGCAGCAGAAATACTGGTATGGTGGGGGTCAGCACCACGTGAGCTGTATGAAAGGGTTGCAGCACTGGCAAGGCTGGGAACCAGCAGCGTGGATTGTCTGAGGCTCTGAGTAAAGCTGGCTGTGAGAAGTTAGTCTGCCTCCTCCTCCGTCTCACTCTCCCAGGTCCCTTTGTCTCTGCAGTGGTCACAGTCCTGCCCCCTTATGTTAGAAATTCTCTCTCAAAGGTTCCTGCTGCTCTGAAGATGAGCTGCAGGCATCAAGCTGACAGGGTTAACCATCACAGATCACAGCTTGCACAAGGCTCTGGGTTTGCCTCTAGCACTACCAAGAAGCAAACAACACCCAAATACATGACCTTGGATTAGGCACTGGCTTCTTAAAACTCAGCAAAAGAAAAACAAAAAATTGGGTTTTGTCAAAACCCCAAATAGGTCCTGTTCAAAGGATCATCCAAAGTGAAATGGTATGGGCTTGAGTGTGGCTCAGTAGCAGAGCACCTGCCTAGACTCTGCCATTGAGGGACTGGAGGGATGGCTCAGCGGGAGATGGCCTGCCTACAGTCTAGTGTACCAGCCTGGGCTACCTGAGACTGTCAAAAACAAAACAAAACCGAAGCCGGGCAATGGTGGCACACACCTTTAATCCCAGCACTCAGGAGGCAGAGCCAGGCAAGTCTCTGTGAGTTCGAGGCCAGCCTGGTCTTAGGTTCCAGGACAGCCAACGAGGTACATAGGGAAACCTTGTCTTTTTTTTTTTTCTTTTTTTTTTTTTTTGTTTGGTTTTTGAGACAAGGTTTCTCTGTGTAGCTTTGCGCCTTTCCTGGATCCTCCTGGCTCTGCCTCTGCCTCTGCCTCCTGAGTGCTGGGATTACAGGCGTGCGCCACCACCGCCTGGCAAGAAACCTTGTCTTGAAAAAAAACAAAACCAAAACAGCAAAACAAGAACACAGAGGAAGTGCCCCCCCCCTTTTGAGGAGGGGGTTGTTTTCAAGACAGAGTTCCTCTGTGTAGCCCTGGCTGTTCTGGATCTCACTCTGTAGACCAGACTGGCCTCGAACTCACAGGGATCTGCCTGCCTCTGCCTCTGGCTCCCGAGCGCTGGGATTAATGACCTGTGCCACCGCCGCCCGGCTAGAGGAAGACTTTTGATGGGGAGGAGGCAGCTGGCACCAGAGGAGTGGGCCTGGATATCATCAGTCTTCAAAGTATGTAGCAATCCTGGACAAATAACACTGTGCCCTCTTACGTCTCCTATCTCTCTGGGAGGCTGAGCATCCTGTTGGGCTGTGTGTGGATTCTTGGCAGCCTGAATCTTTCTAAGCAGTCACTGTCTTTCCACCTCTACTGTGCCTGCACCCCTGGGTTGGAAGGACCCCACTGATTTGTAAATATGTCTGTCAGTGGACCAGGTGCTCCCTCTAGCGGCAGACCCAGAGCACAAGGCAGAGGCTCTGCATTTGGTAACTTTTTTCTTTTTCTTGAGACAGGGTTTCTCTGTGTAGCCCTGGCTGCCCTGGAACTTGCTCCGTAGACCAGGCTGGCCTTCTGCCTCTGCTGGGATTAAAGGCGTGCACCACTACTGCTGTCTTTCAGGGCTGTAAAAACCACTGCCTCTGGCACATATCAAAATTAGCCCCAGGGACTGGGGCTATGGCTCACTCAGTAGAAAGTTTACCATGCAAGTATGAGAAACTGAGTTCAGTTCTCCAGCACATAAAAAGCCAGAAAAGGTGGTTCTCACTTTTTTTTTCTCCTTGAGACAGGGTCTCTGTATAGCCTTGACTGTCCTGGGACTCACTCTGTAGACCAGTTGACCTTGAACTCACAGAGATCTGCCTGCCTAAGGCGTCCACCACCACTGACCAGCTAGCACTTACTTTGGATACCAGTACTGGGGAGGCCAAGACAGGCAGAGACCCCTTGTGCATGCTGGCCAGACAGCCTTGTGTAATTGATGAGTTCCGGGTCCCATGAGCCATCTGTTTCAAAAAACAAGGTGCCAGTGCCCGAAGAAAGGCACCTAAGGTGGCCTCTGGCCTACACATACACACACACACAAACACACACACACACACACACACACACACACACACACACACAAACACACACACACACACACACACACAAACACACACACACACACACACACACACGGGATTTCCAGTGGAATGCCTAGTGTCAACAGGGTAAGTGCAAGCCCATTCTCACACATGGACTTAACACAGGCCTTTTGGGTTCAAGTTGGCTCTGTCCAACAAAAGCTTTTCAGCCCAAGCTGGGCACATGCTCAGTGGGTGGAGCATTTGCCTTCATCTGTGAAGCTCTGGGTTCAGGCTTCGTCACCACGTAAAACCAGTCATGAAGTTGGGTGAGGCAGCGCACACCTTTCATCTCATCACTTGGGAGGCAGAGACAGGTGGATCCCTCCCTGAGTTTGAGGACAGTCTGGTCTATTGAGCAAGTTCTAACAGCCAGAGCTGTTACACAGAGAATCCTTGTCAAAAAAAAAAAAAAAAAAATTACTTCAGTGTTGGACTTGTTCATGTGTACTACCATAATTGCAGCACCTGAGGCAGGAGGACATCCTGGGCTACTTGGGAGACCCTGTCTTAGAACTGGAGAGGTGGCTCAGCAGTTAAAAGCACTTGTACAATCATGAGGACTACAGTTCAGATCCCAACATGAAAGTCATGCCTCTGACTCCAGCCCTGCAGGCCCTGACATCCTCTTCTGGTTGCCTGGTGTGCCCAATGCTGGCATTACAAGCATGCACCACCACTTTTACTGGTGCAGGAGATTTGTCCATGGTAAGCAAGCCCTCTATCAGCTGTGCAAGTGTGCACACATCTTTAAAAGAAAAAGACCATGGGCTGGAGAGATGACTCTGTAGTCATCTTCTAGATGTTCTGAGCTAGTGAGAGCCACTGATAGCGAAAGTCCATGTCACAGCAGTGACAACTAGTGTTCAGAAGGTCAACCTATCAGACCTAAGGGTTCTGTTAGAGGAAACCATCATGCAAGGCCTTAGGAGTTACTGTCTTTTGAACGAACTGGCTGTCTCTTGTAAACGTCTTGTGCAGTAACAGCTATGATTCTCCCCATTTACCATTTACCACGCATCTCCATGTTACATGTACATGTAATCTCACAACTGCATCTCAGTCTTGGGCACAACTTTCCCTACACATCTGGGGTAATTGGACAACTGTC
Organism: Onychomys torridus; assembly: GCF_903995425.1. Classification (NCBI taxonomy): domain Eukaryota; kingdom Metazoa; phylum Chordata; class Mammalia; order Rodentia; family Cricetidae; genus Onychomys; species Onychomys torridus. The sequence continues at coordinate 3,157,293 of NC_050443.1, forward strand.
TCCAGTTGTGTTTATTTTTTCATTAACATAAATCTGGCCAGGGCCATTCTCCTGACAAAAGTATTTCAGCAAAGATACCTTTTTCCAAGGACAAAACTGCACATAGATCAACATTAGCTCATCTCACCCACAGATAGAGAAAAGAACCACTAACAATTAAATCCTCAACCCCTTCCCTTCACCCCGGGTTATTTACACAAGACCCTAACTGAAGAGATTTACTGCTCACATTCCTGGGATGATGTTTTAGCCTCTTGTTTGTTACTGAGTTAAGGCAGTTACTTCCCACTGACCCCAGGAGATTGTCAAGGCCAGGCAGGCGATAAGTGGCAAGCTTTTATCTTGTGCAAATTAGTTTGAATTCCTCCTCAGCCAGGTGCTGTTCCTAGATTCCCTAATTGATCTTGGCCTTTCGTTGACCCTACCAGAGAACTCCCCTTTAGTCACGCTCCTTTTGGGTTGTAATTGGGAGCTGACATTTATTGCTTTATGTGTGGGTCCTTATCACCTCTCTCTGCGACTCTGAAAACATCAAGCCTTGCGTTGCTTTGTCAAAGAATTACTGTGTGGGTATATATACTGGTTCTCGGAGAGCACTGGGGAGAATTGATGGAGAAGAACAAAGATGAGGACAGAGATGGAAAGAACTAGAATGATGAGAGAAGAGCAGGAGGACCGAGAGCAGGAGGACCGAGAGCAGGAGGACTGAGAGCAGGAGGACAGAGAGCAGGAGGACCGAGAGCAGGAGGACTGAGAACAGGAGGACTGAGAACAGGAGGACTGAGAGCAGGAGGACTGAGAGCAGGAGGACTGAGAGCAGGAGGAGAGAGAGCAGGAGGACCGAGAGCAGGAGGACCGAGAGCAGGAGGAGAGAGAGCAGGAGGACCGAGAGCAGGAGGACCGAGAGCAGGAGGACAGAGAGCAGGAGGACTGAGAGCAGGAGGACTGAGAGCAGGAGGACAGAGAGCAGGAGGACTGAGAGCAGGAGGACAGAGAGCAGGAGGACAGAGAGCAGGAGGACCGAGAACAGGAGGACCGAGAGCAGGAAGATTGAGAGCAGGAGGACCGAGAAGGAAGTGTGGTCTCCGATCCAAGGGCCCATCTGGTCTCAGACCCTTGGTGTGTGTGATAAGCCTGTGGTGGAGATCTGGGCTGGGAGGAGGGGGCCTCAGAAGCCATAGCCCCCAGCGTTCAGCCCTGGCCTCAGACAGTCACTTCATTCTTGCTGGCGGTGCGCAGGTGCTGTGGCAGGTGGTGACCAGGGATGAACTGAAGCTGCTCCAGGGTGCCCTGGCGCTGGAACGGTGGCCTGCGGGCCAGTGTGCCCCCACCCCCACCTGCATCGGACATCCAGGCTGGCTGAGGAGAGCCATGAAGGGCATGGTGATGGTGAGCATGCAGGCCTGATGGAGGCAACCCATGCAGTGGTGTGGGGGGCCCCCCAGGCCCCAGCAGCAGGTTGGAGTGTGAGGCGGCCAGGCTGGCCCGGGTGGTGGGGTCTGGGGGCAGCGCAGGACTTCGTGGGGGTGACAGCAGGTGCTCACGGCTCTGGCGAAGAGCGTCTGGTGAGGAGAGCAGGGACCGAGAGCAGGAGGACCGAGAGCAGGAGGACCGAGAGCAGGAGGACCGAGAGCAGGAGGACCGAGAGCAGGAGGACCGAGAGCAGGAGGACCGAGAGCAGGAGGACCGAGAGCAGGAGGACTGAGAGCAGGAGGACTGAGAGCAGGAGGACTGAGAGCAGGAGGACCGAGAGCAGGAGGGACCGAGAACAGGAGGACTGAGAAGAACTAAGTATGAGAACAGAAAAGAAACTGTGTAGATCGAATTGACTTAGAAGAATAAAGTGAATGGACTAAAGAACTCAGTGTGCTTACATTCATTGAACATACCTCAGAGAAGAATCCTCAGCTGCTTGTACCATCTATTCTGGACCCTGGTAGAAATATCTCAAGGCAGGCACTTGGGGGGAATTTGGTACTGAGTTCAGTTCCCAGGCATCAAACTATGGCTTACAACCATCTGTAATGGGATCTGATGCCCTCTTCTGGTGTGCAGGCATGCATGCAGACAAAACACTGGAATACACAAAATTCATAAAGAAATGAACCTTAAAAGAAAAAGACCCTGTCTCAAATCCCAAAACTAAAGCAATAAGAATTGAATTCATCAAGTGATAAGGTAAGGCAAAAGAATGTTCCTCAAAAGCATTATTTAGAGATGGCTCTTTGAGAGGACCTGAATTCCATACCCAACCCTCACATTGAGCAGCTTACAACCTCTGTTAACTCCAGCTCCTGGGGAACTTATGCCCTCTTCTGGCCTATGAAAGTATTGCACTCATGTTGCACAGCTCACACTTCGACACTTACATATGTACATAATAATTAAAATTCTTAGCCAGGCATACTGGTGCACACCTTTAGTCCCACCACTCAGGATGCAGAAGTGGGTGGATCTCTGAGGTCAAGGCCAGCCTGGTCTACACAGAGAAACTTTCTCTCTCTCTCTCTCTCTCTCTCTCTCTCTCACACACACACACACACACACACACACGTTTAAAAAAGAAGTGATTTGGGCAAGGAAGTCGAGAAAACTCCAACGGAGGGCATGCAAGGGCAGTGTCCCACGGGGCATCTCCAGATGTCTGCGCTTCAGGTAGGCTTCGTCCAGATCTTTCTCGGCTGGAGAAGAAAAGACAGATCCCTTGATAAGCCAGAGCCTTCCTCCTCCAGCCGCCTTATGTGCACCCCACCCAGGCAGCACCCAGGAGGTCTTAACCTTTGATCAACAAGAGTCACCAAGCTAAGCAGGGCATGGTGGTTCACACCTGCAATCCCAACTCTAGGGAAGCTGAAACAGGGGGATGACCACGAGTTTGAGGTCAGCCTGTGTTACATTGTGAGTTCCAGGACAAAGTGGGTTACAAAGCAAGACTTGTCTCAGAACAGTCAAATTAAATACAAAGAAACAAAAACCCAACCCAAAATATCTCAGGTCATATAGAAACAGCTAGGAAAAAAGCCGGTAGGAAGATTGGAACCTTTTGAGCTTCCCATCACCCCGACTGAACGCAACCCCACCCTGCCCCCAACCCCCGAGGCCATTGCCTGAGTCCCCCCCCCCCATCCCTCCCCAAGCTCACCCAATCTCTTGAGAGAGGAGTAGCGGTTCAGTTCTGACTTCACAGCCGCCTCGTAGGACGGGGGAAGATGCGAGAGGTTGTGGAAGGACCGTGAGCAGGACAGCGTGGAATAGTGCAGGGAGGGGCTGGGAGGGGGCATGGCTCGCCAGTCTGTGGCGTGGGGGAAGACCCGGTTAGTGCAGCCTCCTCCCTCAGACCCAGGGTCCCAGAGCCCAGCCCTCCTCCCTCAGACCCAGGGTCCCAGAGCCCAGCCTCCTCCCTCAGACCCAGGGTCCCAGAGTCCAGCCTCCTCCCTCAGACCCAGGGTCCCAGAGCCCAGCCTCCTCCCTCAGACCCAGGGTCCCAGAGCCCAGCCTCCTCCCTCAGACCCAGGGTCCCAGAGTCCAGCCTCCTCCCTCAGACCCAGGGTCCCAGAGCCCAGCCTCCTCCCTCAGACCCAGGGTCCCAGAGTCCAGCCCTCCTCTCTCAGACCCAGGGTCCCAGAGCCCAGCCTCCTCCCTCAGACCCAGGGTCCCAGAGCCCAGCCTCCTCCCTCAGACCCAGGGTCCCAGAGCCCAGCCTCCTCCCTCAGACCCAGGGTCCCAGAGTCCAGCGTCCTCCCTCAGACCCAGGGTCCCAGAGCCCAGCCCTCCTCCCTCAGACCCAGGGTCCCAGAGCCCAGCCTCCTCCCTCAGACCAGGGTCCAGAGTCCAGCGTCCTCCCTCAGACCCAGGGTCCCAGAGCCCAGCCTCCTCCCTCAGACCCAGGGTCCCAGAGCCCAGCCCTCCTCCCTCAGACCCAGGGTCCCAGAGTCCAGCCCTCCTCTCTCAGACCCAGGGTCCCAGAGTCCAGCCTCCTCCCTCAGACCCAGGGTCCCAGAGCCCAGCCTCCTCCCTCAGACCCAGGGTCCCAGAGTCCAGCCTCCTCCCTCAGACCCAGGGTCCCAGAGCCTAACCCTCTTCCCTTAGACCCAGGGTCCCAGAGCCCAGCCTCCTCCCTCAGACCCAGGGTCCCAGAGCCCAGCCTCCTCCCTCAGACCCAGGGTCCCAGAGTCCAGCCTCCTCCCTCAGACCCAGGGTCCCAGAGCCCAGCCCTCCTCTCTCAGACCCAGGGTCCCAGAGCCTAACCCTCCTCCCTCAAGCTCAAAGGTTCAGATCCCATCTCTCCCTCAGATACAGGAATCCAGGTCTTACCCCTCCTCCCTGAGACCCAGGGTCCTGCAGATCTTTGCCCTCCTCCCTTAGACCCAGGAGTCTGGGGCCCCACCCTCTTCCCTCATACCCAAGAGTCTGAGGGAAGAGTCCAACCCTCCTCCCTTACACCCAGGATTTCAGATCCCAGCCCTTCTTTCTCAGACCCAGGGCTCCATGCTCTAACCATCCTCCCTTGGACCTGAGATTTCAGGTCTAGGGCTTGGGAGGTGAGGGATCTGGGGTTCTAGCCTGCAAAAGCTCCAACCTTTAGGAGCCCCGCTTTCCCACCACAGTGGTCAGGGTTGCGGTTGAGGATGAAATCACAGTCCAGGTTGGGGACCGCTGGCATTTGTCAGCGCCCACTGAATCCTGGGCCCAGCTGGGGATGCATTCCACGCATCTTCCCAAAACTTGACAGGAAGGAGATCACCACTTCCGGTGTCCTCTCGAGGACACTGCAGCTGCCTTGGTGGCCAGCCCCACGCGAGCACCGGCTCACGGGGGTCTTACTGGGGCTCCACCCAGCACCAGGCTGGGGCTGCCCACAGGGAGGGCTTGAAGGACCCCGACTCCCAGGGCGCCTCGGCCCTCCGTACCCAGTGTGGCAGCGCGGTGCTTGGGGCTGTTGACGTTGTAATGCAGGTTATCTGAAGGACCGAGAAGGGAGGTGACGTCAATGTCATCGCCATCCCAGCTGGCACTCCTGCCCGGAAGTGTGTCACTTCTGGCTCCCAGTTCAGTACAGCTCCCGCCCCCTCCTTAGGGCCCCACAGGTCAGCTTATTCCATCAGTCCCAGAGGAAACAGGATGGGGACTCAGGGTCATGGCTGGGGAGTGAGATGTTCCTCTTCCATGTTAACCCCAATACCCAGGCCAGAACTCTGGTGGTCTCTCACTACTCAGGCCTGGTGGCCCCTCCTGCCTCCACATTTCTCCCTCGACCGGCACCCTCGCTCATTTGACTAATCAGATGTGCTTGCTTGCCCTCTTCCCAGTCCACAGTAAGGCGGGAAGACCCACAGCGGCTGTCCCTAGGGCGCTGGGATGCCTTCCATGGTTCACCATCCCCAACAGGTAAAGTGGAACGCGGGGGTGTGTCTGAGGCTTGCCACAGGGCTTTTGTGCATTCTGTAATGCTGGTCTCAGAGCCTCGAATCTCGTTCCCCTCTTGGCCTGAAGAAGGAAACCTCCTTCAAGATGGAGCTTGAGATTTCACAAAGTGGCTCACGACTCCAGCCCTCAGCACATAGGAGGCTGAGGCAGAAAAACTGCCATGAATTCAGGGCCAGCCCAGGCTACACGAGCTCCAGGCAGCCGGCGGCACAGTGTGGATACCTTGTGTTAGAGAGAGAGAAAAAAAAAAAAAAAGCCTGATGCTGTGGCCTGTAATCCTAGCACTTGGAAGACGTAGGAAGGAAGATCAGAAGTTCAAGCTCGGCTCCATAGGGAGTTTGAAGCCCAGCCTGGACAACATGAGATTTTTATCCGAAAACAAAATAAAAAAACAAACCAACCGACAAAGACCTAGTTTGAATGTCCCCTCATAACTACTATTGAAAATCATGTCCTCCCGCTGGGGCTATGGTGGCGCACGCCTTTGATCTCAGCAGTTGGGAGGCAGAGGCAGGCGGATCTCTAAGTTAGAGGCCAGCCTGGTCTACAGAGAAAATTCCAGGACAGACAGAGCTACACAGAGAGACCTTGTCTCAAAATAAAAGAAAGAAAGAAAGGAAGGAAGGAAGGAAGGAAGGAAGGAAGGAAGGAAGGAAGAAAGAAAGAAAGAAGAAAGAGAGAGAGGGAAAGAGAGACAGAAAGAGAAAAAGAAAGAAAGAAAGGAAGGAAGGAAGGAAGAAAGAAGAAAGAGAGAGAGAGGGAAAGAGAGACAGAAAGAGAAAAAGAAAGAAAGGAAGGAAGGAAGGAAGGAAGTTCTCTCCACCCGAACCCAGCTCCGACTCTCTTCTATTAGTACATGGGCTGTAAGCCCAGTCTTCATACCCTCTTCCATCGCATCTCTTCCCTTAACATGAGTTACGGAACATAGTTCTGTCTCATCTTGATTTTTTTAGGTCTCACTGTGCAACCTGACTGGCCGTGAACACACAGAGATCTGCTTTTTTCTGCCTCCCATGTGCCTTCAACACATGGTGGCATGGGCCACCAAGCCTGACTTCCTTTTTATGTTTTTGTTTGTTTGTTTGTTTGTTTCCAGGCTGGAGATGGAAGCCAGAGCTCTAAGCATGCCAGGTAAACACCCAATCACTGAACTACATCCCCATGTCCCTCCCTGTTGGTTGCTAGTCAAGTGGTCTATCCCTGGGTTCCACCTCCAGCTCCTCACTGGAATATTCACGCTGAGCTGCATCCCTACCCCTTGGTTTTTCTGGGACAGGTTCATGCTATTTTTTTTTTTTCTTTTTTCTTTTTTTTTTTTTTGTTTCTCTGTGTAGCTTTGCGCCTTTCCTGGATCTCGCTCTGTAGACCACGCTGGCCTCAAACTCACAGAGATTCGCTTGGCTCTGCCTCCTGCGTGCTGGGATGAAAGGCGTGCGCCCCCACCACCCGGCAGGTTCATGCTATTTAACCCAAGCTGGCCTCCAACTGTTGATCCTCCTGCCTCAGCCTTCGCTCATCTAGCTATCTTCCAGTCCTGCTGTGCTGCTTCCTGCTCGAAACACCTCAATGGTTTGTTCCCCACTGACTTCAGAGCGGAGTGCCTAAGCTCAGCCTGGCACGGAAGTAGTTTAGAACTCCATGCTGTCTGTGGTCTCAGGCCCGAGAGCCTCATCAGCTCTGCTCCAGCCACCCAGAGTCCCTGTAGCCGAAGAGACTCCTCTCCCTGGGGAAAGCCACACCACCACCCTCTCTCTCACACACACACCCCAACCCGTTTCCTGCCTCAAACCAGACCGGAATTTGGCTCATCCACTCTGGCCTCTGGGACTTCTCTCAGGATGAGCAGAAATGGGAGATGAAGGAAGAAATGAAAGGTTCAAGACTGGTGGGTGGAGGCTGGAGTGGAGCCAGGGAATGAAGAGAGGGGAGTGTCACGTGGTGGGGGAGGGGGCAGAGCCTCAGGGAGGAGGGTGTGACCAGAGATGAGGCTGCATCTCTCCCTTGCACTCACCAAGGTTGGAGGGCTTCATGGTGTTGTAGAGGTTCTTGGGTGTCCTGGGGGGCATGCTCTCTGGGCCTCCTAGCCCCGGGGTCAGAGAACTGCTCCGAGCCCGGTCTGGACGGGTTGTAGGGCCTGCTTGATGTCTCAGAATGTCCACCAGGGCTCTGAAAACGGTAGGCAGATGGGGGGGGGGCAGTCAGGGACCGGATGGGAGGGCGATGAGGAAAGCCCTGGTCTCTTCAGGGAATCTGCAGTGCAGAGGTGTGGTCCATCTTTGGCTACAAACCTAATGTTGACCTTTCTAGACCACACTTCCTGCCTGACATATTCCTTCAAGAACTCCTTCTGTGGTCCATCCACATCCTCCTGTGTGGCCTTGCTCCACCATGAACTGAGAGACCTTAATACTGTTCCTTGGGCAGCCTTTCTGGTTGCAATACAAGATGCCCTGCTCATTCACTTAGGCAGACCTTAAACCTTTTGGAACGTGTTTCCTCTTTGCAATCCTCCAAAGTAGACTCCACAATACATGACTCGTCAGTTCAAGGCTCAGCACCTCTCCCAACTGGAAGTCACTTTCTCCTGGTCTGCAGCTGCGGACTTTGCCCCTAGCCCTCACGCGGCCTTCAGGTGTTGCAATGGTCTCTACCCACCTTAGTGGCTCTACACAGCACACAGAAGAAACGCAGGCCCTACTTGCCCCCCCCCCCAACATGTACACAGACACCTCCCGAATATGCCTGTTGTTCTGCCTGGAATGACCTTCACACAGTAGCTGCCTGACTCTTGTCTCTAATTTTTCCAGGGTCCCACTCAGACAGACTCTTTCTGATTTTCAACTAAACCAATCCCTCCCCGAAACCAACACTCCCCTTAACTCTTTACATTGTTTCTGTTGTTTTGTTTTGTTTTTTGTTTTTCCACAGCGGTTGTTAGCATCTAGAGTTATGTTGTATATAGGCTTGCTGGGTCTACCACAAATATTTAATGAGTACTTACTCAGCTGGGACTCTACATAAATCAGCTCAGTTAATCTTTAGAAACCGAATAAACGGAGGTCTGTTCTTAGACCTGCCATCTACACGAGGAACCCGAGTCACCGAAACCCCACATCACATAGATCACAAGCGGAATACTTGGGCTTGGGACACAGACTTATCCAGAAGGGCAGGGCTTCTAATCCATCCTGTATCCCCAGCTCCTGCCCCTCAGAAAGTTTTTAAGAAATACTGGTTGAATGAATGAGCTCCTCATCCCAATTCTTCTCAATCGCCAGACCCTTCCGTCGGTTCTGTTCTCAGGCCCCAGTTATTTCCCTCTACTAACTTGGACCCCACCCACCCATGTAGCCACTCCCCAACAAGTTCCACCCCCCCACTGTGCAGGCCCGGCTCCCACCAAGCCACCCGTATTGCCCAGGCCACACCCCCAGGCAGGTCGCTGAACTTCTCACTGCGAGGGACCTGCCCATTATTCTGTTGCTTCACCTCCCAGCCTCGAGGAACCGCCCTCACCAGATTGCTTGGCCTCCCAGTGCCTAGCTCCAGACTCCCTCCTGCCCCTCCAGCCCCACCGCACACCCACCTGGGCACGTTGATCTCCCGGTGCGCTCTGGGCGCACGCGACGCCTTGCTGAAGGCCACTTTGGCACCGACGCCCACCGCTAGGGCGAAGCTGATGACTCCGCACACCACGTATGCGGTGCTGCCCCCGGGGCCCTCGCCCCCACGTCCCCCAGCGCCCCCGGCCCGGCCCCCTTCCAGCCACCCTGCCTGGCCCGGCCCCGGCCCCCCGCCCGCACCCCCTGCGCCCCCGGCGCCTCCGGCTAGAGGCGGAGGCGTGGTGGCCCAGCGTGGCGTGTCGTAGTTGGAGCAGGAGGCCTGCGCCAGGCGCATGTGGCGGTGCTCGCAGCAAAAGCGGTAGTGGCAGGTGCCGCAGCAGAAGCGGTAGGAGCCGGTGCTGCAGTTGAAGGTGGCGTCGTACTGGCCCATGACATCGTAGTAGCCGTGGCAGAGCTCGGCCGGAGGGGGCGCCCGTGCCGCTGCGCCCGCGCCACCCGCGGGGCTGGTCTTGGTGGCGTTGGCGCCGGTGCCCGCCGCGCTCCCGCCGCCCGCCAGAGCCCCGGTTAGGCGCCGCAGGTGCGCGAGGAGCGCAGGCAGCGGGCCCGGGGCCACGGCGCTCGTGTCGTTGGAGGGGCGCGCCCCGGCCGGGCCCGCGGCGGAGGCCAGCAGCGCGACGGTCCCGAGCAGCAGCAGGGCCCGCATGGTGCGCACCGGGACGCCAGGCTGCGGATCCCGGAGGCGAACTGCAGGGGTGGGAGGGGAGGGCCAAGGGAGCAACGAGAGGTGGGAGGGGGGGGGCGCGAAGAGGGAGAAAAGGAAGGTCGGCGGGGACGGAGGAGGGGTGTGCACAAGTTATAAGGAAGGGGGGACTTGACGGAGAAGGAAAGTGTGAAGGCAGGAGGCGGAGGGGGAGTTGAGGAAGATGTGTGGGAGGGGGGTGAGCGGCAGCCGGGCACCCGTGCAGCCCAGGAAGGAGAGAAAGAAAGAAGGGAGGGAGGGAGGGAAGGAGGGAGGGAGGGAGAGAGAGAGAGAGAGAGAGAGAGAGAGAGAGAGAGAGAGAGAGAGAGAGAGAGAATGAAAAATTAGTTGCGAGCTAAGCCATGAGCTAAGCCCTGCTCTCAACATGGGTTCAGGGGCACTGATACTGATATGGGGAGTCATCAGTGTCCTATGAACCTGTAGAACAGCTAGCTGGCAGGCATGCAGGTGGTGGCTGTGTGACAACCTAAGAAGCCTCCTGGTACTGGGGTGGGGGTGTGTGTGCAGGGAAGCCAGGCATGGTGACACATGCCTGTAACCCCAGCTCTCTGGAGGCGGAGGCAGGAGGATTGTCTGAAGTTTGAGGCCAACCTGAGCTACATAGTTGAGTTCCAGGCCAGCCAAGGATACATATGGAGACAAACAAACAAACCCAAACCCACCAAGGAAAGTTATCTCGGCGATGCGGACACAGTATAGTTAGGAACTACTAGCTTGCAGCAACTTGGTTCTCAATTCTCCAAGCATGCCCTGTCTCCTTTGTACGCATGCACACGCGCACACGCACGTGCACGCACAGGATTTCATATACAAAAGTGCCACTGCCGTTCACAGTTTGGGAAGAAACATATTCGATGTGGGGGTGATGAGAAATGGGACTGGGGAGGTGGGTCAGAAGGGCGGGCCTTCTAGCTGTCTCCATGGCAACGGTCCAGGCAGGTCAGGAACAGGCCAGAGTGGGCAGGAGAAGATACGGGGGTGTGGAGACAGTCTGGCAGGGAGCCAGGAGAACAGAGCCTCACCACCAGGCAGGATAAGCAGCTCAGAGCCGGGGCTGCCTAGCAGGCTCTGGGTGGTCCTCCTCAGAGTCCCCTCCCCTCTTCTTGAATGGCATTCTGAAAAACTTCGGGGAGACCAGCTGCCCAGGCGCTTCCTTCCACAGGTACAGGGCAAAGGCCGTGCCCAGTGCATGGGACAGGGACCCCGTCCGGAAACAACCCTTGGATCCATGCCTGAAGGTGGTGACCATCCTCCTCTAGCTGTCAGAAGCATTAAGGATACACCCTGGAATAAGCCCACAGGCTCCTGTGGGGCTAGGGTTGCCCTTCCAGAGAGAAGAGGGGGATGCTAGACAGAACTGTGCCGTGTGCTTCAGACTGCTGAGGAGAGACATTGAGAAGTGACAGAGCCGTGGGGACTAACGCAGCAGGAGAGAAGGGAAGGGAGTCGGGACATAGTTAAGTGAAAACCATTAGGTGATTGCATAATTGGTTCTGTCCATTGTGCATATCTCTCTCTCTCTCTCTCTCTCTCTCTCTGTGTGTGTGTGTGTGTGTGTGTGTGTGTGTGTGTGTGTGTAGATACTGTCAACCAAAGTGCTAGAAAGCTGGGATGGGAGATGGCTTTTGGGTGCTGGGCTCCAACTCTTATCACATGGAATCTCAGCTTTTTTTTTTTTTTTTTTTAAACACAGTCTCACTTTAATCCAGGCTGGCCTGTAACTCACTATGTAGCCCAGGCTAGCTTCAAACCAATGAATCATTCTCCTGCCTCAGCTTCCCAAGTGTTGGGATTACAGGTGCATGAATGCTCTCTCTCTCTCTCTCTCTCTCTCTCTCTCTCTCTCTCTCTCTCTCTCTCCCCCTCCCTCCCTCTCTCCATCACTTCCTCCTTTCTCCCCTACCATCTCCACTACTTCTGCCCCTCCCCTCCCCTCCCCTCCTTCCATCCACTCCTCTGCCTTCCTGTCTTCCTGTTTCCTTCACTTTTTGCTTGGTCTTGTTATAATAAAGTCCACGGAGCCCTTGCTGGCCTCAAACTCATGGCATAACTAAGGCTGACATTGAACTCCCAACCCTGACTCTACCTCTTGAGTGTATGTCCACACCTGGCCTTCAACTTTACCTTGTAGCCTTAAGTTAGACCCCTCCCCTGAATTCTAGCCTGGAATATCTCACTGTTTACTGGGTGCTCTCACACTGGGTATTGAAACGGTATTTTAGGGGTGGCTTGGCTCACATGGTGGCGCACGCCTTTAATCCCAGCACTCGGGAGGAGGCACAGCCAGGCGGATCTCTATGAGTTCGAGGCCAGGCTGGTCCACAGAGCGATATCCAGGACAGGCACTAAAGCTACAGAGAAATCCTGTCTCAAAAAACAAAACAAAACAAACAAACAAACAAACAAAGAAACAGATATGATGGCTTAAGTCTTCCATCCAGTCTGCTTGGGATGCTGAGGTGGGAAGCTCACAAACTCAAGACCTGCCCGACTTCATAGTGAGTTCAAAGCCAGCCCAGCCAGTTTAACAAGACCCTGACTCAAAAAGAGAGCTTGGCATATCGCTTAGTGGTAGAGCACTTGCACAGCATGCTGGAGGCTGAGGGTTTAATCCCAGATACCACGCACAAATTAATTGTAAGTTACCATAGGAACCATCGAAGAACTAAACACATATGAGCATACAAAATGCAGGCACAAAAGTCCATAGTATCTCTGTGCATAGAGGACAGAAGGCAGAATTGACTCGGGGAAACAGAGGACTGGGGAAACAGGTGCGGTCCATCCATACAGTAGACTCTTAGCCTTGGAGAGGAGTCACACTGATAATGACAAAGGCCACAGCGCAGACGACTCTGGAGGACCTTGTGCTAAGTGAAAGTAGCCAGATTAAAACATGACACGGTATATGAACTCACGTATATGAAATGCCCACATCAGTCAAACCCAAGCAGACAGAAATCCCGTAACTTGTATCGTGTAGCTGGAAGGAAGGGCATGGAAGGGAATGGCTCCACACACAGAGGCTTCCTTTAGCGCTGATGAGAATGATCTGGAACTAGAGCAGGCAAGATGACTTGGTGGGTAAAGGTGTTTGCTGCTAAGCCTGACACCCCGATTGGATCCCCTGGGTTCCAGATGGTAGAAGGTGAAAAACAGATTGCCCAAAGTTGCTCTCTGACCTCTGAATGTTGACCACCGTGTGCGCGCGCGCACACACACACACACACACACACACACACACACACACACAATTAAAATAAAAGAGAACGTTCTGGAACTAGATAAAAGAGATCATTGCACAACATAGGGGATATGCCAAACATCATTGGGGTGTACATTTTAATTGCACATTTTAAAGTGGCTAAATGTAAATTTCATGTGGGTTTTTAAAAAATTTTAATTAAATATTTCCAGATGGATCAGTTTCCCCTCCCTCCCTCCCTCCCTCTCTCCTTTCCTTCCCGTCCCTCCCACCATCCTCCTCCTTTTCTAACCCCTCACCCACTCCTGTTTCTCTCCAGTAAAGGGCAGACCTCCCATGTATATTAGCCAGTCATGGTATATATCACGTTGCAGTGAGACGAGGCATCTCCTCTCCTTTTGAGGCTGAATGAGGCAACCCACTAGGAGGAAAGAGTCTCGAAATCAGGCAGCAGAGTCAGAGACAGCCCCTGTTCTCACTGCTGAGAGTCCCACACGAAGACAAAGTTACACAACTGAACGTGTGTGCAGAGGGCCTAGGTCAGTCCCACGCAAACTCTCTGTTGTCAGTTCAGTCTCTGGGGGCCCCTATGGGCTCAGGTTAGTTGATTCTGTGGGTTTTCTCCTGGTGTCCTTGGCTCCTCTGGTTCCCACAATCCTTCCTCCCCATCTTCCACGGGATTCCTGGAGGTCTGCCTAGTGTTTGGCTGTGGGTCTCTGCATCTGTTCCCATCATTTTTTTCCTGAGTGTTTTTGTTATTTTATTTATTTATTTTGAGACAGTGTCTCACTATCTATAGCCTTGGGTGGCCTGGGACTTACTATGTATGTAGACCAGGTTGGCTTGAACTCATAGAGATCTGCCTGCCTCTGGCCCCAAGTGCTAGCATTAAAGGTGTATGTCCCTGCATCTAACCAAGTCTTACCACAATTCTGTTAAAAATGGAGGCAGGCATGGTGGCTCCTGCTTCTCATCCCAGTGCTTGGGAGGTAGAGGCAGGAGGGTCAAAGTTCAAAGTCATCCTTAGCTACATGGCCAGTTCAAGCTTAATCGTGACTGCATGAGACCCTGTTTTTAAAAACAAACAAGCAAAAATGGGCAGATGACATCAACAACCTCCTTGTTCAGACCAAGACTTGGCTTCCTGCCTCACTGAAGCCGATCTTCACTCTACCTGGAGTGCCTGCCCTTGCCTTTTCCTCCAGGCCAGTGGTTCTCAACCTTCCTAACACTGTGACCCTCTAACACAGTTCCTCATGTTGTGGTGACCCCCAACCATCAAATTATTTTAGTTGCTACTTCATAACTGTAACTTTGCTGCTGTGATGTAAATATCTGTTTTCCAATGGTCTGAGGTGACCCCTGTGAACCCAGAAGGGTTGCGACCCACAGGTTGGGAATCGTTTCTCTAGGCCATTCTAGGGTCATGTCCAAGAACTCTGCTTCTTTCTCCTTGTTTGGCAGATCTCAGCTTGGCAGCCCGCCCCCCTAACACCACTCACCTATCATCTCAGCAAGCCCCAAAGCAGCCCCCAACGCCCTGGGGTTCCCTGTCCCACTGGGAGCTCTTGTGCATTCCTCACAGGATGCACCTGTGTGTTGTCTGGCTGTGTACCTTTTCCACGCCTCAAGTGGAGCGTCCATGGAGGCGGATGATTTGAGCTACATCTTGCCTGCCTCTCTACAGCACTCAGAATCGGCATCTGATCCGTGTAAATGCTCAGGAGAACATTTATATCTTGGAAAACGTGGAAGCAAGGATGAGAGGTGGATATTCATATCCCTCCCACCCACCCACCCCCAGATGAGAACAAAATTCCAAGAGGTCCCATCCTGGAGTTGGGGCTAGGCTGTGAACCTGGGTCTCCAAGTAGCAGTCTAGGTAGCTTTATCCCACACACAGAGAAGGGAGGTGAGACTCCTAGAGAACCAGCCTTTCTGAGAGTGGCAGATGCAGCCACACAGATCCCTTCATCCGCTGAGCACTGACATGTACAATGGGAATCTGGCTGGAAGAATGAAAGCCATCTGGGCTGATGGGGCGGAAGGCAGCTGTCTTCCTTGCTCAAAGGCTGTGAGTTGACAGAGGATAACCATCTGCAGACGCAGCAGCCAGCACAGACACTGGAGACAAGGGGCCTGGCTCTGTTTCCCTCACACAACACTGCTCAGACTCCTAACAGACCCCATACATAATACAGACCACAGGGTACCTAAGCAGTGGCCCCAAAGCAAGGACACTCTGTGTCACCATGGTGATGCACCTATACCTCTTTCCAGAGCATGTATGTGAGTGTGAGTGTGCATGTGCGTGCGCGCACGCGCGCGCGCACACACACACACACACACACACAATCACTCTACGTGGACATACAAACATTTGCACACATTTTAGCCATCAGGGCCCAAGACTCAGATGTCAAGGCACACTAGGGACATTATAGCCCAAGACCAGCTCCCTGCACCGGGGCAGGTGGGCAGGCAGGCAGTGGCAGGCAGGCAGTGGCAGGCAGGCAGGCAGGCATTCACACTCATCCTAGCTCTGTCATGCAGACTAATGGGTGCAAGTACACTCTGGCCCAGCTGTGCAGAATCTGCAACTGGCTTCTGAGAACTCCTGTGGCGCCTCCATCCCCACCTCATCTCCTACTCCGCCCCCAGCCCTGTACCGCCCCCAATCTCTAGTTCTCAACTCACAAGCCGATGTCCTCCTCCACAGCCAGAGGGGGTAGGTGGAAAGGGAGGCCCCAAACCCAGGTTCTTCCTGCTGGTGCACCTTGCTTGCTTCTCAAATCCAGCTCAGGACTTGAGAGACACAAGGTACAAAGAAAGGGAGCCAGGCTGGGGAGAGGAAGTCCTCCAACAAATCCTATCCCATCCCTGCCAGCTGGGGGTGGAGAATCTTGGCTAGGACGGCAGAAGTGGGCTGGGCTGGGTGGATCAGAGTGCCTCTTGAGGGTCCTTGCAGAGAACAGCAGCAGGTGGGGGGGGGGGGTGGGAAGCTGGCGAAGGTGCCTGAGAGGCGAGAAAGGGACAGAGGAACAGGATCCAGGAAGAGAGGAACATAGAAACAAAGAGGAAGACAGAGACAGCCAGCCAGGAAACAGATAGAAACCCACAGAAGGTGGTCCCGGAAGGATGGAGAGCGACGGGAAGTAGACAGAGAAAGAAAAAGAGTGGGAGACCCAGAGAGAGGAACAGAGGCCCAGGGCAGGGCAGGAGGGGGTGGCGGCGGGGGAGGGGGTATAAGAGAGAGTGAGGGAAGTGAGCCCCAGAGATGGAGAAGGCACAACCTATAAGGACCAGAGCCTCTAAAATGGCCTGAGTGGAGTCTGCAGGTGGCTGCTGCGGAGGTGGTGGGGGGAGGGCAGATCAGGGCTGGGGTTAGGGAGCAAGTGGAGGGGTTCCGTCTCGGAGATGGGCAGTTTGAGGTAGGAATGCGGAAAGCTGGCAAGACTGAAGACCTGTAGAAGAAGCTGAGGGAGGGAAGAGGAGCCGGTCCTGGCTACCGGGAAAGATCCCCCCAAATCTTTGCCAGAGGATAGCGTGGATGCCTTCCCAGAACCACATGCAGCAGCGATGCTCTGTCTGGGCTGCCTGTGGGGGTCCCTGCCTAGAGACCCCTGCCAGGACCTTTCCAGGACCCCTGCCTCCATCCCGCTGGCTGTTTTCTTTCTTTCTAACCCGACTCCGCCGTCGGGTCCTTGTTTCTGTCCCTCTGCATCTCTGTGTCTGTCTGAGGCTCCATCCCGGATCTCTGTCTGGGGCCTCCATCCTCAGCCTCCCCCGCCTGGATCGGTATCCTCCCTGTAGTCTCCACACCCAGTTCCTCTGTCAGGGGCTCTCAATCTCTGCACGTCTGTCCCAGGCTAAGTGTCTGACCCCCATCACAGCACTGTCCCCCTTTGAGCCCCCCTACTCTTAAGCAGGGTGGGTGGGGGGCGCTGCAGAGGGAGCTGTGTGTTCCCGGCGCAAAATAGACTCCCGTTGCCATGGCGACGCGAGCGCGGCCTCGAGACGCAGGCTTTGGGCTGGGTGTGCGGAGGGGACACCTGGATCCGGAAGGCGGGGGCCGGGGCTCCGACACCCGTGTCCCAAAGGGCTCCGGAGGATGGCTGGGACTCCTAGGTCCCTGGGGAGGGTATACTGGGCTAGGTGACTGGTGCCAGGCCTTTTGGGAGGGGGCTGGGCTGCCGGGATCCGCGGTGGCGATGGGGTGAGTCTGATTGTCAATGGGATCGGACTGGTCCGTGCATCCCTGGCAGACACAGGATGCTTTTGGCTTCCAAGGCTGGGGAAGGAGACTGCGAATCTTGGGTGAGGGTTTGACGCGGTGGAGGTTGAGGCGGGGAGGGGGGCGTCTGTAGTTTCAACACTCTGATCTAGGGGCTGCAGAATTCTGCGTCTTGAGAGTACGAACCACTGAGCAGCAACTGTCCATCCAATCTATCCATCCATTCATATACTTGCCCCTTCTTCCCAGTTCCCTCCCTTTCCCCCGTGCCTCAGTTTCCCCCTCCTCACCAGGTACGGATGCGCTCACCTTTCCGGATGCGGGACCCTCGGGGAATCGGGGGTGGCAGCGTGGGGGCCAGCCAAGGGAGGCAGCGCGAGCGCGTGTCTGCCAGCCAGCGGGGCTGGGCGCGCGCGCGCCGATGGGGGTGGGGGCGGCAGGCAGCGTGGCGGGGACCCTGGCCGGCAGCTCGCTCTCCCTCGTGTGCAGATGCGCACCGGCCCCAGTGCAGATGTGGCCGCCGCCAGCCCGCGCCTGTGTCTCGCGCCGGCTTGGAGCTCAGAAGAGGCGCCTCCCCCACCCCACTTGCAGGAGACCCCACTTTCTTCCTCCCACAGACCCCTGTAGCCCCTGTGATGCCCCCCAAACCCAATAATGGTTCGGTCCTCATCCACATTAATGTTTATTCTCTGAGACCGGGTCCCAGTTGTGACATTCCTTCCCCCTCCTTTTCCCGCTCCGTGAAGTGGCCCGGGGCCCAGCCCCGCCTCCACCTTTCCCTCAGCCAATTCCCACCCAGCACCGGCAGTCTCATTTGCATTTCCGGGACCAGCTGTCCAATAAGAAGGCAAAACCACGCCTCCTCTCCCACGGGGGCGGCTCTCCTGGCGGACTGCACCACTCTTGGGAACCAAGGATGAAGGAAAAGGCATCCATCAACGTCTGGGTGACAAGGAGGGTGGGTCCTTCCTTCAAGTCAGAGCCTGGAGTTCAGCAACAGGGGGTTGTGCTTGCTTTGGAAGAAGCTTAGCAGTCCGATGTCTGGGACTGGCTCCTTAATGATCTTCTGGATCTGCAGGCAGAGGAAGTTAAGAAGTCAAGAGCCGCCCCCCATGGCATCTCCATGATATCGAATCTGAGGAGCACCCCTTCATCTTCATCTCCCTTATTATTCTGACAGCATCATGTATCCAGTCAGCCACTTTAAAGTCTTCTTGGTGGCCTCTTCCTCACACTTGCTTGGCTGAGCTACACCCCATTCCTATGTTGGTCTGCTCTGTGGCCTTGGACCACTAATGATGGACGCCTCTGTTTTAGGGTCTCCTGCCTACACCTTCCCGTCTTCACTAATCTCATCTTTCCCCTTGTTCCTCCGCTCCACACAGGCCCAAACTGTGACCACGAACTCCTAACTCATTCACACCAGTCCCTCTTGGTTGAACAGGAGAAACCAACCACATTGCCGTCAATCAGCAAGTTCAGCCAAGTTCACCTCCAGGAAAATAAACCAAAAAAACAAAAAACAAAACAATGCCCCCCACCCCTGCAAATCCCGAATCTCCACTGCCTCTTCCCAGTTAAGTCCCACTACCGATAGAAGGATGTGTAATGGTTAGTCTCTTTTCTGTCCTAGGCCACCTAATGTAATCCCTTGACTATTCTAAGGTACCAATTCGATGGTGGCCAGCTCCTACTTTTTCTTTTCTTTTAAATGAAGCATAGTTGAAATGTATTAAGATAATTTTACACTAGATCTTGGGAACAAGGAGAGGTGTTTTTTGTTTTGTTTTGTTTTTTTCTCTTGCCTGCAGCCCCAGTAGCCTCTGGGATTTCCTGGTAGGAAGATGATAAACCCCAAAGCATGCTGCGTGTAGTCTTCTCTAAGAGGGAGCTGACTCACTCCTACCCTAAGCACTGTTGGGCTCTATGGATGAGGCAACCGCTTTTCCCAGTGGGTTTTCTTTACTTCTTGTTGATGTTGGTGTTGCTGGAATAGAACCCAGGGCCTGGCCAGTGTTAGACAGCTCCTCTGCAGTGGCAACATCCACAGACTGCCCAGGGGCACCACAATGGCGGGGGCTACCGCTAAACCCTGGACCTTCCCTAAGACATGGCTCCTGTTTCCCTCCCCTCCTCTCTCCCTCCCCCCTCCTCTTCTTTTCTCTGTCTCTCTGTCTCTCTGTCTCTCTCTCTTTGGTTTTTCGATACAGGGTTTCTCTGTGTAGTTTTGGTGCCTGTCCTGAATCTTGCTCTGTAGACCAGGCTGGCCTTGAACTCAGAGATCCACCTGCCTCTGCCTCCCGAGTGCTGGGATTAAAGGCTTGCGCCGCCGCCGCCGCCGCCGCCGCCACCACCACCACCACCTGGTATCTTTTTCTTAACTGCTCTCCATCTTCCTTCTTGAGACAAGGTCTCTCACTGAACCAGAGTTCCTCCTGTCTCCTTACTCAACACCCAGCTTTTATGTGGATTCTGGGGATCCAAAAACTCAGATCCTCACGTTTGTAGAGCAAGCACTCTGCCAACTGAGCCACCTCCCCAAATCTCTTGGATTGGCTTTTAAATTTTTTTTTTTTTTTTTTTTTTTTAAGGCTGGACGTAATGGTGTACCACTCTAATCCTAGCACTCAGGAAGCAGGGGCAGGTGGATCTCTGTGAGATCAAGGCCAGCCTGGTCTACAAAGTGAGTTCCAGGACAGCCAGGACTACACAGAGAAACCCTGTCTCAAAACCCAAAACCAAACCAAACAAACAAAAACCAGAGGGCCATCTAGATGCCTCAACAGGTCTAAGTACCTGCAGAGCTAGCTCAACCCCCTGAATTCAATTCCCCAGAGCCTGTAAGGTTGGAAAGAAAATGACTCCTAAAAGTTGTGCTCTGACTACACACACACACACACACTAACAGAAATAAATAAATAACAAACAAATAAATAAATGAAGGAAGAAAGAAAAAAAGAAAGAGAAAGAAGGGAAGAAAAAAAGAAGGGAGGAAGGAGTGGAGGAAGGAACGAAGGCTGGAGACAAGCTCAGTGGTTAAGAGCACTGACTGCTATTCCAGAGGACCTGGGTTCAATTCCCAGCAACCACATGGCAACTCACAGCTGTCTATGAGTCCAGTTCCATAGCAAAACACCAATGCACATAAAATAGAAATAAATTAATTTAAAAAAGAAAGAAAGAAAAGACTAGAGGTATAACTTAATCAGTAGAATATATCCCAAGAAGGCACAAAACACAAAGCCCTGGGTCTCATCACCAGCACTATGTTTAAAAAAAAAAAAAAAAAAAAAAAAGCAGCAGGGCGGTGGTGGTACACACCTCAGGAGGCAGAGGCAGGTGGATCTCAGTTCACGGCCAACCTGGTCTACAAAGTGAGTTCCAGGACAGCCAGGACTACACAGAGAAACCCTGTCTCAAAAAAAAAAAAACAAACAAACACACAAAGCGGGGTAAGGAGGTAGGGGCTGGTTCCTTGGCTCAGCAGTTAGGAGTAGTGGCTGCTCATCCAGAGGACCCGGGTTTGATTCCCAGTACCCGTATGATGGCTCACAATGGTCTATAGGTCCAGTTCAGGGAATCCAGTACCCATTTCTGGCCTCTGAGGGCACCAAATGCCAGGCACACAAGTGGTGCACAGACAGACATATGGGTGAAACATAGTAAAACAAAACAGATGTCAGACGAGAACAAGACAACATACCAAAATGAATAAACAAACAAACGAATCAAGGAAAGGAAATATCTCTTCTGCACCTGGGAGACACAGAAGGGCCAGCAGGAGGGCCTTTCACCTCCTTGAACTGCGGGTGGGCCGCATCCTTCACCAGCTGGAGAATCTGAACTTTGCTAGCAGACAGGAAGACACCGCTCTGTCGCATCCGATCCAGCGCCACCAGCTGGTTCATCTCACTGCGGAGGACAGAGCAGGAGGAGACAGGGACATTCACATATTTATGCTGTGCTACACCTGCGTTGTAGGATGGTTTCCTCTCAACTGGAGCACCCGCTCCAGGTAGGAGGGGGAGGCTCACGAAATGAGGAGGTAGACAAGAGGGCACACGTGGGCCTGGAGAGGTGGCTCAGCGGTTAAGAACACTGGCTGCTCTTGCACTGGACCTGGATTCAATTCCCAGCACGCACAAAGGCAGCTTACACTGCCCGTAACTCCAGTTCCAGGAGATCTGACACCCTCATACTAATTAATGCACATAAAATAAAATTAAATTATTAAAAAAAACTCTGAAAAAATTTGTCATACAACAATATGACACATGGGCAGCGCCTCAGATGTTCCCAATAGACACCTACCTACCATAGGGCGACTTTCTTACCTTCCAGAAGAGCAAGCAGGCATCCACTGCCACATGGACCTGCAGCCCTCAGTCCAGGAGGTCGAGGGCTGTGTGCTAAGGGACAGAGAAAGGTCAAGATGAGACTCAGAGCAGAACAGTGGGCCCAGTGAGGGAGTGAGGATCCTAGACCTGAAGCCAGGATTGAAATAGCAGATGAGGAAGGTTCCGTCAAAACTAGGGCCCCAGGATAGCAGAAAGGGGGTAAGAGAGGGCTAGCAGGAAGATTAGGGGCCCCAAGAGTCTCACCAAGATGCAGCCTTGGGTCTCGACGCCACAGAACTGCACGGACCGCAGCTGAGGCCGTCTGTCCAGCTCCGGCGGCAGCAGGGGCACCGTGCCCAAGCACGTTAGCTTATGGCTCATAGGCCCTGAGTGCCCAGCTCGGGCACTGTGGGGCCCAGGCCTTGTGGGTACTGCTCCGTCAGCAAGGCAGGGACATCCAACAGCCGGGCCACCTGTATGGGAGGGGAAACGTGCTGATTCCTGGGTCCAAGGGATGAGGGTTTCGGTCTGCACTCCTGGGTCTTGGGAAGGTAAAGTTGGCATGTACCTTCAGCATTCGAGCGGCCATCGACACGATCTGTGGGAAGTCCTGCTCTAGGCCCTGTCAGCTGTTGTGGTGTGGCCTGGGATTCCCTCCCCACACCTTCCTCCCTCCTGCCTCCCTCATACTTGCCCCAAAAGCCTTCTCTGAGTATGTCCATCTTGTTCCCACCCCCACCCCAGACTGCATCTCCTCCCCAAAGTCTGCCAGTGTGGGCAAGAAATGCTGTGACCTCTTTCTACCTGTGCCTAATGGAGCTCCCTCAGGCCTCCACCCCCATGGGGAAACTGAGGTCTAAGCATAAGGTAACCCGCTCAGGGGACATACAGATCTTGGATATTGTCTTTGAGATAAAGAGTGCAGCCTGTAATCCCAGCACTCGGGAGGCAGAGCCAGATGGATCTCTGTGAGTTCAAGGCCAGCCTGGTCTACAGAGCTACTCCAGGGCAGGCTCCAAAGCTACAGAGAAACCCTGTCTTGGAAAATCAAAAAAAAAAAAAAAAAAAGAAAGTGCCACAGGGGGCTGGAGAGATAGTTCAGCCATTAACAAGTAGGCTCACAAACAAAAAATGTAAGGAAAAAGTGCCACAGGGTCTTGCTACCAAGCCCAGGCTGGCCTTAAAGGGTCTTGCTATGTAGCCCAGGCTGGCCCTTAAACTTACAATCTTCTTGCTTCTGCCTCTGGAGTCCTAGGACAAGAAGTATGTGCCACCATGGCAGATTCTTTGAGACCCTTAATGCCTACCTCCCCAGCATGGCCAATATTTCCTTCTAGCCTCAGTTTACCCATGTGTAAATCACTGCTGCTGAACTTTCTTCTTCATCTTCTTTTTTTTCTTTTGAGCTGAGGATCGAACCCAGGGCCTTGCACTTGCTAGGCAAGCGCTCAACCACTGAGCTAAATCCCCAACCCGTGAACTTCTTTCTGGGTCTTGTAAAGAAAAGGGTGGTGCACCCACAGAATGGGCAGTAATAAGCCACAGAAAGTAACAAAAGCCTGCCATGGGCTACAGCATAGAACCCCCAAAATGTTATGCTCAGTTGAAGAGACCAATACACGCTGCATGGCCCCTTCACGTGAAATGGCCAGAATAAGCCACATGATGAGGCTCACACAGCAATCCTAGAGCCCAGGACTGCAAGAATTACTGACTTTTCAAGGGTGACTTGAGCCACGGGGCTTTCAAGGGCTGCAGCGTTTCAAGATGCCCAAAACAGAGCTGGCGAGATGGCTCAGTGGGTAAAAGCACCTGCCAATGAACCTAAGAACCCACGGCTCACTGGACTCTAGTGGAAAGAGATGCCAACACCCAAGAGTTGTCCACTGACCTCCGTATGTCTGTCTTCCACATACCCCACACACATGTTGTGGAACATAGTTTAACTAGGCAAAGATGTGTTACATTTGTTTATGCTGCAGAATATTACTTTAACTGTGTAAAGATGTGTTACATTTGTTTATGCTGCAGAATATTACTTTAACTGTGTAAAGGTGTTACATTTGTCTATGCTGCATTTGTTTACTGATGCAATGATATGTATTTAATTATGTAAGATGTGTTGCTGTCTCCCCTTGCCTGCCTAAAGCACCTGATTGGTCTAATAAAAAGTTGAAAGGCCAATAGCTAGGCAGGAGAGGGACAGACTTGCCTGCCTGGCAGGCAGAGAGAATATATAGGAGGAGAAATCTTGCTGTAGAATATTATTTTAAGCTGTGTTACTTTTGTTTATGTTGCATTTGTTGAACTCTGTGAAGCTGTGTGACTGTGCCTGTCTAAAACATCTGATGGTCTAATAAAGAGCTGAATGGCCAATGGCAAGGCAGGAGAAGGGATAGGCGGGGCCTGCAGGCAGAGAGAATACATAGAAGGAGAAATATGGAAGGAGAGAAAGAAAGAATGAGAGTAAGGAGGAGGTCTTCAGGGGCCAACTCCACAGCCAGACACAGAGTAAGAAGGGAAGAAAAGGTACACAGAAATAGAGAAGGATAAAAGCCAAAGGTAGGCGGGATAATTTAAGAAAAGCAGCTGGCAAGAAACAAGCCAAGCTAAAGCCAGGCATTTATAATTAAGAGTAAGCAAGGTGGCGGTGACACACTCCTTTAATCTCAGCACTTGGGAGACAGAGCCAGGCAGATCTCTGTGAGTTTGAGGCCAGCCTGGTCTACAGAGCCAGACTCAGGGCAGGCACCAAACAACATGGAAAACCCTATCTCAAAAAACCAAAAAAAGAAAAAGAAAAAAATAAGCCTCCATGTGTGATTTATTTGGGAGCTGGGTGGTGGCCCCCAAAGAGCCAAAACAGTGAAGAGCAAAAGAGTAAAAAACAACCAACAACAAAATCTAGAGACAAGAAGGAGGAGAGAAAGAGGGGGAGAGGGGCACACCCAGGGCCAGAAGCCAGGCAGCTGCCAGCCAGACACACAGAAAGGTAAAACGCCCCAAGGCAAAACACAGACGAAGAGTATCAGGTCAAGTTATAAGGGCTAGCAAGAAAAGAGCCAAAGCTAAGGTAGAGCACTCATAACTAATACATCTCTGCGTCATGCTTTGGGAGCTGCTGGTTGGTGGCCCTCCCGAAAAAGCCTGGTAAACACACACCTTATGAAATAAGTACATGGGGGGCTGGAGAGATGGCTCAGTGGTTAAGAGCACTGGCTGCTCTCACAGAAGACCAGGGTTTGATTCCCAGAACCCACATGGTGACTCACAACTGTCTGTAACCCTAGTTCCAGGGATCCAATGCCGTTTTCTGAATTCTTTGGGCACCAGGAATGCATGCAGGAAAAATGTTACACACACACACACACACACACACACACACACACACACAAAGACAAAAAAAAAAAAGGTCCTGAGTTCAATTCCCAGCAACCACATGGTGGCTCACAACCATCTGTAATGAGATCTGGTGCCCTCTTTTGGCCTGCAGCCATACATGCTGTATACATAATAAATAAATAAATCTTTAAAAAAATTAAATAAAAATAAAAAAGCTAGAAAACAATACCAATAAAACAAAACTAGAAGTGTACAGAATAGTTAACGCCAGGGATGCAAACAGGCGTGGGATGGAGCAGGGAGAATTTAGGTCACTGCTAATGACTATAAGGTTTCTTTCCATTTGGAGGAATAAAAATGTTCACATCATGGACATGCCAATGGGCACCTGTGCATCCGCCAACGCCTTGGGAAGACAAGGAATGTGGCTCAGTTGACAGAGTGCTTGCCCCAGTACCACGTTAACTCACTGAGGTGGCATACCCTGAAATTCCAGCAAACACAGTACTCAGGAGGCAAAGGCAAGATCAACGCCACCTTCTGTGACGCAGTGAGTCGGAGGCCAACCTGGGTTACACGAGACCCCCTGTTCAAAAACTAAGTTGTTTGAAAGTAATCTTTTTTCCTTCTCCTCTTCTGATGCATATATGTGTGGAGGCCAGAGGCCAAACGTGTGTGTCTTTGCTCAGAAGCCCATCTATTCCGTACTTTGAGACAGGGTCTCCCCGTGGGACCTGGGGCTCCTATATTCAGCTAGACTGGCAGGACAGTGAGCCCCAGGGATCCCCCAGCCATCTCACTCCCAGTGCTTGGATTACATGGGCTCAGGCTCAGCCCTGGTTTCTATGTGGGTGCTGAGCATGGAACTCAGGTCCTCTTATGTATATGGCAAGTATTTAGTGAATGAGCAATCTC